>NC_081320.1:27304886-27607373 GCF_026419965.1 Kogia breviceps
CCTTTTCCTGAAGGGAAACTGTCCGTGCTCTGTTCTTCTTTTGCACACAGGGAAATGCCTTCAGGGCTGGTGTGCGGCCTTTACCCACTCGAGGGAGGGCAGGTTCCCATTTACTTTGGAGGTGGCACTCCTGCAGCGCTGTGGGCCATGACTGTGCTTCAAAGACAGTAATCTACCCTTTCCATTGGAAGAGGGCACGCACGGAATGGGAAATCTCTGTTCTCTGGGAGAGGTTGGTGGTGCTACTGCGCCTGTGTATTTGGTGACCCCCTGCCCACTAGCAATGTTTCTGCTCGCCACTGCGGGGAGAAACTTTATGCAACTACGCTCAGTTGGGAAGAACAAGTGCCAGAATTCTTTTGTGCGGCATAATCCAGATATCACATTCGTAGCATGCGGGTCCTTTCCTGCTAAGCTCTGCATTCGCAGCCAGCTTCAAGGTGTTCCTGTTGTGGATAGACTCTCGTGCAGATGCCGCTGGAGATGGCCTCTGCTTCTATGCTCTTTGACAAGGCTGCTTTGAGGAAGCTCTTACCGTAGCCTCTGCCAAGTACAGCCTTCTGCCTCTCTCAAATACTCACTTACCTGTGAGACCTTGTCTTTCCTTTGGAGAGACCGAGAGCCCTTTTCCTGAAGGGAAACTGTCCGTGCTCTGTTCTTCTTTTGCACACAGGGAAATGCCTTCACGGCTGGTGTGCGGCCTTTACCCAATCGAGGGAGGGCAGGTTCCCATTTATTTTGGAGGTGGCACTCCTGAAGCGCTGTGGGCCATGACTGTGCTTCAAAGACAGTAATCTACCCTTTCCATTGGAAGAGGGCACGCACGGAATGGGAAATCTCTGTTCTCTGGGAGACGTGTGTGGTGCTACTGCGCCTGTGTATTTGGTGCCCAACTGCCCACTAGCAATATTTCTGCTCGCCACTGCGGGGAGAAACGTTATGCAACTAAGCTCAGTTTGGAAGAACAAGTGCCAGAATTCCTTTGTGGGGCATCATGCAGATATCACATTCGTAGCATGCGGGTCTTTTCCTGCTAATCTCTGCATTCGCAGCCAGCTTCAAGGTGTTCCTGTTGTGGATAGACTCTCGTGCAGATGCCGCTGGAGACGGCCTCTGCTTCTATGCTCTTTGACAAGGCTGCTTTGAGGAAGCTCTTACCGTAGCCTCTGCCAAGTACAGCCTTCTGCCTCTGTGAAATACTCACTTACCTGTGAGACCTTGTCTTTCCTTTGGAGCGACAGAGAGCCCTTTTCCTGAAGGGAAACTGTCCGTGCTCTGTTCTTCTTTTGCACACAGGGAAATGCCTTCACGGCTGGTGTGCGGCCTTTACCCACTCGAGGGAGGGCAGGTTCCCATTTACTTTGGAGGTGGCACTCCTGCAGCGCTGTGGGCCATGACTGTGCTTCAAAGACAGTAATCTACCCTTTCCATTGGAAGAGGGCACGCACGGAATGGGAAATCTCTGTTCTCTGGGAGAGGTTGGTGGTGCTACTGCGCCTGTGTATTTGGTGCCCCCCTGCCTACTAGCAATGTTTCTGCTCGCCACTGCGGGGAGAAACGTTATGCAGCTAAGCTCAGTTGGGAAGAACAAGTGCCAGAATTCCTTTGCGGGGCACCATCCAGATATCACATTCGTAGCATGCGGGTCATTTCCTGCTAAGCTCTGCATTCGCAGCCACCTTCAAGGTGTTCCTGTTGTGGATAGACTCTCGTGCAAATGCCGCTGGAGACGGCCTCTGCTTCTATGCTCTTTGACAAGGCTGCTTTGAGGAAGCTCGTACCGTAGCCTCTGCCAAGTACAGCCTTCTGCCTCTCTCAAATACTCACTTACCTGTGAGACCTTGTCTTTCCTTTGGAGAGACAGAGAGCCCTTTTCCTGAAGGGAAACTGTCCGTGCTCTGTTCTTCTTTTGCACACAGGGAAATGCCTTCACGGCTGGTGTGCGGCCTTTACCCACTCGAGGGAGGGCAGGTTCCCATTTACTTTGGAGGTGGCACTCCTGCAGCGCTGTGGGCCATGACTGTGCTTCAAAGACAGTAATCTACCCTTTCCATTGGAAGAGGGCACGCACGGAATGGGAAATCTCTGTTCTCTGGGAGAGGTTGGTGGTGCTACTGCGCCTGTGTATTTGGTGCCCCCCTGCCCACTAGCAATGTTTCTGCTCGCCACTGCGGGGATAAACGTTATGCAACTAAGCTCAGTTGGGAAGAACAAGTGCCAGAATTCCTTTGTGCGGCATCATCCAGATATCACATTCGTAGCATGCGGGTCCTTTCCTGCTAAGCTCTGCATTCGCAGCCGGCTTCAAGGTGTTCCTGTTGTGAATAGACTCTCGTACAAATGCCGCTGGAGACGGCCTCTGCTTCTATGCTCTTTGACAAGGCTGCTTTGAGGAAGCTCTTACCGTAGCCTCTGCCAGGTACAGCCTTCTGCCTCTGTCAAATACTCACTTACCTGTGAGACCTTGTATTTCCTTTGGAGAGACAGAGAGCCCTTTACCTGAAGGGAAACTGTCCGTGCTCTGTTCTTCTTTTGCACACAGCGAAATGCCTTCACAGCTGGTGTGCGGCCTTCACCCACTCGAGAGAGGGCAGGTTCCCATTTACGTTGGAGGTGGCACTCCTGCAGTGCTGTGGGCCATGACTGTGCTTCAAACACAGTAATCTACCCTTTCCATTGGAAGAGGGCACGCACGGAATGGGAAATCTCTGTTCTCTGGGAGAGGTTGGTTGTGCTACTGCGCCTGTGTATTTGGTGCCCCCCTGCCAACTAGCAATGTTTCTGCTCGCCACTGCGGGGAGAAACGTTATGCAACTAAGCTCAGTTGGGAAGAACAAGTGCCAGAATTCCTTTGTGCGGCATCATCCAGATATCACATTCGTAGCATGCGGGTCCTTTCCTGCTAAGCTCTGCATTCGCAGCCAGCTTCAAGGTGTTCCTGTTGTGGATAGACTCTCGTGCAGATGCTGCTGGAGACGGCCTCTGCTTCTATGCTCTTTGACAAGGCTGCTTTGAGGAAGCTCGTACCGTAGCCTCTGCCAAGTACAGCCTTTTCCTCTCTCAAATACTCACTTACCTGTGAGACCTTGTCTTTCCTTTGGAGAGACAGAGAGCCCTTTTCCTGAAGGGAAACTGTCCGTGCTCTGTTCTTCTTTTGCACACAGGGAAATGCCTTCACGGCTGGTGTGCGGCCTTTACCCAATCGAGGGAGGGCAGTTTCCCATTTACTTTGGAGGTGGCACTCCTGCAGCGCTGTGGGCCATGACTGTGCTTCAAAGACAGTAATCTACCCTTTCCATTGGAAGAGGGCACGCACGGAATGGGAAATATCTGTTCTCTGGGAGAGGTTGGTGGTGCTACTGCGCCTGTGTATTTGGTGCCCCACTGCCCGCTAGCAATGTTTCTGCCCGGCACTGCGGGGAAAAACATTGTGCAGCTAAGCTCACTTAGGATGTATAAGTGTCAGAATTCCTTTGTGGGGCACCATCCAGATATCACATTCGTAGCATGCGGGTCATTTCCTGCTAAGCTCTGCATTCGCAGCCAGCTTCAAGGTATTCCTGTTGTGGATAGACTCTCGTGCAGATGCCGCTGGAGATGGCCTCTGCTTCTATGCTCTTTGACAAGGCTGCTTTGAGGAAGCTCTTACCGTAGCCTCTGCCAGGTACAGCCTTCTGCCTCTCTCAAATACTCACTTACCTGTGAGACCTTGTCTTTCCTTTGGAGAGACAGAGAGCCCTTTTCCTGAAGGGAAACTGTCCATGCTCTGTTCTTCTTTTGCACACAGGGAAATGCCTTCAGGGCTGGTGTGCGGCCTTTACCCACTCGAGGGAGGGCAGGTTCCCATTTACTTTGGAGGTGGCACTCCTGCAGCGCTGTGGGCCATGACTGTGCTTCAAAGACAGTAATCTACCCTTTCCATTGGAAGAGGGCACGCACGGAATGGGAAATCTCTGTTCTCTGGGAGAGGTTGGTGGTGCTACTGCGCCTGTGTATTTGGTGCCCCCCTGCCCACTAGCAATGTTTCTGCTCGCCACTGCGGGGAGAAACATTGTGCAGCTAAGCTCACTTAGGATGTACAAGTGTCAGAATTCCTTTGCGGGGCACCATCCAGATATCACATTCGTAGCATGCGGTTCATTTCCTGCTAAGCTCTGCATTCGCAGCCAGCTTCAAGGTGTTCCTGTTGTGGATAGACTCTCGTGCAGATGCCGCTGGAGACGGCCTCTGCTTCTATGCTCTTTGACAAGGCTGCTTTGAGGAAGCTCTTACCGTAGCCTCTGCCAAGTACAGCCTTCTGCCTCTCTCAAATACTCACTTACCTGTGAGACCTTGTCTTTCCTTTGGAGAGACAGAGAGCCCTTTTCCTGAAGGGAAACTGTCCGTGCTCTGTTCTTCTTTTGCACACAGGGAAATGCCTTCACGGCTGGTGTGCGGCCTTTACCCACTCGAGGGAGGGCAGGTTCCCATTTACTTTGGAGGTGGCACTCCTGCAGCGCTGTGGGCCATGACTGTGCTTTCAAGACAGTAATCTACCCTTTCCATTGGAAGAGGGCACGCACGGAATGGGAAATCTCTGTTCTCTGGGAGAGGTTGGTGGTGCTACTGCGCCTGTGTATTTGGTGCCCCACTGCCCACTAGCAATGTTTCTGCTCGGCACTGCGGGGAGAAACATTGTGCAGCTAAGCTCACTTAGGATGTACAAGTGTCAGAATTCCTTTGCGGGGCACCATCCAGATATCACATTCGTAGCATGCGGGTCAATTCCTGCTAAGCTCTGCATTCGCAGCCAGCTTCAAGGTGTTCCTGTTGTGGATAGACTCTCGTGCAGATGCCGCTGGAGACGGCCTCTGCTTCTATGCTCTTTGACAAGGCTGCTTTGAGGAAGCTCTTACCGTAGCCTCTGCCAAGTACAGCCTTCTGCCTCTCTCAAATACTCACTTACCTGTGAGACCTTGTCTTTCCTTTGGAGCGACAGAGAGCCCTTTTCCTGAAGGGAAACTGTCCGTGCTCTGTTCTTCTTTTGCACACAGGGAAATGCCTTCACGGCTGGTATGCGGCCTTTACCCACTCGACGGAGGGCAGGTTCCAATTTACTTTGGAGATGGCACTCCTGCAGCGCTGTGGGCCATGACTGTGCTTCAAAGACAGTAATCTACCCTTTTCATTGGAAGAGGGCACGCACGGAATGGGAAATCTCTGTTCTCTGGGAGAGGTTGGTGGTGCTACTGCGCCTGTGTAGTTGGTGCCCCACTGCCCACTAGCAATGTTTCTGCTCGCCACTGCGGGGAGAAATTTTATGCAGCTAAGCTCAGTTGGGAAGAACAAGTGCCAGAATTCCTTTGCGGGGCACCATCAAGATATCACATTCATAGCATGCGGGTCATTTCCTGCTAAGCTCTGCATTCGCAGCCAGCTTCAAGGTGTTCCTGTTGTGTATAGACTCTCGTGCAGATGCCGCTGGAGACGGCCTCTGCTTCTATGCTCTTTGACAAGGCTGCTTTGAGGAAGCTCTTACCGTAGCCTCTGCCAAGTACAGCCTTCTGCCTCTGTGAAATACTCACTTACCTGTGAGACCTTGTCTTTCCTTTGGAGAGACAGAGAGCCCTTTTCCTGAAGGGAAACTGTCCGTGCTCTGTTCTTCTTTTGCACACAGGGAAATGCCTTCACGGCTGGTGTGCGGCCTTTACCCACTCGAGGGAGGGCAGGTTCCCATTTACTTTGGAGGTGGCACTCCTGCAGCGCTGTGGGCCATGACTGTGCTTCAAAGACAGTAATCTACCCTTTCCATTGGAAGAGGGCACGCACGGAATGGGAAATCTCTGTTCTCTGGGAGAGGTTGGTGGTGCTACTGCGCCTGTGTATTTGGTGCCCCCCTGCCTACTAGCAATGTTTCTGCTCCCCACTGCGGGGAGAAACGTTATGCAGCTAAGCTCAGTTGGGAAGAACAAGTGCCAGAATTCCTTTGTGGGGCACCATCCAGATATCACATTCGTAGCATGCGGGTCATTTCCTGCTAAGCTCTGCATTCGCAGCCACCTTCAAGGTGTTCCTGTTGTGGATAGACTCTCGTGCAAATGCCGCTGGAGACGGCCTCTGCTTCTATGCTCTTTGACAAGGCTGCTTTGAGGAAGCTCGTACCGTAGCCTCTGCCAAGTACAGCCTTCTGCCTCTCTCAAATACTCACTTACCTGTGAGACCTTGTCTTTCCTTTGGAGAGACAGAGAGCCCTTTTCCTGAAGGGAAACTGTCCGTGCTCTGTTCTTCTTTTGCACACAGGGAAATGCCTTCACGGCTGGTGTGCGGCCTTTACCCACTCGAGGGAGGGCAGGTTCCCATTTACTTTGGAGGTGGCACTCCTGCAGCGCTGTGGGCCATGACTGTGCTTCAAAGACAGTAATCTACCCTTTCCATTGGAAGAGGGCACGCACGGAATGGGAAATCTCTGTTCTCTGGGAGAGGTTGGTGGTGCTACTGCGCCTGTGTATTTGGTGCCCCCCTGCCCACTAGCAATGTTTCTGCTCGCCACTGCGGGGATAAACGTTATGCAACTAAGCTCAGTTGGGAAGAACAAGTGCCAGAATTCCTTTGTGGGGCATCATCCAGATATCACATTCGTAGCATGCGGGTCCTTTCCTGCTAAGCTCTGCATTCGCAGCCAGCTTCAAGGTGTTCCTGTTGTGAATAGACTCTCGTACACATGCCGCTGGAGACGGCCTCTGCTTCTATGCTCTTTGACAAGGCTGCTTTGAGGAAGCTCTTACCGTATCCTCCGCCAGGTACAGCCCTCTGCCTCTGTCAAATACTCACTTACCTGTGAGACCTTGTCTTTCCTTTGGAGAGACAGAGAGCCCTTTTCCTGAAGGGAAACTGTCCGTGCTCTGTTCTTCTTTTGCACACAGCGAAATGCCTTCACAGCTGGTGTGCGGCCTTCACCCACTCGAGAGAGGGCAGGTTCCCATTTACGTTGGAGGTGGCACTCCTGCAGTGCTGTGGGCCATGACTGTGCTTCAAACACAGTAATCTACCCTTTCCATTGGAAGAGGGCACGCACGGAATGGGAAATCTCTGTTCTCTGGGAGAGGTTGGTGGTGCTACTGCGCCTGTGTATTTGGTGCCCCCCTGCCAACTAGCAATGTTTCTGCTCGCCACTGCGGGGAGAAACGTTATGCAACTAAGCTCAGTTGGGAAGAACAAGTGCCAGAATTCCTTTGTGCGGCATCATCCAGATATCACATTCGTAGCATGCGGGTCCTTTCCTGCTAAGCTCTGCATTCGCAGCCAGCTTCAAGTTGTTCCTGTTGTGGATAGACTCTCGTGCAGATGCTGCTGGAGACGGCCTCTGCTTCTATGCTCTTTGACAAGGCTGCTTTGAGGAAGCTCGTACCGTAGCCTCTGCCAAGTACAGCCTTTTCCTCTCTCAAATACTCACTTACCTGTGAGACCTTGTCTTTCCTTTGGAGAGACAGAGAGCCCTTTTCCTGAAGGGAAACTGTCCGTGCTCTGTTCTTCTTTTGCACACAGGGAAATGCCTTCACGGCTGGTGTGCGGCCTTTACCCAATCGAGGGAGGGCAGTTTCCCATTTACTTTGGAGGTGGCACTCCTGCAGCGCTGTGGGCCATGACTGTGCTTCAAAGACAGTAATCTACCCTTTCCATTGGAAGAGGGCACGCACGGAATGGGAAATATCTGTTCTCTGGGAGAGGTTGGTGGTGCTACTGCGCCTGTGTATTTGGTGCCCCACTGCCCGCTAGCAATGTTTCTGCCCGGCACTGCGGGGAAAAACATTGTGCAGCTAAGCTCACTTAGGATGTATAAGTGTCAGAATTCCTTTGTGGGGCACCATCCAGATATCACATTCGTAGCATGCGGGTCATTTCCTGCTAAGCTCTGCATTCGCAGCCAGCTTCAAGGTATTCCAGTTGTGGATAGACTCTCGTGCAGATGCCGCTGGAGATGGCCTCTGCTTCTATGCTCTTTGACAAGGCTGCTTTGAGGAAGCTCTTACCGTAGCCTCTGCCAGGTACAGCCTTCTGCCTCTCTCAAATACTCACTTACCTGTGAGACCTTGTCTTTCCTTTGGAGAGACAGAGAGCCCTTTTCCTGAAGGGAAACTGTCCGTGCTCTGTTCTTCTTTTGCACACAGGGAAATGCCTTCACGGCTGGTATGCGGCCTTTACCCACTCGACGGAGGGCAGGTTCCAATTTACTTTGGAGATGGCACTCCTGCAGCGCTGTGGGCCATGACTGTGCTTCAAAGACAGTAATCTACCCTTTCCATTGGAAGAGGGCACGCACGGAATGGGAAATCACTGTTCTCTGGGAGAGGTTGGTGGTGCTACTGCGCCTGTGTAGTTGGTGCCCCACTGCCCACTAGCAATGTTTCTGCTCGCCACTGCGGGGAGAAATTTTATGCAGCTAAGCTCAGTTGGGAAGAACAAGTGCCAGAATTCCTTTGCGGGGCACCATCAAGATATCACATTCATAGCATGCGGGTCATTTCCTGCTAAGCTCTGCATTCGCAGACAGCTTCAAGGTGTTCCTGTTGTGGATAGACTCTCGTGCAGATGCCGCTGGAGACGGCCTCTGATTCTATGCTCTTTGACAAGGCTGCTTTGAGGAAGCTCTTACCGTAGCCTCTGCCAAGTACAGCCTTCTGCCTCTCTCAAATACTCACTTACCTGTGAGACCTTGTCTTTCCTTTGGAGAGACAGAGTGCCCTTTTCCTGAAGGGAAACTGTCCGTGCTCTGTTCTTCTTTTGCACACAGGTAAATGCCTTCACGGCTGGTGTGCGGCCTTTACCCACTCGAGGGAGGGCAGGTTCCCATTTACGTTGGAGGTGGCACTCCTGCAGCGCTGTGGGCCATGACTGTGCTTCAAAGACAGTAATCTACCCGTTCCATTGGAAGAGGGCACGCACGGAATGGGAAATCTCTGTTCTCTGGGAGAGGTTGGTGGTGCTACTGCGCCTGTGTATTTGGTGCCCCACTGCCCACTAGCAATGTTTCTGCTCGGCACTGCGGGGAGAAACATTGTGCAGCTAAGCTCACTTAGGATGTACAAGTGTCAGAATTCCTTTGCGGGGCACCATCCAGATATCACATTCGTAGCATGCGGGTCCTTTCCTGCTAAGCTCTGCATTCGCAGCCAGCTTCAAGGTGTTCGTGTTGTGGATAGACTCTCGTGCAGATGCCGCTGGAGACGGACTCTGCTTCTATGCTCTTTGACAAGGCTGCTTTGAGGAAGCTCTTACCGTAGCCTCTGCCAACTACAGCCTTCTGCCTCTCTCAAATACTCACTTACCTGTGAGACCTTGTCTTTCCTTTGGAGAGACAGAGAGCCCTTTTCCTGAAGGGAAACTGTCCGTGCTCTGTTCTTCTTTACACACAGGAAAATGCCTTCACGGCTGGTGTGTGCCCGTTACCCACTCGAGGGAGGGCAGGTTCCCATTTACTTTGGAGGTGGCACTCCTGCAGCGCTGTGGGCCATGACTGTGCTTCAAAGACAGTAATCTACCCTTTCCATTGGAAGAGGGCACGCACGGAATGGGAAATCTCTGTTCTCTGGGAGAGGTTGGTGGTGCTACTGCGCCTGTGTATTTGGTGCCCCCCTGCACACTAGCAATGTTTCTGCTCGCCACTGCGGGGAGAAATTTTATGCAGCTAAGCTCAGTTGGGAAGAACAAGTGCCAGAATTCCTTTGTGGGGCACCATCAAGATATCACATTCATAGCATGCGGGTCATTTCCTGCTAAGCTCTGCATTCGCAGCCAGCTTCAAGGTGTTCCTGTTGTGGATAGACTCTCGTGCAGATGCCGCTGGAGACGGCCTCTGCTTCTATGCTCTTTGACAAGGCTGCTTTGAGGAAGCTCTTACCGTAGCCTCTGCCAAGTACAGCCTTCTGCCTCTCTCAAATACTCACTTACCTGTGAGACCTTGTCTTTCCTTTGGAGAGACAGAGAGCCCTTTTCCTGAAGGGAAACTGTCCGTGCTCTGTTCTTCTTTTGCACACAGGGAAATGCCTTCACGGCTGGTGTGCGGCCTTTACCCACTCGAGGGAGGGCAGGTTCCCATTTACTTTGGAGGTGGCACTCCTGCAGCGCTGTGGGCCATGACTGTGCTTTCAAGACAGTAATCTACCCTTTCCATTGGAAGAGGGCACGCACGGAATGGGAAATCTCTGTTCTCTGGGAGAGGTTGGTGGTTCTACGGCGCCTGTGTATTAGGTGCACCCCTGCCCACTAGCAGTGTTTCTGCTCGGCACTGCGGGGAGAAACATTGTGCAGCTAAGCTCACTTAGGATGTACAAGTGTCAGAATTCCTTTGCGGGGCACCATCCAGATATCACATTCGTAGCATGCGGGTCAATTCCTGCTAAGCTCTGCATTCGCAGCCAGCTTCAAGGTGTTCCTGTTGTGGATAGACTCTCGTGCAGATGCCGCTGGAGACGGCCTCTGCTTCTATGCTCTTTGACAAGGATGCTTTGAGGAAGCTCTTACCGTAGCCTCTGCCAAGTACAGCCTTCTGCCTCTCTCAAATACTCACTTACCTGTGAGACCTTGTCTTTCCTTTGGAGAGACAGAGAGCCCTTTTCCTGAAGGGAAACTGTCCGTGCTCTGTTCTTCTTTTGCACACAGGGAAATGCCTTCACGGCTGGTGTGTGCCCATTACCCACTCGAGGGAGGGGAGGTTCCCATTTACTTTGGAGGTGGTACTCCTGCAGCGCTGTGGGCCATGACTGTGCTTCAAAGACAGTAATCTCCCCTTTCCATTGGAAGAGGGCACGCACGGAATGGGAAATCTCTGTTCTCTGGGAGAGGTTGGTGGTGCTACTGCGCCTGTGTATTTGGTGCCCCCCTGCCCACTAGCAATGTTTCTGCTCGCCACTGCGGGGAGAAACGTTATGCAGCTAAGCTCAGTTGGGAAGAACAAGTGCCAGAATTCCTTTGTGTGGCACCATCCAGATATCACATTCGTAGCATGCGGGTCATTTCCTGCTAAGCTCTGCATTCGCAGCCAGCTTCAAGGTGTTCCTGTTGTGGATAGACTCTCGTGCAGAGGCCGCTGGAGACGGCCTCTGCTTCTATGCTCTTTGACAAGGCTGCTTTGAGGAAGCTCGTACCGTAGCCTCTGCCAAGTACAGCCTTCTGCCTCTCTCAAATACTCACTTACCTGTGAGACCTTGTCTTTCCTTTGGAGAGACAGAGAGCCCTTTTCCTGAAGGGAAACTGTCCTTGCTCTGTTCTTCTTTTGCACACAGGGAAATGACTTCACGGCTGGTGTGCGGGCTTTACCCCCTCGAGGGAGGGCAGGTTCCCATTTACTTCGGAGGTGGCACTCCTGCAGCGCTGTGGGCCATGACTGTGCTTCAAAGACAGTAATCTACCCTTTCCATTGGAAGAGGGCACGCACGGAATGGGAAATCTCTGTTCTCTGGGAGAGGTTGGTGGTGCTACTGCGCCTGTGTATTTGGTGCCCCACTGCCCACTAGCAATGTTTCTGCTCGCCACTGCGGGGAGAAACATTGTGCAGCTAAGCTCACTTAGGATGTACAAGTGTCAGAATTCCTTTGCGGGGCACCATCCAGATATCACATTCGTAGCATGCGGGTCAATTCCTGCTAAGCTCTGCATTCGCAGCCAGCTTCAAGGTGTTCCTGTTGTGGATAGACTCTCGTGCAGATGCCGCTGGAGACGGCCTCTGCTTCTATGCTCTTTGACAAGGCTGCTTTGAGGAAGCTCTTACCGTAGCCTCTGCCAAGTACAGCCTTCTGCCTCTCTCAAATACTCACTTACCTGTGAGACCTTGTCTTTCCTTTGGAGAGACAGAGAGCCCTTTTCCTGAAGGGAAACTGTCCGTGCTCTGTTCTTCTTTTGCACACAGGGAAATGCCTTCACGGCTGGTATGCGGCCTTTACCCACTCGAGGGAGGGCAGGTTCCAATTTACTTTGGAGATGGCACTCCTGCAGCGCTGTGGGCCATGACTGTGCTTCAAAGACAGTAATCTACCCTTTCCATTGGAAGAGGGCACGCACGGAATGGGAAATCTCTGTTCTCTGGGAGAGGTTGGTGGTGCTACTGCGCCTGTGTAGTTGGTGCCCCCCTGCACACTAGCAATGTTTCTGCTCGCCACTGCGGGGAGAAGTTTTATGCAGCTAAGCTCAGTTGGGAAGAACAAGTGCCAGAATTCCTTTGTGGGGCAACATCAAGATATCACATTCATAGCATGCGGGTCATTTCCTGCTAAGCTCTTCATTCGCAGCCAGCTTCAAGGTGTTCCTGTTGTGGATAGACTCTCGTGCAGATGCCGCTGGAGACGGCCTCTGCTTCTATGCTCTTTGACAAGGCTGCTTTGAGGAAGCTCTTACCGTAGCCTCTGCCAAGTACAGCCTTCTGCCTCTCTCAAATACTCACTTACCTGTGAGACCTTGTCTTTCCTTTGGAGAGACAGAGAGCCCTTTTCCTGAAGGGAAACTGTCCGTGCTCTGTTCTTCTTTTGCACACAGGGAAATGCCTTCACGGCTGGTGTGCGGCCTTTACCCACTCGAGGGAGGGCAGGTTCCCATTTACTTTGGAGGTGGCACTCCTGCAGCGCTGTGGGCCATGACTGTGCTTTAAAGACAGTAATCAACCCTTTCCATTGGAAGAGGGCACGCACGGAATGGGAAATCTCTGTTCTCTGGGAGAGGTTGGTGGTGCTACTGCGCCTGTGTATTTGGGGCCCCACTGCCCACTAGCAATGTTTCTGCTCGCCACTGCGGGGAGAAACATTGTGCAGCTAAGCTCACTTAGGATGTACAAGTGTCAGAATTCCTTTGCGGGGCACCATCCAGATATCACATTCGTAGCATGCGGGTCAATTCCTGCTAAGGTCTGCATTCGCAGCCAGCTTCAAGGTGTTCCTGTTGTGGATAGACTCTCGTGCAGATGCCGCTGGAGACGGCCTCTGCTTCTATGCTCTTTGACAAGGATGCTTTGAGGAAGCTCTTACCGTAGCCTCTGCCAAGTACAGCCTTCTGCCTCTCTCAAATACTCACTTACCTGTGAGACCTTGTCTTTCCTTTGGAGAGACAGAGAGCCCTTTTCCTGAAGGGAAACTGTCCGTGCTCTGTTCTTCTTTTGCACACAGGGAAATGCCTTCACGGCTGGTGTGTGCCCATTACCCACTCGAGGGAGGGCAGGTTCCCATTTACTTTGGAGGTGGTACTCCTGCAGCGCTGTGGGCCATGACTGTGCTTCAAAGACAGTAATCTCCCCTTTCCATTGGAAGAGGGCACGCACGGAATGGGAAATCTCTGTTCTCTGGGAGAGGTTGGTGGTGCTACTGCGCCTGTGTATTTGGTGCCCCCCTGCCCACTAGCAATGTTTCTGCTCGCCACTGCGGGGAGAAACGTTATGCAGCTAAGCTCAGTTGGGAAGAACAAGTGCCAGAATTCCTTTGTGTGGCACCATCCAGATATCACATTCGTAGCATGCGGGTCATTTCCTGCTAAGCTCTGCATTCGCAGCCAGCTTCAAGGTGTTCCTGTTGTGGATAGACTCTCGTGCAGAGGCCGCTGGAGACGGCCTCTGCTTCTATGCTCTTTGACAAGGCTGCTTTGAGGAAGCTCGTACCGTAGCCTCTGCCAAGTACAGCCTTCTGCCTCTCTCAAATACTCACTTACCTGTGAGACCTTGTCTTTCCTTTGGAGAGACAGAGAGCCCTTTTCCTGAAGGGAAACTGTCCTTGCTCTGTTCTTCTTTTGCACACAGGGAAATGACTTCACGGCTGGTGTGCGGGCTTTACCCCCTCGAGGGAGGGCAGGTTCCCATTTACTTTGGAGGTGGCACTCCTGCAGCGCTGTGGGCCATGACTGTGCTTCAAAGACAGTAATCTACCCTTTCCATTGGAAGAGGGCACGCACGGAATGGGAAATCTCTGTTCTCTGGGAGAGGTTGGTGGTTCTACGGCGCCTGTGTATTAGGTGCCCCCCTGCCCACTAGCAGTGTTTCTGCTCGGCGCTGCGGGAAGAAACATTGTGCAGCTAAGCTCACTTAGGATGTACAAGTGTCAGAATTCCTTTGCGGGGCACCATCCAGATAGCACATTTGTAGCATGCGGGTCATTTCCTGCTAAGCTCTGCATTCGCAGCCAGCTTCAAGGTGTTCCTGTTGTGGATAGACTCTCGTGCAGAGGCCGCTGGAGACGGCCTCTGCTTCTATGCTCTTTGACAAGGCTGCTTTGAGGAAGCTCTTACCGTAGCCTCTGCCAAGTACAGCCTTCTGCCTCTCTCAAATACTCACTTACCTGTGAGACCTTGTCTTTCCTTTGGAGCGACAGAGAGCCCTTTTCCTGAAGGGAAACTGTCCGTGCTCTGTTCTTCTTTTGCACACAGGGAAATGCCTTCACGGCTGGTATGCGGCCTTTACCCACTCGACGGAGGGCAGGTTCCAATTTACTTTGGAGATGGCACTCCTGCAGCGCTGTGGGCCATGACTGTGCTTCAAAGACAGTAATCTACCCTTTCCATTGGAAGAGGGCACGCACGGAATGGGAAATCTCTGTTCTCTGCGAGAGGTTGGTGGTGCTACTGCGCCTGTGTATTTGGTGCCCCCCTGCCCACTAGCAATGTTTCTGCTCGCCACTGCGGGGAGAAACGTTATGCAGCTAAGCTAAGTTGGGAAGAACAAGTGCCAGCATTCCTTTGTGTGGCACCATCCAGATATCACATTCGTAGCATGCGGGTCATTTCCTGCTAAGCTTTGCATTCGCAGCCAGCTTCAAGGTGTTCCTGTTGTGGATAGACTCTCGTGCAGAGGCCGCTGGAGACGGCCTCTGCTTCTATGCTCTTTGACAAGGCTGCTTTGAGGAAGCTCGTACCGGAGCCTCTGCCAAGTACAGCCTTCTGCCTCTCTCAAATACTCACTTACCTGTGAGACCTTGTCTTTCCTTTGGAGAGACAGAGAGCCCTTTTCCTGAAGGGAAACTGTCCTTGCTCTGTTCTTCTTTTGCACACAGGGAAATGACTTCACGGCTGGTGTGCGGGCTTTACCCCCTCGAGGGAGGGCAGGTTCCCATTTACTTTGGAGGTGGCACTCCTGAAGCGCTGTGGGCCATGACTGTGCTTCAAAGACAGTAATCTACCCTTTCCATTGGAAGAGGGCACGCACGGAATGGGAAATCTCTGTTCTCTGGGAGAGGTTGGTGGTTCTACGGCGCCTGTGTATTAGGTGCCCCCCTGCCCACTAGCAGTGTTTCTGCTCGGCGCTGCGGGGAGAAACATTGTGCACCTAAGCTCACTTAGGATGTACAAGTGTCAGAATTCCTTTGCGGGGCACCATCCAGATATCATATTCGTAGCATGCGGGTCAATTCCTGCTAAGCTCTGCATTCGCAGCCAGCTTCAAGGTGTTCCTGTTGTGGATAGACTCTCGTGCAGATGCCGCTGGAGACGGACTCTGCTTCTATGCTCTTTGACAAGGCTGCTTTGAGGAAGCTCTTACCGTAGCCTCTGCCAACTACAGCCTTCTGCCTCTCTCAAATACTCACTTACCTGTGAGACCTTGTCTTTCCTTTGGAGAGACAGAGAGCCCTTTTCCTGAAGGGAAACTGTCCGTGCTCTGTTCTTCTTTTGCACACAGGAAAATGCCTTCACGGCTGGTGTGTGCCCGTTACCCACTCGAGGGAGGGCAGGTTCCCATTTACTTTGGAGGTGGCACTCCTGCAGCGCTGTGGGCCATGACTGTGCTTCAAAGACAGTAATCTACCCTTTCCATTGGAAGAGGGCACGCACGGAATGGGAAATCTCTGTTCTCTGCGAGAGGTTGGTGGTGCTACTGCGCCTGTGTATTTGGTGCCCCCCTGCCCACTAGCAATGTTTCTGCTCGCCACTGCGGGGAGAAACGTTATGCAGCTAAGCTCAGTTGGGAAGAACAAGTGCCAGAATTCCTTTGTGTGGCACCATCCAGATATCACATTCGTAGCATGCGGGTCATTTCCTGCTAAGCTCTGCATTCGCCGCCAGCTTCAAGGTGTTCCTGTTGTGGATAGACTCTCGTGCAGATGCCGCTGGACATGGCCTCTGCTTCTATGCTCTTTGACAAGGCTGCTTTGAGGAAGCTCTTACCGTAGCCTCTGCCAAGTACAGCCTTCTGCCTCTCTCAAATACTCACTTACCTGTGAGACCTTGTCTTTCCTTTGGAGAGACAGAGAGCCCTTTTCCTGAAGGGAAACTGTCCGTGCTCTTTTCTTCTTTTGCACACAGGGAAATGCCTTCACGGCTGGTGTGCGGCCTTTACCCACTCGAGGGAGGGCAGGTTCCCATTTACTTTGGAGGTGGCACTCCTGCAGCGCTGTGGGCCATGACTGTGCTTCAAAGACAGTAATCTACCCTTTCCATTGGAAGAGGGCACGCACGGAATGGGAAATCTCTGTTCTCTGGGAGAGGTTGGTGGTTCTACGGCGCCTGTGTATTAGGTGCCCCCCTGCCCACTAGCAGTGTTTCTGCTCGGCGCTGCGGGGAGAAACATTGTGCAGCTAAGCTCACTTAGGATGTACAAGTGTCAGAATTCCTTTGCGGGGCACCATCCAGATATCACATTCGTAGCATGCGGGTCATTTCCTGCTAAGCTCTGCATTCGCAGCCAGCTTCAAGGTGTTCCTGTTGTGGATAGACTCTCGTGCAGATGCCGCTGGAGACGGCCTCTGCTTCTATGCTCTTTGACAAGGCTGCTTTGAGGAAGCTCTTACCGTAGCCTCTGCCAAGTACAGCCTTCTGCCTCTCTCAAATACTCACTTACCTGTGAGACCTTGTCTTTCCTTTGGAGAGACAGAGAGCCCTTTTCCTGAAGGGAAACTGTCCGTGCTCTGTTCTTCTTTTGCACACAGGGAAATGCCTTCACGGCTGGTATGCGGCCTTTACCCACTCGAGGGAGGGCAGGTTCTAATTTACTTTGGAGATGGCACTCCTGCAGCGCTGTGGGCCATGACTGTGCTTCAAAGACAGTAATCTACCCTTTCCATTGGAAGAGGGCACGCACGGAATGGGAAATCTCTGTTCTCTGCGAGAGGTTGGTGGTTCTACGGCGCCTGTGTATTAGGTGCCCCCCTGCCCACTAGCAGTGTTTCTGCTCGGCGCTGCGGGGAGAAACATTGTGCAGCTAAGCTCACTTAGGATGTACAAGTGTCAGAATTCCTTTGCGGGGCACCATCCAGATATCACATTCGTAGCATGCGGGTCATTTCCTGCTAAGCTCTGCATTCGCAGCCAGCTTCAAGGTGTTCCTGTTGTGGATAGACTCTCGTGCAGATGCCGCTGGAGACGGCCTCTGCTTCTATGCTCTTTGACAAGGCTGCTTTGAGGAAGCTCTTACCGTAGCCTCTGCCAAGTACAGCCTTCTGCCTCTCTCAAATACTCACTTACCTGTGAGACCTTGTCTTTCCTTTGGAGAGACAGAGAGCCCTTTTCCTGAAGGGAAACTGTCCGTGCTCTGTTCTTCTTTTGCACACAGGGAAATGCCTTCACGGCTGGTATGCGGCCTTTACCCACTCGAGGGAGGGCAGGTTCTAATTTACTTTGGAGATGGCACTCCTGCAGCGCTGTGGGCCATGACTGTGCTTCAAAGACAGTAATCTACCCTTTCCATTGGAAGAGGGCACGCACGGAATGGGAAATCTCTGTTCTCTGGGAGAGGTTGGTGGTTCTACGGCGCCTGTGTATTAGGTGCCCCCCTGCCCACTAGCAGTGTTTCTGCTCGGCGCTGCGGGGAGAAACATTGTGCAGCTAAGCTCACTTAGGATGTACAAGTGTCAGAATTCCTTTGCGGGGCACCATCCAGATATCACATTCGTAGCATGCGGGTCATTTCCTGCTAAGCTCTGCATTCGCAGCCAGCTTCAAGGTGTTCCTGTTGTGGATAGACTCTCGTGCAGATGCCGCTGGAGACGGCCTCTGCTTCTATGCTCTTTGACAAGGCTGCTTTGAGGAAGCTCTTACCGGAGCCTCTGCCAAGTACAGCCTTCTGCGTCTCTCAAATACTCACTTACCTGTGAGACCTTGTCTTTCCTTTGGAGAGACAGAGAGCCCTTTTCCTGAAGGGAAACTGTCCTTGCTCTGTTCTTCTTTTGCACACAGGGAAATGCCTTCACGGCTGGTGTGCGGCCTTTACCCCCTCGAGGGAGGGCAGGTTCCCATTTACTTTGGAGGTAGCACTCCTGCAGCGCTGTGGGCCATGACTGTGCTTTAAAGACAGTAATCTACCCTTTCCATTGGAAGAGGGCACGCACGGAATGGGAAATCTCTGTTCTCTGGGAGAGGTTGGTGGTGCTACTGCGCCTGTGTATTTGGTGCCCCCCTGCCCACTAGCAATGTTTCTGCTCGCCACTGCGGGGAGAAACGTTATGCAGCTAAGCTCAGTTGGGAAGAACAAGTGCCAGAATTCCTTTGTGTGGCACCATCCAGATATCACATTCGTAGCATGCGGGTCATTTCCTGCTAAGCTTTGCATTCGCAGACAGCTTCAAGGTGTTCCTGTTGTGGATAGACTCTCGTGCAGAGGCCGCTGGAGACGGCCTCTGCTTCTATGCTCTTTGACAAGGCTGCTTTGAGGAAGCTCGTACCGGAGCCTCTGCCAAGTACAGCCTTCTGCCTCTCTCAAATACTCACTTACCTGTGAGACCTTGTCTTTCCTTTGGAGAGACAGAGAGCCCTTTTCCTGAAGGGAAACTGTCCTTGCTCTGTTCTTCTTTTGCACACAGGGAAATGACTTCACGGCTGGTGTGCGGGCTTTACCCCCTCGAGGAGGGCAGGTTCCCATTTACTTTGGAGGTGGCACTCCTGCAGCGCTGTGGGCCATGACTGTGCTTCAAAGACAGTAATCTACCCTTTCCATTGGAAGAGGGCACGCACGGAATGGGAAATCTCTGTTCTCTGGGAGAGGTTGGTGGTTCTACGGCGCCTGTGTATTAGGTGCCCCCCTGCCCACTAGCAGTGTTTCTGCTCGGCGCTCCGGGGAGAAACATTGTGCAGCTAAGCTCACTTAGGATGTACAAGTGTCAGAATTCCTTTGCGGGGCACCATCCAGATATCACATTCGTAGCATGCGGGTCATTTCCTGCTAAGCTCTGCATTCGCAGCCAGCTTCAAGGTGTTCCTGTTGTGGATAGACTCTCGTGCAGATGCCGCTGGAGACGGCCTCTGCTTCTATGCTCTTTGACAAGGCTGCTTTGAGGAAGCTCTTACCGTAGCCTCTGCCAAGTACAGCCTTCTGCCTCTCTCAAATACTCACTTACCTGTGAGACCTTGTCTTTCCTTTGGAGAGACAGAGAGCCCTTTTCCTGAAGGGAAACTGTCCGTGCTCTGTTCTTCTTTTGCACACAGGGAAATGCCTTCACGGCTGGTATGCGGCCTTTACCCACTCGAGGGAGGGCAGGTTCTAATTTACTTTGGAGATGGCACTCCTGCAGCGCTGTGGGCCATGACTGTGCTTCAAAGACAGTAATCTACCCTTTCCATTGGAAGAGGGCACGCACGGAATGGGAAATCTCTGTTCTCTGGGAGAGGTTGGTGGTTCTACGGCGCCTGTGTATTAGGTGCCCCCCTGCCCACTAGCAGTGTTTCTGCTCGGCGCTGCGGGGAGAAACATTGTGCAGCTAAGCTCACTTAGGATGTACAAGTGTCAGAATTCCTTTGCGGGGCACCATCCAGATATCACATTCGTAGCATGCGGGTCATTTCCTGCTAAGCTCTGCATTCGCAGCCAGCTTCAAGGTGTTCCTGTTGTGGATAGACTCTCGTGCAGATGCCGCTGGAGACGGCCTCTGCTTCTATGCTCTTTGACAAGGCTGCTTTGAGGAAGCTCTTACCGGAGCCTCTGCCAAGTACAGCCTTCTGCCTCTCTCAAATACTCACTTACCTGTGAGACCTTGTCTTTCCTTTGGAGAGACAGAGAGCCCTTTTCCTGAAGGGAAACTGTCCTTGCTCTGTTCTTCTTTTGCACACAGGGAAATGCCTTCACGGCTGGTGTGCGGCCTTTACCCCCTCGAGGGAGGGCAGGTTCCCATTTACTTTGGAGGTGGCACTCCTGCAGCGCTGTGGACCATGACTGTGCTTTAAAGACAGTAATCTACCCTTTCCATTGGAAGAGGGCACGCACGGAATGGGAAATCTCTGTTCTCTGGGAGAGGTTGGTGGTGCTACTGCGCCTGTGTATTTGGTGCCCCCCTGCCCACTAGCAATGTTTCTGCTCGCCACTGCGGGGAGAAACGTTATGCAGCTAAGCTCAGTTGGGAAGAACAAGTGCCAGAATTCCTTTGTGTGGCACCATCCAGATATCACATTCGTAGCATGCGGGTCATTTCCTGCTAAGCTTTGCATTCGCAGACAGCTTCAAGGTGTTCCTGTTGTGGATAGACTCTCGTGCAGAGGCCGCTGGAGACGGCCTCTGCTTCTATGCTCTTTGACAAGGCTGCTTTGAGGAAGCTCGTACCGGAGCCTCTGCCAAGTACAGCCTTCTGCCTCTCTCAAATACTCACTTACCTGTGAGACCTTGTCTTTCCTTTGGAGAGACAGAGAGCCCTTTTCCTGAAGGGAAACTGTCCTTGCTCTGTTATTCTTTTGCACACAGGGAAATGACTTCACGGCTGGTGTGCGGGCTTTACCCCCTCGAGGGAGGGCAGGTTCCCATTTACTTTGGAGGTGGCACTCCTGCAGCGCTGTGGGCCATGACTGTGCTTTAAAGACAGTAATCTACCCTTTCCATTGGAAGAGGGCACGCACGGAATGGGAAATCTCTGTGCTCTGGGAGAGGTTGGTGGTGCTACGGCGCCTGTGTATTAGGTGCCCCCCTGCCCACTAGCAGTGTTTCTGCTCGGCGCTGCGGGGAGAAACATTGTGCAGCTAAGCTCACTTAGGATGTACAAGTGTCAGAATTCCTTTGCGGGGCACCATCCAGATATCACATTCGTAGCATGCGGGTCATTTCCTGCTAAGCTTTGCATTCGCAGACAGCTTCAAGGTGTTCCTGTTGTGGATAGACTCTCGTGCAGAGGCCGCTGGAGACGGCCTCTGCTTCTATGCTCTTTGACAAGGCTGCTTTGAGGAAGCTCTTACCGTAGCCTCTGCCAAGTACAGCCTTCTGCCTCTCTCAAATACTCACTTACCTGTGAGACCTTGTCTTTCCTTTGGAGAGACAGAGAGCCCTTTTCCTGAAGGGAAACTGTCCGTGCTCTGTTCTTCTTTTGCACACAGGGAAATGCCTTCACGGCTGGTATGCGGCCTTTACCCACTCGAGGGAGGGCAGGTTCTAATTTACTTTGGAGATGGCACTCCTGCAGCGCTGTGGGCCATGACTGTGCTTCAAAGACAGTAATCTACCCTTTCCATTGGAAGAGGGCACGCACGGAATGGGAAATCTCTGTTCTCTGGGAGAGGTTGGTGGTTCTACGGCGCCTGTGTATTAGCTGCCCCCCTGCCCACTAGCAGTGTTTCTGCTCGGCGCTGCGGGGAGAAACATTGTGCAGCTAAGCTCACTTAGGATGTACAAGTGTCAGAATTCCTTTGCGGGGCACCATCCAGATATCACATTCGTAGCATGCGGGTCATTTCCTGCTAAGCTCTGCATTCGCAGCCAGCTTCAAGGTGTTCCTGTTGTGGATAGACTCTCGTGCAGATGCCGCTGGAGACGGCCTCTGCTTCTATGCTCTTTGACAAGGCTGCTTTGAGGAAGCTCTTACCGTAGCCTCTGCCAAGTACAGCCTTCTGCCTCTCTCAAATACTCACTTACCTGTGAGACCTTGTCTTTCCTTTGGAGAGACAGAGAGCCCTTTTCCTGAAGGGAAACTGTCCGTGCTCTGTTCTTCTTTTGCACACAGGGAAATGCCTTCACGGCTGGTATGCGGCCTTTACCCACTCGAGGGAGGGCAGGTTCTAATTTACTTTGGAGATGGCACTCCTGCAGCGCTGTGGGCCATGACTGTGCTTCAAAGACAGTAATCTACCCTTTCCATTGGAAGAGGGCACGCACGGAATGGGAAATCTCTGTTCTCTGGGAGAGGTTGGTGGTGCTACTGCGCCTGTGTAGTTGGTGACCCCCTGCACACTAGCAATGTTTCTGCTCGCCACTGCGGGGAGAAATTTTATGCAGCTAAGCTCAGTTGGGAAGAACAAGTGCCAGAATTCCTTTGTGGGGCACCATCAAGATATCACATTCATAGCATGCGGGTCATTTCCTGCTAAGCTCTGCATTCGCAGCCAGCTTCAAGGTGTTCCTGTTGTGGATAGACTCTCGTGCAGATGCCGCTGGAGACGGCCTCTGCTTCTATGCTCTTTGACAAGGCTGCTTTGAGGAAGCTCTTACCGTAGCCTCTGCCAACTACAGCCTTCTGCCTCTCTCAAATACTCACTTACCTGTGAGACCTTGTCTTTCCTTTGGAGAGACAGAGAGCCCTTTTCCTGAAGGGAAACTGTCCGTGCTCTGTTCTTCTTTTGCACACAGGGAAATGCCTTCACGGCTGGTGTGCGGCCTTTACCCCCTCGAGGGAGGGCAGGTTCCCATTTACTTTGGAGGTGGCACTCCTGCAGCGCTGTGGGCCATGACTGTGCTTTAAAGACAGTAATCTACCCTTTCCATTGGAAGAGGGCACGCACGGAATGGGAAATCTCTGTTCTCTGGGAGAGGTTGGTGGTGCTACTGCGCCTGTGTATTTGGTGCCCCACTGCCCACTAGCAATGTTTCTGCTCGCCACTGCGGGGAGAAACATTGTGCAGCTAAGCTCACTTAGGATGTAAAAGTGTCAGAATTCCTTTGCGGGGCACCATCCAGATATCACATTCGTAGCATGCGGGTCAATTCCTGCTAAGCTCTGCATTCGCAGCCAGCTTCAAGGTGTTCCTGTTGTGGATAGACTCTCGTGCAGATGCCGCTGGAGACGGCCTCTGCTTCTATGCTCTTTGACAAGGCTGCTTTGAGGAAGCTCTTACCGTAGCCTCTGCCAAGTACAGCTTGCCGAGGACCAGCCCCAGCTGAACAGGTTTCACCCAAAGGGGAGACGGAGTCGGCGTGGACAGATCACAAGACACCTCAGAGGATGCAAGGATCTGACAAATTTAATATCATGATTCCAAAGCATTTATACTGTAAAATAATCTCATTTTCAATCTTAACAACTTCATTCCCATGCCAAAAGGTCCCTTACATAAATTAAAAAACAAAAGTAGTTTACATCAGCAGGTTAAACAAGTTAAGTAATTTTCTTGTTGTTTCCAGTCTCTTTCGTCTCTTGTGTACATTCACATCTAGGTCAGGAACTCTGTCTGCGGTTTCCTCATTCTTCTCAGAAGATTAAGGTATTTTTGTACCTGCACATTCTGCTCAATCAAGCCATAAACTTAAACATGTTAAAAACAATAATACAACATTTCATCCACAGATTTTCTAACCCTATCATTATAATCAAAACAATGTATATCATTATTTATACTTCTAGGAGGCCATGGGGGCGGACATTGTACCGTAAACTTATTGAATATACCCACTGTTGCACAAAACTTCCTCGTCACCATAGCCAGGTATTTCCCAAGATATTTACAACTCTCCTGGGGAGCTTCTGTTAAGCTTCTGACAGCTTTATTTTTGACATATCATTTCTTATATAGGATTTTCTAAACAATAGCATCAGCACTTTCTATGTAACTCCTGTTTTTGACTCATTACCTCATTTCTACACCTACACACAGAAACATTAGCAAGCATTGTTCCGTCTTAAGATCTTTTCGCGCAAACAGGATGTTTAGGTCTAGAAAGCTAATTATTCTTTTCTACTTCAGCTAACATCATATATTGGCCAGTATTCTCAGTACCTTGTTCAAAACACATTGTGCGAAAATACAATTCTATTTTCTACGTAAGGCAATCAATTTTAACTTTCATAGTTAGATATAATTCATTCGTAAAATATTTACAGTAAAGTCCTTCCGCTTCTCTCTTTTTCCTCCAATATACCGGAGAGGGGGCATGCCACATAATCCACCATTTGGGGGCATCCTGTACATAATACCCCACTATTTGCTTCCCTTCTATATCCCTTATTCCTTCTATGGGCCATAACTCATCTAATTCTTCCTTTAAACTTCTACTCCTTAATTGAAACACTCCTTTGTTGCCTGACCAAGGGACTTTTTTCCAAAGTAAATTATTTACAGTGGGTATAGCTACTGTTGTGGTTACAGGGGTTGCTGTGGTCTCGTACCGAGGGGGATTTGCTTTGTAATACTTCCATCTTCTTGGCCTAAACCCTCCAGAAACCCCCTCAGTTTTTAGCAAGAATTTTCCTAGAATCAGAAGAGATGCTTTCCGCCGCCCACCAGGAGAGGAGCTTTGCTTCCTCATGCCATAACTTCTCGCCGAGCTTTGCTCAGGCAATAGTTGGCAATGCTGGACGGCTTCCAGCACAGCCTTCTGCCTCTCTCAAATACTCACTTACCTGTGAGACCTTGTCTTTCCTTTGGAGAGACAGAGAGCCCTTTTCCTGAAGGGAAACTGTCCGTGCTCTGTTCTTCTTTTGCACACAGGGAAATGCCTTCACGGCTGGTATGCGGCCTTTACCCACTCGACGGAGGGCAGGTTCCAATTTACTTTGGAGATGGCACTCCTGCAGCGCTGTGGGCCATGACTGTGCTTCAAAGACAGTAATCTACCCTTTCCATTGGAAGAGGGCACGCACGGAATGGGAAATCTCTGTTCTCTGGGAGAGGTTGGTGGTGCTACTGCGCCTGTGTAGTTGGTGCCCCCCTGCACACTAGCAATGTTTCTGCTCGCCACTGCGGGGAGAAATTTTATGCAGCTAGGCTCAGTTGGGAAGAACAAGTGCCAGAATTCCTTTGTGGGGCACCATCAAGATATCACATTCATAGCATGCGGGTCATTTCCTGCTAAGCTCTGCATTCGCAGCCAGCTTCAAGGTGTTCCTGTTGTGGATAGACTCTCGTGCAGATGCCGCTGGAGACGGCCTCTGCTTCTATGCTCTTTGACAAGGCTGCTTTGAGGAAGCTCTTACCGTAGCCTCTGCCAAGTACAGCCTTCTGCCTCTCTCAAATACTCACTTACCTGTGAGACCTTGTCTTTCCTTTGGAGAGACAGAGAGCCCTTTTCCTGAAGGGAAAATGTCCATGCTCTGTTCTTCTTTTGCACACAGGGAAATGCCTTCACGGCTGGTGTGCGGCCTTTACCCACTCGAGGGAGGGCAGGTTCCCATTTACTTTGGAGGTGGCACTCCTGCAGCGCTGTGGGCCATGACTGTGCTTCAAAGACAGTAATCTACCCTTTCCATTGGAAGAGGGCACGCACGGAATGGGAAATCTCTGTTCTCTGGGAGAGGTTGGTGGTGCTACTGCGCCTGTGTATTTGGTGCCCCACTGCCCACTAGCAATGTTTCTGCTCGGCACTGCGGGGAGAAACATTGTGCACCTAAGCTCACTTAGGATGTACAAGTGTCAGAATTCCTTTGCGGGGCACCATCCAGATATCACATTCGTAGCATGCGGGTCAATTCCTGCTAAGCTCTGCATTCGCAGCCAGCTTCAAGGTGTTCCTGTTGTGGATAGACTCTCGTGCAGATGCCGCTGGAAACGGACTCTGCTTCTATGCTCTTTGACAAGGCTGCTTTGAGGAAGCTCTTACCGTAGCCTCTGCCAACTACAGCCTTCTGCCTCTCTCAAGTACTCACTTACCTGTGAGACCTTGTCTTTCCTTTGGAGAGACAGAGAGCCCTTTTCCTGAAGGGAAACTGTCCGTGCTCTGTTCTTCTTTTGCACACAGGAAAATGCCTTCACGGCTGGTGTGTGCCCGTTACCCACTCGAGGGAGGGCAGGTTCCCATTTACTTTGGAGGTGGCACTCCTGCAGCGCTGTGGGCCATGACTGTGCTTCAAAGACAGTAATCTCCCCTTTCCATTGGAAGAGGGCACGCACGGAATGGAAAATCTGTGTTCTCTGGGAGAGGTTGGTGGTGCTACTGCGCCTGTGTATTTGGTGCCCCCCTGCCCACTAGCAATGTTTCTGCTCGCCACTGCGGGGAGAAACGTTATGCAGCTAAGCTCAGTTGGGAAGAACAAGTGCCAGAATTCCTTTGCGTGGCACCATCCAGATATCACATTCGTAGCATGCGGGTCATTTCCTGCTAAGCTTTGCATTCGCAGCCAGCTTCAAGGTGTTCCTGTTGTGGATAGACTCTCGTGCAGAGGCCGCTGGAGACGGCCTCTGCTTCTATGCTCTTTGACAAGGCTGCTTTGAGGAAGCTCGTACCGGAGCCTCTGCCAAGTACAGCCTTCTGCCTCTCTCAAATACTCACTTACCTGTGAGACCTTGTCTTTCCTTTGGAGAGACAGAGAGCCCTTTTCCTGAAGGGAAACTGTCCGTGCTCTGTTCTTCTTTTGCACACAGGGAAATGACTTCACGGCTGGTGTGCGGGCTTTACCCCCTCGAGGGAGGGCATGTTCCCATTTACTTTGGAGGTGGCACTCCTGCAGCGCTGTGGGCCATGACTGTGCTTCAAAGACAGTAATCTACCCTTTCCATTGGAAGAGGGCACGCACGGAATGGGAAATCTCTGTTCTCTGGGAGAGGTTGGTGGTTCTACGGCGCCTGTGTATTAGGTGCCCCCCTGCCCACTAGCAGTGTTTCTGCTCGGCGCTGCGGGGAGAAACATTGTCCAGCTAAGCTCACTTAGGATGTACAAGTGTCAGAATTCCTTTGCGGGGCACCATCCAGATATCACATTCGTAGCATGCGGGTCATTTCCTGCTAAGCTCTGCATTCGCAGCCAGCTTCAAGGTGTTCCTGTTGTGGATAGACTCTCGTGCAGATGCCGCTGGAGACGGCCTCTGCTTCTATGCTCTTTGACAAGGCTGCTTTGAGGAAGCTCTTACCGTAGCCTCTGCCAAGTACAGCCTTCTGCCTCTCTCAAATACTCACTTACCTGTGAGACCTTGTCTTTCCTTTGGAGAGACAGAGAGCCCTTTTCCTGAAGGGAAACTGTCCGTGCTCTGTTCTTCTTTTGCACACAGGGAAATGCCTTCACGACTGGTATGCGGCCTTTACCCACTCGAGGGAGGGCAGGTTCTAATTTACTTTGGAGATGGCACTCCTGCAGCGCTGTGGGCCATGACTGTGCTTCAAAGACAGTAATCTACCCTTTCCATTGGAAGAGGGCACGCACCGAATGGGAAATCTCTGTTCTCTGGGAGAGGTTGGTGGTGCTACTGCGCCTGTGTAGTTGGTGCCCCCCTGCACACTAGCAATGTTTCTGCTCGCCACTGCGGGGAGAAATTTTATGCAGCTAAGCTCAGTTGGGAAGAACAAGTGCCAGAATTCCTTTGTGGGGCACCATCAAGATATCACATTCATAGCATGCGGGTCATTTCCTGCTAAGCTCTGCATTCGCAGCCAGCTTCAAGGTGTTCCTGTTGTGGATAGACTCTCGTGCAGATGCCGCTGGAGACGGCCTCTGCTTCTATGCTCTTTGACAAGGCTGCTTTGAGGAAGCTCTTACCGTAGCCTCTGCCAAGTACAGCCTTCTGCCTCTCTCAAATACTCACTTACCTGTGAGACCTTGTCTTTCCTTTGGAGAGACAGAGAGCCCTTTTCCTGAAGGGAAACTGTCCGTGCTCTGTTCTTCTTTTGCACACAGGGAAATGCCTTCACGGCTGGTGTGTGCCCATTACCCACTCGACGGAGGGCAGGTTCCCATTTACTTTGGAGGTGGTACTCCTGCAGCGCTGTGGGCCATGACTGTGCTTCAAAGACAGTAATCTACCCTTTCCATTAGAAGAGGGCACGCACGGAATGGGAAATCTCTGTTCTCTGGGAGAGGTTGGTGGTGCTACTGCGCCTGTGTATTTGGTGCCCCCCTGCCCACTAGCAATGTTTCTGCTCGCCACTGCGGGGAGAAACGTTATGCAGCTAAGCTCAGTTGGGAAGAACAAGTGCCAGAATTCCTTTGTGGGGCACCATCCAGATATCACATTCGTAGCATGCGGGTCATTTCCTGCTAAGCTCTGCATTCGCAGCCAGCTTCAAGGTGTTCCTGTTGTGGATAGACTCTTGTGCAGATGCCGCTGGAGACGGCCTCTGCTTCTATGCTCTTTGACAAGGCTGCTTTGAGGAAGCTCTTACCGTAACCTCTGCCAAGTACAGCCTTCTGCCTCTCTCAAATACTCACTTACCTGTGAGACCTTGTCTTTCCTTTGGAGAGACAGAGAGCCCTTTTCCTGAAGGGAAACTGTCCGTGCTCTGTTCTTCTTTTGCACACAGGGAAATGCCTTCACGGCTGGTATGCGGCCTTTACCCACTCGAGGGAGGGCAGGTTCCAATTTACTTTGGAGATGGCACTCCTGCAGCGCTGTGGGCCATGACTGTGCTTCAAAGACAGTAATCTACCCTTTCCATTGGAAGAGGGCACGCACGGAATGGGAAATCTCTGTTCTCTGGGAGAGGTGGGTGGTGCTACTGCGCCTGTGTAGTTGGTGCCCCCCTGCACACTAGCAATGTTTCTGCTCGCCACTGCGGGGAGAAATTTTATGCAGCTAGGCTCAGTTGGGAAGAACAAGTGCCAGAATTCCTTTGTGGGGCACCATCAAGATATCACATTCATAGCATGCGGGTCATTTCCTGCTAAGCTCTGCATTCGCAGCCAGCTTCAAGGTGTTCCTGTTGTGGATAGACTCTCGTGCAGATGCCGCTGGAGACGGCCTCTGCTTCTATGCTCTTTGACAAGGCTGCTTTGAGGAAGCTCTTACCGTAGCCTCTGCCAAGTACAGCCTTCTGCCTCTCTCAAATACTCACTTACCTGTGAGACCTTGTCTTTCCTTTGGAGAGACAGAGAGCCCTTTTCCTGAAGGGAAACTGTCCATGCTCTGTTCTTCTTTTGCACACAGGGAAATGCCTTCACGGCTGGTGTGCGGCCTTTACCCACTCGAGGGAGGGCAGGTTCCCATTTACTTTGGAGGTGGCACTCCTGCAGCGCTGTGGGCCATGACTGTGCTTCAAAGACAGTAATCTACCCTTTCCATTGGAAGAGGGCACGCACGGAATGGGAAATCTCTGTTCTCTGGGAGAGGTTGGTGGTGCTACTGCGCCTGTGTATTTGGTGCCCCCCTGCCCACTAGCAATGTTTCTGCTCGCCACTGCGGGGAGAAACGTTATGCAGCTAAGCTCAGTTGGGAAGAACAAGTGCCAGAATTCCTTTGTGGGGCACCATCCAGATATCACATTCGTAGCATGCGGGTCATTTCCTGCTAAGCTCTGCATTCGCAGCCAGCTTCAAGGTGTTCCTGTTGTGGATAGACTCTTGTGCAGATGCCGCTGGAGACGGCCTCTGCTTCTATGCTCTTTGACAAGGCTGCTTTGAGGAAGCTCTTACCGTAACCTCTGCCAAGTACAGCCTTCTGCCTCTCTCAAATACTCACTTACCTGTGAGACCTTGTCTTTCCTTTGGAGAGACAGAGAGCCCTTTTCCTGAAGGGAAACTGTCCGTGCTCTGTTCTTCTTTTGCACACAGGGAAGTGCCTTCCCGGCTGTTGTGCGCCCATTACCCACTCGAGGGAGTGCAGGTTCCCATTTACTTTGGAGGTGGCACTCCTGCAGCGCTGTGGGCCATGACTGTGCTTCAAAGACAGTAATCTACCCTTTCCATTGGAAGAGGGCACGCACGGAATGGGAAATCTCTGTTCTCTGGGAGAGGTTGGTGGTTCTACGGTGCCTGTGTACTAGGTGCCCCCCTGCCCACTAGCAGTGTTTCTGCTCGGCGCTGCGGGGAGAAACATTGTGCAGCTAAGCTCACTTAGGATGTACAAGTGTCAGAATTCCTTTGCAGGGCACCATCCAGATATCACATTCGTAGCATGCGGGTCATTTCCTGCTAAGCTCTGCATTCGCAGCCAGCTTCAAGGTGTTCCTGTTGTGGATAGACTCTCGTGCAGATGCCGCTGGAGACGGCCTCTGCTTCTATGCTCTTTGACAAGGCTGCTTTGAGGAAGCTCTTACCGTAGCCTCTGCCAAGTACAGCCTTCTGCCTCTCTCAAATACTCACTTACCTGTGAGACCTTGTCTTTCCTTTGGAGAGACAGAGAGCCCTTTTCCTGAAGGGAAACTGTCCGTGCTCTGTTCTTCTTTTGCACACAGGGAAATGCCTTCACGGCTGGTATGCGGCCTTTACCCACTCGAGGGAGGGCAGGTTCCAAGTTACTTTGGAGATGGCACTCCTGCAGCGCTGTGGGCCATGACTGTGCTTCAAAGACAGTAATCTACCCTTTCCATTGGAAGAGGGCACGCACGGAATGGGAAATCTCTGTTCTCTGGGAGAGGTGGGTGGTGCTACTGCGCCTGTGTAGTTGGTGCCCCCCTGCACACTAGCAATGTTTCTGCTCGCCACTGCGGGGAGAAATTTTATGCAGCTAAGCTCAGTTGGGAAGAACAAGTGCCAGAATTCCTTTGTGGGGCACCATCAAGATATCACATTCATAGCATGCGGTCATTTCCTTCTAAGCTCTGCATTCGCAGCCAGCTTCAAGGTGTTCCTGTTGTGGATAGACTCTCGTGCAGATGCCGCTGGAGACGGCCTCTGCTTCTATGCTCTTTGACAAGGCTGCTTTGAGGAAGCTCTTACCGTAGCCTCTGCCAAGTACAGCCTTCTGCCTCTCTCAAATACTCACTTACCTGTGAGACCTTGTCTTTCCTTTGGAGAGACAGAGAGCCCTTTTCCTGAAGGGAAACTGTCCGTGCTCTTTTCTTCTTTTGCACACAGGGAAATGCCTTCACGGCTGGTGTGCGGCCTTTACCCACTCGAGGGAAGGCAGGTTCCCATTTACTTTGGAGGTGGCACTCCTGCAGCACTGTGGGCCATGACTGTGCTTTAAAGACAGTAATCTACCCTTTCCATTGGAAGAGGGCACGCACGGAATGGGAAATCTCTGTTCTCTGGGAGAGGTTGGTGGTGCTACTGCGCCTGTGTATTTGGTGCCCCACTGCCCACTAGCAATGTTTCTGCTCGGCACTGCGGGGAGAAACATTGTGCAGCTAAGCTCACTTAGGATGTACAAGTGTCAGAATTCCTTTGCGGGGCACCATCCAGATATCACATTCGTAGCATGCGGGTCAATTCCTGCTAAGCTCTGCATTCGCAGCCAGCTTCAAGGTGTTCCTGTTGTGGATAGACTCTCGTGCCGATGCCGCTGGAGACGGCCTCTGCTTCTATGCTCTTTGACAAGGCTGCTTTGAGGAAGCTCTTACCGTAGCCTCTGCCAAGTACAGCCTTCTGCCTCTCTCAAATACTCACTTACCTGTGAGACCTTGTCTTTCCGTTGGAGAGACAGAGAGCCCTTTTCCTGAAGGGAAACTGTCCGTGCTCTGTTCTTCTTTTGCACACAGGGAAATGCCTTCACGGCTGGTGTGTGCCCATTACCCACTCGACGGAGGGCAGGTTCCCATTTACTTTGGAGGTGGCACTCCTGCAGCGCTGTGGGCCATGAGTGTGCTTCAAAGAGAGTAATCTACCCTTTCCATTGGAAGAGGGCACGCACGGAATGGGAAATCTCTGTTCTCTGGGAGAGGTTGGTGGTGCTACTGCGCCTGTGTATTTGGTGCCCCCCTGCCCACTAGCAATGTTTCTGCTCGCCACTGCGGGGAGAAACGTTATGCAGCTAAGCTCAGTTGGGAAGAACAAGTGCCAGAATTCCTTTGTGTGGCACCATCCAGATATCACATTCGTAGCATGCGGGTCATTTCCTGCTAAGCTTTGCATTCGCAGCCAGCTTCAAGGTGTTCCTGTTGTGGATAGACTCTCGTGCAGAGGCCGCTGGAGACGGCCTCTGCTTCTATGCTCTTTGACAAGGCTGCTTTGAGGAAGCTCGTACCGGAGCCTCTGCCAAGTACAGCCTTCTGCCTCTCTCAAATACTCACTTACCTGTGAGACCTTGTCTTTCCTTTGGAGAGACAGAGAGCCCTTTTCCTGAAGGGAAACTGTCCTTGCTCTGTTCTTCTTTTGCACACAGGGAAATGACTTCACGGCTGGTGTGCGGGCTTTACCCCCTCGAGGGAGGGCAGGTTCCCATTTACTTTGGAGGTGGCACTCCTGAAGCGCTGTGGGCCATGACTGTGCTTCAAAGACAGTAATCTACCCTTTCCATTGGAAGAGGGCACGCACGGAATGGGAAATCTCTGTTCTCTGGGAGAGGTTGGTGGTTCAACGGCGCCTGTGTATTAGGTGCCCCCCTGCCCACTAGCAGTGTTTCTGCTCGGCGCTGCGGGGAGCAACATTGTGCAGCTAAGCTCACTTAGGATGTACAAGTGTCAGAATTCCTTTGCGGGGCACCATCCAGATATCACATTCGTAGCATGCGGGTCATTTCCTGCTAAGCTCTGCATTCGCAGCCAGCTTCAAGGTGTTCCTGTTGTGGATAGACTCTCGTGCAGATGCCGCTGGAGACGGCCTCTGCTTCTATGCTCTTTGACAAGGCTGCTTTGAGGAAGCTCTTACCGTAGCCTCTGCCAAGTACAGCCTTCTGCCTCTCTCAAATACTCACTTACCTGTGAGACCTTGTCTTTCCTTTGGAGAGACAGAGAGCCCTTTTCCTGAAGGGAAACTGTCCGTGCTCTGTTCTTCTTTTGCACACAGGGAAATGCTTTCACGGCTAGTATGCGGCCTTTACCCACTCGAGGGAGGGCAGGTTCTAATTTACTTTGGAGATGGCACTCCTGCAGCGCTGTGGGCCATGACTGTGCTTCAAAGACAGTAATCTACCCTTTCCATTGGAAGAGGGCACGCACGGAATGGGAAATCTCTGTTCTCTGGGAGAGGTTGGTGGTGCTACTGCGCCTGTGTAGTTGGTGCCACCCTGCACACTAGCAATGTTTCTGCTCGCCACTGCGGGGAGAAATTTTATGCAGCTAAGCTCAGTTGGGAAGAACAAGTGCCAGAATTCCTTTGTGGGGTACCATCAAGATATCACATTCATAGCATGCGGGTCATTTCCTGCTAAGCTCTGCATTCGCAGCCAGCTTCAAGGTGTTCCTGTTGTGGATAGACTCTCGTGCAGATGCCGCTGGAGACGGCCTCTGCTTCTATGCTCTTTGACAAGGCTGCTTTGAGGAAGCTCTTACCGTAGCCTCTGCCAAGTACAGCCTTCTGCCTCTCTCAAATACTCACTTACCTGTGAGACCTTGTCTTTCCTTTGGAGAGACAGAGAGCCCTTTTCCTGAAGGGAAACTGTCCGTGCTCTGTTCTTCTTTTGCACACAGGGAAATGCCTTCACGGCTGGTGTGTGCCCATTACCCACTCGACGGAGGTCAGGTTCCCATTTACTTTGGAGGTGGTAGTCCTGCAGCGCTGTGGGCCATGACTGTGCTTCAAAGACAGTAATCTACCCTTTCCATTAGAAGAGGGCACGCACGGAATGGGAAATCTCTGTTCTCTGGGAGAGGTTGGTGGTGCTACTGCGCCTGTGTATTTGGTGACCCCTGCCCACTAGCAATGTTTCTGCTCGCCACTGCGGGGAGAAACGTTATGCAGCTAAGCTCAGTTGGGAAGAACAAGTGCCAGAATTCCTTTGTGGGGCACCATCCAGATATCACATTCGTAGCATGCGGGTCATTTCCTCCTAAGCTCTGCATTCGCAGCCAGCTTCAAGGTGTTCCTGTTGTGGATAGACTCTTGTGCAGATGCCGCTGGAGACGGCCTCTGCTTCTATGCTCTTTGACAAGGCTGCTTTGAGGAAGCTCTTACCGTAGCCTCTGCCAAGTACAGCCTTCTTCCTCTGTCAAATACTCACTTACCTGTGAGACCTTGTCTTTCCTTTGGAGAGACAGAGAGCCCTTTTCCTGAAGGGAAACTGTCCGTGCTCTGTTCTTCTTTTGCACACAGGGAAGTGCCTTCCCGGCTGTTGTGCGCCCATTACCCACTCGAGGGAGTGCAGGTTCCCATTTACTTTGGAGGTGGCACTCCTGCAGCGCTGTGGGCCATGACTGTGCTTCAAAGACAGTAATCTACCCTTTCCATTGGAAGAGGGCACGCACGGAATGGGAAATCTCTGTTCTCTGGGAGAGGTTGGTGGTTCTACGGCGCCTGTGTACTAGGTGCCCCCCTGCCCACTAGCAGTGTTTCTGCTCGGCGCTGCGGGGAGAAACATTGTGCAGCTAAGCTCACTTAGGATGTACAAGTGTCAGAATTCCTTTGCAGGGCACCATCCAGATATCACATTCGTAGCATGCGGGTCATTTCCTGCTAAGCTCTGCATTCGCAGCCAGCTTCAAGGTGTTCCTGTTGTGGATAGACTCTCGTGCAGATGCCGCTGGAGACGGCCTCTGCTTCTATGCTCTTTGACAAGGCTGCTTTGAGGAAGCTCTTACCGTAGCCTCTGCCAAGTACAGCCTTCTGCCTCTCTCAAATACTCACTTACCTGTGAGACCTTGTCTTTCCTTTGGAGAGACAGAGAGCCCTTTTCCTGAAGGGAAACTGTCCGTGCTCTGTTCTTCTTTTGCACACAGGGAAATGCCTTCACGGCTGGTATGCGGCCTTTACCCACTCGAGGGAGGGCAGGTTCCAATTTACTTTGGAGATGGCACTCCTGCAGCGCTGTGGGCCATGACTGTGCTTCAAAGACAGTAATCTACCCTTTCCATTGGAAGAGGGCACGCACGGAATGGGAAATCTCTGTTCTCTGGGAGAGGTTGGTGGTGCTACTGCGCCTGTGTAATTGGTGCCCCCCTGCACACTAGCAATGTTTCTGCTCGCCACTGCGGGGAGAAATTTTATGCAGCTAAGCTCAGTTGGGAAGAACAAGTGCCAGAATTCCTTTGTGGGGCACCATCAAGATATCACATTCGTAGCATGCGGTCATTTCCTGCTAAGCTCTGCATTCGCAGCCAGCTTCAAGGTGTTCCTGTTGTGGATAGACTCTCGTGCAGATGCCGCTGGAGACGGCCTCTGCTTCTATGCTCTTTGACAAGGCTGCTTTGAGGAAGCTCTTACCGTAGCCTCTGCCAAGTACAGCCTTCTGCCTCTCTCAAATACTCACTTACCTGTGAGACCTTGTCTTTCCTTTGGAGAGACAGAGAGCCCTTTTCCTGAAGGGAAACTGTCCGTGCTCTGTTCTTCTTTTGCACACAGGGAAATGCCTTCACGGCTGGTGTGCGGCCTTTACCCACTCGAGGGAGGGCAGGTTCCCATTTACTTTGGAGGTGGCACTCCTGCAGCGCTGTGGGCCATGACTGTGCTTTAAAGACAGTAATCTACCCTTTCCATTGGAAGAGGGCACGCACGGAATGGGAAATCTCTGTTCTCTGGGAGAGGTTGGTGGTGCTACTGCGCCTGTGTATTTGGTGCCCCACTGCCCACTAGCAATGTTTCTGCTCGGCACTGCGGGGAGAAACATTGTGCAGCTAAGCTCACTTAGGATGTACAAGTGTCAGAATTCCTTTGCGGGGCACCATCCAGATATCACATTCGTAGCATGCGGGTCAATTCCTGCTAAGCTCTGCATTCGCAGCCAGCTTCAAGGTGTTCCTGTTGTGGATAGACTCTCGTGCAGATGCCGCTGGAGACGGCCTCTGCTTCTATGCTCTTTGACAAGGCTGCTTTGAGGAAGCTCTTACCGTAGCCTCTGCCAAGTACAGCCTTCTGCCTCTCTCAAGTACTCACTTACCTGTGAGACCTTGTCTTTCCTTTGGAGAGACAGAGAGCCCTTTTCCTGAAGGGAAACTGTTCATGCTCTGTTCTTCTTTTGCACACAGGGAAATGCCTTCACGGCTGGTGTGTGCCCATTACCCACTCGACGGAGGGCAGGTTCCCATTTACTTTGGAGGTGGTACTCCTGCAGCGCTGTGGGCCATGACTGTGCTTCAAAGACAGTAATCTACCCTTTCCATTAGAAGAGGGCACGCACGGAATGGGAAATCTCTGTTCTCTGGGAGAGGTTGGTGGTGCTACTGCGCCTGTGTATTTGGTGACCCCTGCCCACTAGCAATGTTTCTGCTCGCCACTGCGGGGAGAAACGTTATGCAGCTAAGCTCAGTTGGGAAGAACAAGTGCCAGAATTCCTTTGTGGGGCACCATCCAGATATCACATTCGTAGCATGCGGGTCATTTACTGCTAAGCTCTGCATTCGCAGCCAGCTTCAAGGTGTTCCTGTTGTGGATAGACTCTCGTGCAGATGCCGCTGGAGACGGCCTCTGCTTCTATGCTCTTTGACAAGGCTGCTTTGAGGAAGCTCTTACCGTAGCCTCTGCCAAGTACAGCCTTCTGCCTCTCTCAAATACTCACTTACCTGTGAGACCTTGTCTTTCCTTTGGAGAGACAGAGAGCCCTTTTCCTGAAGGGAAACTGTCCGTGCTCTGTTCTTCTTTTGCACACAGGGAAATGCCTTCACGGCTGGTATGCGGCCTTTACCCACTCGAGGGAGGGCAGGTTCCAATTTACTTTGGAGATGGCACTCCTGCAGCGCTGTGGGCCATGACTGTGCTTCAAAGACAGTAATCTACCCTTTCCATTGGAAGAGGGCACGCACGGAATGGGAAATCTCTGTTCTCTGGGAGAGGTTGGTGGTGCTACTGCGCCTGTGTAATTGGTGACCCCCTGCACACTAGCAATGTTTCTGCTCGCCACTGCGGGGAGAAATTTTATGCAGCTAAGCTCAGTTGGGAAGAACAAGTGCCAGAATTCCTTTGTGGGGCACCATCAAGATATCACATTCGTAGCATGCGGTCATTTCCTGCTAAGCTCTGCATTCGCAGCCAGCTTCAAGGTGTTCCTGTTGTGGATAGACTCTCGTGCAGATGCCGCTGGAGACGGCCTCTGCTTCTATGCTCTTTGACAAGGCTGCTTTGAGGAAGCTCTTACCGTAGCCTCTGCCAAGTACAGCCTTCTGCCTCTCTCAAATACTCACTTACCTGTGAGACCTTGTCTTTCCTTTGGAGAGACAGAGAGCCCTTTTCCTGAAGGGAAACTGTCCGTGCTCTGTTCTTCTTTTGCACACAGGGAAATGCCTTCACGGCTGGTGTGCGGCCTTTACCCACTCGAGGGAGGGCAGGTTCCCATTTACTTTGGAGGTGGCACTCCTGCAGCGCTGTGGGCCATGACTGTGCTTTAAAGACAGTAATCTACCCTTTCCATTGGAAGAGGTCACGCACGGAATGGGAAATCTCTGTTCTCTGGGAGAGGTTGGTGGTGCTACTGCGCCTGTGTATTTGGTGCCCCACTGCCCACTAGCAATGTTTCTGCTCGGCACTGCGGGGAGAAACATTGTGCAGCTAAGCTCACTTAGGATGTACAAGTGTCAGAATTCCTTTGCGGGGCACCATCCAGATATCACATTCGTAGCATGCGGGTCAATTCCTGCTAAGCTCTGCATTCGCAGCCAGCTTCAAGGTGTTCCTGTTGTGGATAGACTCTCGTGCAGATGCCGCTGGAGACGGCCTCTGCTTCTATGCTCTTTGACAAGGCTCCTTTGAGGAAGCTCTTACCGTAGCCTCTGCCAAGTACAGCCTTCTGCCTCTCTCAAATACTCACTTACCTGTGAGACCTTGTCTTTCCTTTGGAGAGACAGAGAGCCCTTTTCCTGAAGGGAAACTGTCCGTGCTCTGTTCTTCTTTTGCACACAGGGAAATGCCTTCACGGCTGGTGTGTGCCCATTACCCACTCGACGGAGGGCAGGTTCCCATTTACTTTGGAGGTGGTACTCCTGCAGCGCTGTGGGCCATGACTGTGCTTCAAAGACAGTAATCTACCCTTTCCATTAGAAGAGGGCACGCACGGAATGGGAAATCTCTGTTCTCTGGGAGAGGTTGGTGGTGCTACTGCGCCTGTGTATTTGGTGACCCCTGCCCACTAGCAATGTTTCTGCTCGCCACTGCGGGGAGAAACGTTATGCAGCTAAGCTCAGTTGGGAAGAACAAGTGCCAGAATTCCTTTGTGGGGCACCATCCAGATATCACATTCGTAGCATGCGGGTCATTTACTGCTAAGCTCTGCATTCGCAGCCAGCTTCAAGGTGTTCCTGTTGTGGATAGACTCTTGTGCAGATGCCGCTGGAGACGGCCTCTGCTTCTATGCTCTTTGACAAGGCTGCTTTGAGGAAGCTCTTACCGTACCCTCTGCCAAGTACAGCTTTCTGCCTCTCTCAAATACTCACTTACCTGTGAGACCTTGTCTTTCCTTTGGAGAGACAGAGATCCCTTTTCCTGAAGGAAAACTGTCCGTGCTCTGTTCTTCTTTTGCACACAGGGAAGTGCGTTCACGGCTGGTGTGCGCCCATTACCCACTCGAGGGAGTGCAGGTTCCCATTTACTTTGGAGGTGGCACTCCTGCAGCGCTGTGGGCCATGACTGTGCTTCAAAGACAGTAATCTACCCTTTCCATTGGAAGAGGGCACGCACGGAATGGGAAATCTCTGTTCTCTGGGAGAGGTTGGTGGTGCTACTGCGCCTGTGTATTTGGTGCCCCCCTGCCCACTAGCAATGTTTCTGCTCGCCACTGCGGGGAGAAACGTTATGCAGCTAAGCTCAGTTGGGAAGAACAAGGGCCAGAATTCCTTTGTGGGGCACCATCCTGATATCACATTCGTAGCATGCGGGTCCTTTCCTGCTAAGCTCTTCATTCGCTGCCAGCTTCAAGGTGTTCCTGATTTGGATAGACTCTCGTGCAGATGCCGCTGGAGACGGCCTCTGCTTCTATGCCCTTTGACAAGGCTGCTTTGAGGAAGCTCTTACCGTATCCTCTGCCAAGTACAGCCTTCTGCCTCTCTCAAATACTCACTTACCTGTGAGACCTTGTCTTTCCTTTGGAGAGACAGAGAGCCCTTTAACTGAAGGGAAACTGTCCGTGCTCTGTTCTTCTTTGGCACACAGGGAAATGCCTTCACGGCTGGTGTGCGGCCTTTACCCACTCGAGGGAGGGCAGGTTCCCATTTACTTTGGAGGTGGCACTCCTGCAGCGCTGTGGGCAATGACTGTGCTTCAAAGACAGTAATCTACCCTTTCCATTGGAAGAAGGCACGCACGGAATGGGAAATCTCTGTTCTCTGGGAGAGGTTGGTGGTGCTACTGCGCCTGTGTATTTGGTGCCCCCCTGCCCACTAGCAATGTTTCTGCTCGCCACTGCGGGGAGAAACATTGTCCAGCTAAGCTCACTTAGGAAGTACAAGTGTCAGAATTCCTTTGCGGGGCACCATCCAGATATCACATTCGTAGCATGCGGGTCATTTCCTGCTAAGCTCTGCATTCGCAGCCAGCTTCAAGGTGTTCCTGTTGTGGATAGACTCTCGTGCAGATGCCGCTGGAGACGGCCTCTGCTTCTATGCTCTTTGACAAGGCTGCTTTGAGGAAGCTCTTACCGTAGCCTCTGCCAAGTACGGCCTTCTGCCTCTCTCAAATACTCACTTACCAGTGAGACCTTGTCTTTCCTTTGGAGAGACAGAGAGCCCTTTTCCTGAAGGGAAACTGTCCGTGCTCTGTTCTTCCTTTGCACACAGGGAAATGCCTTCCCGGCTGGTGTGCGGCCTTTACCCACTCGAGGGAGGGCAGGTTCCCATTTACTTTGGAGGTGGCACTCCTGCAGCGCTGTGGGCCATGACTGTGCTTCAAAGACAGTAATCTACCCTTTCCATTGGAAGAGGGCACGCACCGAATGGGAAATCTCTGTTCTCTGGGAGAGGTTGGTGGTGCTACTGCGCCTGTGTAGTTGGTGCCCCCCTGCCCACTAGCAATGTTTCTGCTCGCCACTGCGGGGAGAAATTTTATGCAGCTAAGCTCAGTTGGGAAGAACAAGTGCCAGAATTCCTTTGTGGGGCACCATCAAGATATCACATTCATAGCATGCGGGTCATTTCCTGCTAAGCTCTGCATTCGCAGCCAGCTTCAAGGTGTTCCTGTTGTGGATAGACTCTCGTGCAAATGCCGCTGGAGACGGCCTCTGCTTCTATGCTCTTTGACAAGGCTGCTTTGAGGAAGCTCTTACCGTAGCCTCTGCCAAGTACAGCCTTCTGCCTCTCTCAAATACTCACTTACCTGTGAGACCTTGTCTTTCCTTTGGAGAGACAGAGAGCCCTTTTCCTGAAGGGAAACTGTCCGTGCTCTGTTCTTCTTTTGCACACAGGGAAATGCCTTCACGGCTGGTGTGTGCCCATTACCCACTCGACGGAGGTCAGGTTCCCATTTACTTTGGAGGTGGTAGTCCTGCAGCGCTGTGGGCCATGACTGTGCTTCAAAGACAGTAATCTACCCTTTCCATTAGAAGAGGGCACGCACGGAATGGGAAATCTCTGTTCTCTGGGAGAGGTTGGTGGTGCTACTGCGCCTGTGTATTTGGTGACCCCTGCCCACTAGCAATGTTTCTGCTCGCCACTGCGGGGAGAAACGTTATGCAGCTAAGCTCAGTTGGGAAGAACAAGTGCCAGAATTCCTTTGTGGGGCACCATCCAGATATCACATTCGTAGCATGCGGGTCATTTCCTGCTAAGCTCTGCATTCGCAGCCAGCTTCAAGGTGTTCCTGTTGTGGATAGACTCTTGTGCAGATGCCGCTGGAGACGGCCTCTGCTTCTATGCTCTTTGACAAGGCTGCTTTGAGGAAGCTCTTACCGTAGCCTCTGCCAAGTACAGCCTTCTGCCTCTCTCAAATACTCACTTACCTGTGAGACCTTGTCTTTCCTTTGGAGAGACAGAGAGCCCTTTTCCTGAAGGGAAACTGTCCGTGCTCTGTTCTTCTTTTGCACACAGGGAAGTGCCTTCCCGGCTGTTGTGCGCCCATTACCCACTCGAGGGAGTGCAGGTTCCCATTTACTTTGGAGGTGGCACTCCTGCAGCGCTGTGGGCCATGACTGTGCTTCAAAGACAGTAATCTACCCTTTCCATTGGAAGAGGGCACGCACGGAATGGGAAATCTCTGTTCTCTGGGAGAGGTTGGTGGTTCTACGGCGCCTGTGTACTAGGTGCCCCCCTGCCCACTAGCAGTGTATCTGCTCGGCGCTGCGGGGAGAAACATTGTGCAGCTAAGCTCACTTAGGATGTACAAGTGTCAGAATTCCTTTGCAGGGCACCATCCAGATATCACATTCGTAGCATGCGGGTCATTTCCTGCTAAGCTCTGCATTCGCAGCCAGCTTCAAGGTGTTCCTGTTGTGGATAGACTCTCGTGCAGATGCCGCTGGAGACGGCCTCTGCTTCTATGCTCTTTGACAAGGCTGCTTTGAGGAAGCTCTTACCGTAGCCTCTGCCAAGTACAGCCTTCTGCCTCTCTCAAATACTCACTTACCTGTGAGACCTTGTCTTTCCTTTGGAGAGACAGAGAGCCCTTTTCCTGAAGGGAAACTGTCCGTGCTCTGTTCTTCTTTTGCACACAGGGAAATGCCTTCACGGCTGGTATGCGGCCTTTACCCACTCGAGGGAGGGCAGGTTCCAATTTACTTTGGAGATGGCACTCCTGCAGCGCTGTGGGCCATGACTGTGCTTCAAAGACAGTAATCTACCCTTTCCATTGGAAGAGGGCACGCACGGAATGGGAAATCTCTGTTCTCTGGGAGAGGTTTGTGGTGCTACTGCGCCTGTGTAGTTGGTGCCCCCCTGCACACTAGCAATGTTTCTGCTCGCCACTGCGGGGAGAAATTTTATGCAGCTAAGCTCAGTTGGGAAGAACAAGTGCCAGAATTCCTTTGTGGGGCACCATCAAGATATCACATTCGTAGCATGCGGTCATTTCCTGCTAAGCTCTGCATTCGCAGCCAGCTTCAAGGTGTTCCTGTTGTGGATAGACTCTCGTGCAGATGCCGCTGGAGACGGCCTCTGCTTCTATGCTCTTTGACAAGGCTGCTTTGAGGAAGCTCTTACCGTAGCCTCTGCCAAGTACAGCCTTCTGCCTCTCTCAAATACTCACTTACCTGTGAGACCTTGTCTTTCCTTTGGAGAGACAGAGAGCCCTTTTCCTGAAGGGAAACTGTCCGTGCTCTTTTCTTCTTTTGCACACAGGGAAATGCCTTCACGGCTGGTGTGCGGCCTTTACCCACTCGAGGGAGGGCAGGTTCCCATTTACTTTGGAGGTGGCACTCCTGCAGCGCTGTGGGCCATGCCTGTGCTTCAAAGACAGTAATCTACCCTTTCTATTGGAAGAGGGCACGCACGGAATGGGAAATATCTGTTCTCTGGGAGAGGTTGGTGGTGCTACTGCGCCTGTGTATTTGGTACCCCCCTGCCCACTAGCAATTTTTCTGCTCGCCACTGCGGGGAGAAACATTTTGCTGCTAAGCTAACTTAGGATGTACAAGTGTCAGAATTCCTTTGCGGGGCACATCCAGATATCACATTCGTAGCATGCGTGTCCTTTCCTGCTAAGCTCTGCATTCGCAGCCAGCTTCAAGGTGTTCCTGTTGTGGATAGACTCTCGTGCAGATGCCGCTGGAGACGGCCTCTGCTTCTATGCTCTTTGACAAGCCTGCTTTGAGGAAGCTCTTACCGTAGCCTCTGCCAAGTACGGCCTTCTGCCTCTCTCAAATACTCACTTACCTGTGAGACCTTGTCTTTCCTTTGGAGAGACAGAGAGCCCTTTTCCTGAAGGAAAACTGTCCGTGCTCTGTTCTTCTTTTGCACACAGGGAAGTGCGTTCACGGCTGGTGTGCGCCCATTACCCACTCGAGGGAGTGCAGGTTCCCATTTACTTTGGAGGTGGCAATCCTGCAGCGCTGTGGGCCACGACTGTGCTTCAAAGACAGTAATCTACCCTTTCCATTGGAAGAGGGCACGCACCGAATGGGAAATCTCTGTTCTCTGGGAGAGGTTGGTGGTTCTACGGCGCCTGTGTATTAGGTGCCCCCCTGCCCACTAGCAGTGTTTCTGCTCGGGGCTGCGGGGAGAAACATTGTGCAGCTAAGCTCACTTAGGATGTACAAGTGTCAGAATTCCTTTGCGGGGCACCATCCAGATATCACATTCGTAGCATGCGGGTCATTTCCTGCTAAGCTCTGCATTCGCAGCCAGCTTCAAGGTGTTCCTGTTGTGGATAGACTCTCGTGCAGATGCCGCTGCTTCTATGCTCTTTGACAAGGCTGCTTTGAGGAAGCTCTTACCGTAGCCTCTGCCAAGTACAGCCTTCTGCCTCTCTCAAATACTCACTTACCTGTGAGACCTTGTCTTTCCTTTGGAGAGACAGAGAGCCCTTTTTCTGAAGGGAAACTGTCTTTGCTCTGTTCTTCTTTTGCACACAGGGAAATGCCTTCACGGCTGGTGTGCGGCCTTTACCCACTCGAGGGAGGGCAGGTTCCCATTTACTTTGGAGGTGGCACTCCTGCAGCGCTGTGGGCCATGACTGTGCTTCAAAGACAGTAATCTACCCTTTCCATTGGAAGAGGGCACGCACGGAATGGGAAATCTCTGTTCTCTGGGAGAGGTTGGTGGTGCTACTGCGCCTGTGTATTTGGTGCCCCCCTGCCCACTAGCAATGTTTCTGCTCGCCACTGCGGGGAGAAACGTTATGCAACTAAGCTCAGTTGGGAAGTACAAGTGCCATAATTCCTTTGTGCGGCATCATCCAGATATCACATTCGTAGCATGCGGGTCCTTTCCTGCTAAGCTCTGCATTCGCAGCCAGCATCAAGGTGTTCCTGTTGTGGATAGACTCTCGTGCAGATGCCGCTGCTTCTATGCTCTTTGACAAGGCTGCTTTGAGGAAGCTCGTACCGTAGCCTCTGCCAAGTACAGCCTTCTGCCTCTCTCAAATACTCACTTACCTGTGAGACCTTGTCTTTCCTTTGGAGAGACAGAGAGCCCTTTTCCTGAAGGGAAACTGTCCGTGCTCTGTTCTTCTTTTGCACACAGGGAAATGCCTTCACGGCTGGTGTGCGGCCTTTACCCACTCGAGGGAGGGCAGGTTCCCATTTACTTTGGAGGTGGCACTCCTGCAGCGCTGTGGGCCATGACTGTGCTTCAAAGACAGTAATCTACCCTTTCCATTGGAAGAGGGCACGCACGGAATGGGAAATCTCTGTTCTCTGGGAGAGGTTGGTGGTGCTACTGCGCCTGTGTATTTGGTGACCCCTGCCAACTAGCAATGTTTCTGCTCGCCACTGCGGGGAGAAACGTTATGCAGCTAAGCTCAGTTGGGAAGAACAAGTGCCAGAATTCCTTTCTGGGGCACCCTCCAGATATCACATTCGTAGCATGCGGGTCATTTCCTGCTAAGCTCTGCATTCGCAGCCAGCTTCAAGGTGTTCCTGTTGTGGATAGACTCTTGTGCAGATGCCGCTGGAGACGGCCTCTGCTTCTATGCTCTTTGACAAGGCTGCTTTGAGGAAGCTCTTACCGGAGCCTCTGCCAAGTACAGCTTTCTGCCTCTCTCAAATACTCACTTACCTGTGAGACCTTGTCTTTCCTTTGGAGAGACAGAGAGCCCTTTTCCTGAAGGAAAACTGTCCGTGCTCTGTTCTTCTTTTGCACACAGGGAAGTGCGTTCACGGCTGGTGTGCGCCCATTACCCACTCGAGGGAGGGCAGGTTCCCATTTACTTTGGAGGTGGCACTCCTGCAGCGCTGTGGGCCACGACTGTGCTTCAAAGACAGTAATCTACCCTTTCCATTGGAAGAGGGCACGCACGGAATGGGAAATCTCTGTTCTCTGGGAGAGGTTGGTGGTTCTACGGCGCCTGTGTATTAGGTGCCCCCCTGCCCACTAGCAGTGTTTCTGCTCGGGGCTGCGGGGAGAAACATTGTGCAGCTAAGCTCACTTAGGATGTACAAGTGTCAGAATTCCTTTGCGGGGCACCATCCAGATATCACATTCGTAGCATGCGGGTCATTTCCTGCTAAGCTCTGCATTCGCAGCCAGCTTCAAGGTGTTCCTGTTGTGGATAGACTCTCGTGCAGATGCCGCTGGAGACGGCCTCTGCTTCTATGCTCTTTGACAAGGCTGCTTTGAGGAAGCTCTTACCGTAGCCACTGCCAAGTACAGCCTTCTGCCTCTCTCAAATACTCACTTACCTGTGAGACCTTGTCTTTCCTTTGGAGAGACAGAGAGCCCTTTTCCTGAAGGGAAACTGTCCGTGCTCTGTTCTTCTTTTGCACACAGGGAAATGCCTTCACGGCTGGTGTGCGGCCTTTACCCACTCGAGGGAGGGCAGGTACCCATTTACTTTGGAGGTGGCACTCCTGCAGCGCTGTGGGCCATGACTGTGCTTCAAAGACAGTAATCTACCCTTTCCATTGGAAGAGGGCACGCACGGAATGGGAAATCTCTGTTCTCTGGGAGAGGTTGGTGGTGCTACTGCGCCTGTGTATTTGGTGCCCCCCTGCCCACTAGCAATGTTTCTGCTCGCCACTGCGGGGAGAAACGTTATGCAACTAAGCTCAGTTGGGAAGAACAAGTGCCAGAATTCCTTTGTGGGGCATCATCCAGATATCACATTCGTAGCATGCGGGTCCTTTCCTGCTAAGCTCTGCATTCGCAGCCAGCTTCAAGGTGTTCCTGTTGTGGATAGACTCTCGTGCAGATGCCGCTGCTTCCATGCTCTTTGACAAGGCTGCTTTGAGGAAGCTCGTACCGTAGCCTCTGCCAAGTACAGCCTTCTGCCTCTCTCAAATACTCACTTACCTGTGAGACCTTGTCTTTCCTTTGAAGAGACAGAGAGACCTTTTCCTGAAGGGAAACTGTCCGTGCTCTGTTCTTCTTTTGCACACAGGGAAATGCCTTCACGGCTGGTGTGCGGCCTTTACCCACTCGAGGGAGGGCAGGTTCCCATTTACTTTGGAGGTGGCACTCCTGCAGCGCTGTGGGCCATGACTGTGCTTCAAAGACAGTAATCTACCCTTTCCATTGGAAGAGGGCACGCACGGAATGGGAAATCTCTGTTCTCTGGGAGAGGTTGGTGGTGCTACTGCGCCTGTGTATTTGGTGCCCCCCTGCCCACTAGCAATGTTTCTGCTCGCCACTGCGGGGAGAAACGTTATGCAACTAAGCTCAGTTGGGAAGAACAAGTGCCAGAATTCCTTTGTGCGGCATCATCCAGATATCACATTCGTAGCATGCGGGTCCTTTCCTGCTAAGCTCTGCATTCGCAGCCAGCTTCAAGGTGTTCCTGTTGTAGATAGACTCTCGTGCAGATGCCGCTGCTTCTATGCTCTTTGACAAGGCTGCTTTGAGGAAGCTCGTACCGTAGCCTCTGCCAAGTACAGCCTTCTGCCTCTCTCAAATACTCACTTACCTGTGAGACCTTGTCTTTCCTTTGGAGAGACAGAGAGCCCTTTTCCTGAAGGGAAACTGTCCGTGCTCTGTTCTTCTTTTGCACACAGGGAAATGCCTTCACGGCTTGTGTGCGGCCTTTACCCACTCGAGGGAGGGCATGTTCCCATTTACTTTGGAGGTGGCACTCCTGCAGCGCTGTGGGCCATGACTGTGCTTCAAAGACAGTAATCTACCCTTTCCATTGGAAGAGGGCACGCACGGAATGGGAAATCTCTGTTCTCTGGGAGAGGTTGGTGGTGCTACTGCGCCTGTGTATTTGGTGACCCCTGCCAACTAGCAATGTTTCTGCTCGCCACTGCGGGGAGAAACGTTATGCAGCTAAGCTCAGTTGGGAAGAACAAGTGCCAGAATTCCTTTCTGGGGCACCCTCCAGATATCACATTCGTAGCATGCGGGTCATTTCCTGCTAAGCTCTGCATTCGCAGCCAGCTTCAAGGTGTTCCTGTTGTGGATAGACTCTTGTGCAGATGCCGCTGGAGACGGCCTCTGCTTCTATGCTCTTTGACAAGGCTGCTTTGAGGAAGCTCTTACCGGAGCCTCTGCCAAGTACAGCTTTCTGCCTCTCTAAAAAACTCACTTACCTGTGAGACCTTGTCTTTCCTTTGGAGAGACAGAGAGCCCTTTTCCTGAAGGAAAACTGTCCGTGCTCTGTTCTTCTTTTGCACACAGGGAAGTGCGTTCACGGCTGGTGTGCGCCCATTACCCACTCGAGGGAGGGCAGGTTCCCATTTACTTTGGAGGTGGCACTCCTGCAGCGCTGTGGGCCACGACTGTGCTTCAAAGACAGTAATCTACCCTTTCCATTGGAAGAGGGCACGCACGGAATGGGAAATCTCTGTTCTCTGGGAGAGGTTGGTGGTTCTACGGCGCCTGTGTATTAGGTGCCCCCCTGCCCACTAGCAGTGTTTCTGCTCGGGGCTGCGGGGAGAAACATTGTGCAGCTAAGCTCACTTAGGATGTACAAGTGTCAGAATTCCTTTGCGGGGCACCATCCAGATATCACATTCGTAGCATGCGGGTCATTTCCTGCTAAGCTCTGCATTCGCAGCCAGCTTCAAGGTGTTCCTGTTGTGGATAGACTCTCGTGCAGATGCCGCTGGAGACGGCCTCTGCTTCTATGCTCTTTGACAAGGCTGCTTTGAGCAAGCTCTTACCGTAGCCACTGCCAAGTACAGCCTTCTGCCTCTCTCAAATACTCACTTACCTGTGAGACCTTGTCTTTCCTTTGGAGAGACAGAGAGCTCTTTTCCTGAAGGGAAACTGTCCGTGCTCTGTTCTTCTTTTGCACACAGGGAAATGCCTTCACGGCTGGTGTGCGGCCTTTACCCACTCGAGGGAGGGCAGGTACCCATTTACTTTGGAGGTGGCACTCCTGCAGCGCTGTGGGCCATGACTGTGCTTCAAAGACAGTAATCTACCCTTTCCATTGGAAGAGGGCACGCACGGAATGGGAAATCTCTGTTCTCTGGGAGAGGTTGGTGGAGCTACTGCGCCTGTGTATTTGGTGCCCCCCTGCCCACTAGCAATGTTTCTGCTCGCCACTGCGGGGAGAAACGTTATGCAACTAAGCTCAGTTGGGAAGAACAAGTGCCAGAATTCCTTTGTGCGGCATCATCCAGATATCACATTCGTAGCATGCGGGTCCTTTCCTGCTAAGCTCTGCATTCGCAGCCAGCTTCAAGGTGTTCCTGTTGTGGATAGACTCTCGTGCAGATGCCGCTGCTTCCATGCTCTTTGACAAGGCTGCTTTGAGGAAGCTCGTACCGTAGCCTCTGCCAAGTACAGCCTTCTGCCTCTCTCAAATACTCACTTACCTGTGAGACCTTGTCTTTCCTTTGAAGAGACAGAGAGACCTTTTCCTGAAGGGAAACTGTCCGTGCTCTGTTCTTCTTTTGCACACAGGGAAATGCCTTCACGGCTGGTGTGCGGCCTTTACCCACTCGAGGGAGGGCAGGTTCCCATTTACTTTGGAGGTGGCACTCCTGCAGCGCTGTGGGCCATGACTGTGCTTCAAAGACAGTAATCTACCCTTTCCATTGGAAGAGGGCACGCACGGAATGGGAAATCTCTGTTCTCTGGGAGAGGTTGGTGGTGCTACTGCGCCTGTGTATTTGGTGCCCCCCTGCCCACTAGCAATGTTTCTGCTCGCCACTGCGGGGAGAAACGTTATGCAACTAAGCTCAGTTGGGAAGAACAAGTGCCAGAATTCCTTTGTGCGGCATCATCCAGATATCACATTCGTAGCATGCGGGTCCTTTCCTGCTAAGCTCTGCATTCGCAGCCAGCTTCAAGGTGTTCCTGTTGTGGATAGACTCTCGTGCAGATGCCGCTGCTTCTATGCTCTTTGACAAGGCTGCTTTGAGGAAGCTCGTACCGTAGCCTCTGCCAAGTACAGCCTTCTGCCTCTCTCAAATACTCACTTACCTGTGAGACCTTGTCTTTCCTTTGGAGAGACAGAGAGCCCTTTTCCTGAAGGGAAACTGTCCGTGCTCTGTTCTTCTTTTGCACACAGGGAAATGCCTTCACGGCTGCTGTGCGGACTTTACCCACTCGAGGGAGGGCATGTTCCCATTTACTTTGGAGGTGGCACTCCTGCAGCGCTGTGGGCCATGACTGTGCTTCAAAGACAGTAATCTACCCTTTCCATTGGAAGAGGGCACGCACGGAATGGGAAATCTCTGTTCTCTGGGAGAGGTTGGTGGTGCTACTGCGCCTGTGTATTTGGTGACCCCTGCCAACTAGCAATGTTTCTGCTCGCCACTGCGGGGAGAAACGTTATGCAGCTAAGCTCAGTTGGGAAGAACAAGTGCCAGAATTCCTTTCTGGGGCACCCTCCAGATATCACATTCGTAGCATGCGGGTCATTTCCTGCTAAGCTCTGCATTCGCAGCCAGCTTCAAGGTGTTCCTGTTGTGGATAGACTCTCGTGCAGATGCCGCTGGAGACGGCCTCTGCTTCTATGCTCTTTGACAAGGCTGCTTTGAGGAAGCTCTTACCGGAGCCTCTGCCAAGTACAGCTTTCTGCCTCTCTCAAATACTCACTTACCTGTGAGACCTTGTCTTTCCTTTGGAGAGACAGAGAGCCCTTTTCCTGAAGGAAAACTGTCCGTGCTCTGTTCTTCTTTTGCACACAGGGAAGTGCGTTCACGGCTGGTGTGCGGCCTTTACCCACTCGAGGGAGGGCAGGTTCCCATTTACTTTGGAGGTGGCACTCCTGCAGCACTGTGGGCCATGACTGTGCTTCAAAGACAGTAATCTACCCTTTCCATTGGAAGAGGGCACGCACGGAATGGGAAATCCCTGTTCTCTGGGAGAGGTTGGTGGTGCTACTGCGCCTGTGTATTTGGTGCACCCCTGCCCACTAGCAATGTTTCTGCTCGCCACTGCGGGGAGAAACGTTATGCAGCTAAGCTCAATTGGGAAGAACAAGTGCCAGAATTCCTTTCTGGTGCACCATCCAGATACCACATTCGTAGCATGCGGGTCATTTCCTGCTAAGCTCTGCATTCGCAGCCAGCTTCAAGGTGTTCCTGTTGTGGATAGACTCTCGTGCAGATGCCGCTGGAGACGGCCTCTGCTTCTATGCTCTTTGACAAGGCTGCTTTGAGGAAGCTCTTACCGTAGCCTCTGCCAAGTACAGCCTTCTGCCTCTCTCAAATACTCACTTACCTGTGAGACCTTGTCTTTCCTTTGGAGAGACAGAGAGCCCTTTTCCTGAAGGGAAACTGTCCGTGCTCTGTTCTTCTTTTGCACACAGGGAAATGCCTTCACGGCTGGTGTGCGGCCTTTACCCACTCGAGGGAGGGCAGGTTCCCATTTACTTTGGAGGTGGCACTCCTGCAGCGCTCTGGGCCACGACTGTGCTTCAAAGACAGTAATCTACCCTTTCCATTGGAAGAGGGCACGCACGGAATGGGAAATCTCTGTTCTCTGGGAGAGGTTGGTGGTTCTACGGCGCCTGTGTATTAGGTGCCCCCCTGCCCACTAGCAGTGTTTCTGCTCGGCGCTGCGGGGAGAAACATTGTGCAGCTAAGCTCACTTAGGATGTACAAGTGTCAGAATTCCTTTGCGGGGCACCATCCAGATATCACATTCGTAGCATGCGGGACATTTCCTGCTAAACTCTGCATTCGCAGCCAGCTTGAAGGTGTTCCTGTTGTGGATAGACTCTCGTGCAGATGCCGCTGGAGACGGACTCTGCTTCTATGCTCTTTGACAAGGCTGCTTTGAGGAAGCTCGTACCGTAGCCTCTGCCAAGTACAGCCTTCTGCCTCTCTCAAATACTCACTTACCTGTGAGACCTTGTCTTTCCTTTGGAGAGACAGAGAGCCCTTTTCCTGAAGGGAAACTGTCCGTGCTCTGTTCTTCTTTTGCACACAGGGAAATGCCTTCACGGCTGGTGTGCGGCCTTTACCCACTCGAGGGAGGGCAGGTTCCCATTTACTTTGGAGGTGGCACTCCTGCAGCGCTGTGGGCCATGACGGTGCTTCAAAGAGAGTAATCTACCCTTTCCATTGGAAGAGGGCACGCACGGAATGAGAAATCTCTGTTCTCTGGGAGAGGTTGGTGGTGCTACTGCGCCTGTGTATTTGGTGCCCCCCTGCCCACTAGCAATGTTTCTGCTTGCCACTGCGGGGAGAAACGTTATGCAGCTAAGCTCAGTTGGGAATAACAAGTGCCAGAATTCCTTTGTGGTGCACCATCCAGATACCACATTCGTAGCATGCGGGTCATTTCCTGCTAAGCTCTGCATTCGCAGCCAGCTTCAAGGTGCTCCTGTTGTGGATAGACTCTCGTGCAGATGCCGCTGGAGACGGCCTCTGCTTCTATGCTCTTTGAGAAGGCTGCTTTGAGGAATCTCTTACCGTAGCCTCTGCCAAGTACAGCCTTCTGCCTCTCTCAAATACTCACTTACCTGTGAGACCTTGTCTTTCATTTGGAGAGACAGAGAGCCCTTTTCCTGAAGGGAACCTGTCCGTGCTCTGTTCTTCTTTTGCACACAGGGAAATGCCTTCACGGCTGGTGTGTGGCCTTTACCCACTCGAGGGAGGGCAGGTTCCCATTTACTTTGGAGGTGGCACTCCTGCAGCGCTGTGGGCCACGACTGTGCTTCAAAGACAGTAATCTACCCTTTCCATTGGAAGAGGGCACGCACGGAATGGGAAATCTCTGTTCTCTGGGAGAGGTTGGTGGTGCTACTGCGCCTGTGTATTTGGTGCCCCACTGCCCACTAGCAATGTTTCTGCTCGGCACTGCGGGGAGAAACATTGTGCAGCTAAGCTCACTTAGGATGTACAAGTGTCAGAATTCCTTTGCGGGGCACCATCCAGATATCACATTCGTAGCATGCGGGTCATTTCCTGCTAAGCTCTGCATTCGCAGCCAGCTTCAAGGTGTTCCTGTTGTGGATAGACTCTCGTGCAGATGCCGCTGGAGACGGACGCTGCTTCTATGCTCTTTGACAAGGCTGCTTTGAGGAAGCTCTTACCGTAGCCTCTGCCAAGTACAGCCTTCTGCCTCTCTCAAATACTCACTTACCTGTGAGACCTTGTCTTTCCTTTGGAGAGACAGAGAGCCCTTTTCCTGAAGGGAAACTGTCCGTGCTCTGTTCTTCTTTTGCACACAGGGAAATGCCTTCACGGCTGGTGTGCGGCCTTTACCCACTCGAGGGAGGGCAGGTTCCCATTTACTTTGGAGGTGGCACTCCTGCAGCGCTGTGGGCCATGACTGTGCTTCAAAGAAAGTAATCTACACTTTCCATTGGAAGAGGGCACGCACGGAATGGGAAATCTCTGTTCTCTGGGAGAGGTTGGTGGTGCTACTGCGCCTGTGTATTTGGTGCCCCCTGCCAACTAGCAATGTTTCTGCTCGCCACTGCGGGGAGAAACGTTATGCAGCTAAGCTCAGTTGGGAAGAACAAGTGCCAGAATTCCTTTCTGGGGCAACCTCCAGATATCACATTTGTAGCATGCGGGTCATTTCCTGCTAAGCTCTGCATTCGCAGCCAGCTTCAAGGTGTTCCTGTTGTGGATAGACTCTTGTGCAGATGCCGCTGGAGACGGCCTCTGCTTCTATGCTCTTTGACAAGGCTGCTTTGAGGAAGCTCTTACCGGAGCCTCTGCCAAGTACAGCTTTCTGCCTCTCTCAAATACTCACTTACCTGTGAGACCTTGTCTTTCCTTTGGAGAAACAGAGAGCCCTTTTCCTGAAGGAAAACTGTCCGTGCTCTGTTCTTCTTTTGCACACAGGGAAGTGCGTTCACGGCTGGTGTGCGCCCATTACCCACTCGAGGGAGGGCAGGTTCCCATTTACTTTGGAGGTGGCACTCCTGCAGCGCTGTGGGCCACGACTGTGCTTCAAAGACAGTAATCTACCCTTTCCATTGGAAGAGGGCACGCACCGAATGGGAAATCTCTGTTCTCTTGGAGAGGTTGGTGGTTCTACGGCCCCTGTGTATTAGGTGCCCCCCTGCCCACTAGCAGTGTTTCTGCTCGGCGCTGCGGGGAGAAACATTGTGCAGCTAAGCTCACTTAGGATGTACAAGTGTCAGAATTCCTTTGCGGGGCACCATCCAGATATCACATTCGTAGCATGCGGGTCATTTCCTGCTAAGCTCTGCATTCGCAGCCAGCTTCAAGGTGTTCCTGTTGTGGATAGACTCACGTGCAGATGCCGCTGGAGACGGCCTCTGCTTCTATGCTCTTTGACAAGGCTGCTTTGAGGAAGCTCGTACCGTAGCCTCTGCCAAGTACAGCCTTCTGCCTCTCTCAAATACTCACTTACCTGTGAGACCTTGTCTTTCCTTTGGAGAGACAGAGAGCCCTTTTCCTGAAGGGAAACTGTCCGTGCTCTGTTCTTCTTTTGCACACAGGGAAATGCCTTCACGGCTGGTGTGCGGCCTTTACCCACTCGAGGGAGGGCAGGTTCCCATTTACTTTGGAGGTGGCACTCCTGCAGCGCTGTGGGCCATGACTGTGCTTCAAAGACAGTAATCTACCCTTTCCATTGGAAGAGGGCACGCACGGAATGGGAAATCTCTGTTCTCTGGGAGAGGTTGGTGGTCCTACTGCGCCTGTGTATTTGGTGCCCCCCTGCCCACTAGCAATGTTTCTGCTCGCCACTGCGGGGAGAAACGTTATGCAACTAAGCTCAGTTGGGAAGAACAAGTGCCAAAATTCCTTTGTGCGGCATCATCCAGATATCACATTCGTAGCATGCGGGTCCTTTCCTCCTAAACTCTGCATTCGCAGCCAGCTTCAAGGTGTTCCTGTTGTGGATAGACTCTCGTGCAGATGCCGCTGCTTCTATGCTCTTTGACAAGGCTGCTTTGAGGAAGCTCGTACCGTAGCCTCTGCCAAGTACAGCCTTCTGCCTCTCTCAAATACTCACTTACCTGTGAGACCTTGTCTTTCCTTTGGAGCGACAGAGAGCCCTTTTCCTGAAGGGAAACTGTCTCTGCTCTGTTCTTCTTTTGCACACAGGGAAATGCCTTCACGGCTGGTGTGCGGCCTTTACCCACTCGAGGGAGGGCAGGTTCCCATTTACTTTGGAGGTGGCACTCCTGCAGCGCTGTGGGCCATGACTGTGCTTCAAAGACAGTAATCTACCCTTTACATTGGTAGAGGGCACGCACGGAATGGGAAATCTCTGTTCTCTGGGAGAGGTTGGTGGTGCTACTGCGCCTGTGTATTTGGTGCCCCCCTGCCCACTAGCAATGTTTCTGCTCGCCACTGCGGGGAGAAACGTTATGCAGCTAAGCTCAGTTGGGAAGAACAAGTGCCAGAATTCCTTTGTGGTGCACCATCCAGATACCACATTCGTAGCATGCGGGTCATTTCCTGCTAAGCTCTGCATTTGCAGCCAGCTTCAAGGTGTTCCTGTTGTGGATAGACTCTCGTGCAGATGCCGCTGGAGACGGCCTCTGCTTCTATGCTCTTTGACAAGGCTGCTTTGAGGAAGCTCTTACCGTAGCCTCTGCCAAGTACAGCCTTCTGCCTCTCTCAAATACTCACTTACCTGTGAGACCTTGTCTTTCCTTTGGAGAGACAGAGAGCCCTTTTCCTGAAGGGAAACTGTCCGTGCTCTGTTCTTCTTTTGCACACAGGGAAATGACTTCACGGCTGGTGTGCGGCCTTTACCCACTCGAGGGAGGGCAGGTTCCCATTTACTTTGGAGGTGGCACTCCTGCAGCGCTGTGGGCCATGACTGTGCTTCAAAGACAGTAATCTACCCTTTCCATTGGAAGAGGGCACGCACGGAATGGGAAATCTCTGTTCTCTGGGAGAGGTTGGTGGTTCTACGGCGCCTGTGTATTAGGTGCCCCCCTGCCCACTAGCAGTGTTTCTGCTCGGCGCTGTGGGGAGAAACATTGTGCAGCTAAGCTCACTTAGGATGTACAAGTGTCAGAATTCCTTTGCGGGGCACCATCCAGATATCACATTCGTAGCATGAGGGTCATTTCCTGCTAAGCTCTGCATTCGCAGCCAGCTTCAAGGTGTTCCTGTTGTGGATAGACTCTCGTGCAGATGCCGCTGCTTCTATGCTCTTTGACAAGGCTGCTTTGAGGAAGCTCGTACCGTAGCCTCTGCCAAGTACAGCCTTCTGCCTCTCTCAAATACTCACTTACCTGTGAGACCTTGTCTTTCCTTTGGAGAGACAGAGAGACCTTTTCCTGAAGGGAAACTGTCCGTGCTCTGTTCTTCTTTTGTACACAGGGAAATGCCTTCACGGCTGGTGTGCGGCCTTTACCCACTCGAGGGAGGGCAGGTTCCCATTTACTTTGGAGGTGGCACTCCTGCAGCGCTGTGGGCCATGACTGTGCTTCAAAGACAGTAATCTACCCTTTCCATTGGAAGAGGGCACGCACGGAATGGGAAATCTCTGTTCTCTGGGAGAGGTTGGTGGTGCTACTGCGCCTGTGTATTTGGTGCCCCCCTGCCCACTAGCAATGTTTCTGCTCGCCACTGCGGGGAGAAACGTTATGCAACTAAGCTCAGTTGGGAAGAACAAGTGCCAGAATTCCTTTGTGCGGCATCATCCAGATATCACATTCGTAGCATGCGGGTCCTTTCCTGCTAAGCTCTGCATTCGCAGCCAGCTTCAAGGTGTTCCTGTTGTGGATAGACTCTCGTGCAGATGCCGCTGCTTCTATGCTCTTTGACAAGGCTGCTTTGAGGAAGCTCGTACCGTAGCCTCTGCCAAGTACAGCCTTCTGCCTCTCTCAAATACTCACTTACCTGTGAGACCTTGTCTTTCCTTTGGAGAGACAGAGAGACCTTTTCCTGAAGGGAAACTGTCCGTGCTCTGTTCTTCTTTTGCACACAGGGAAATGCCTTCACGGCTTGTGTGCGGCCTTTACCCACTCGAGGGAGGGCAGGTTCCCATTTACTTTGGAGGTGGCACTCCTGCAGCGCTGTGGGCCATGACTGTGCTTCAAAGACAGTAATCTACCCTTTCCATTGGAAGAGGGCACGCACGGAATGGGAAATCTCTGTTCTCTGGGAGAGGTTGGTGGTGCTACTGCGCCTGTGTATTTGGTGATCCCTGCCAACTAACAATGTTTCTGCTCGCCACTGCGGGGAGAAACGTTATGCAGCTAAGCTCAGTTGGGAAGAACAAGTGCCAGAATTCCTTTCTGGGGCACCCTCCAGATATCACATTCGTAGCATGCGGGTCATTTCCTGCTAAGCTCTGCATTCGCAGCCAGCTTCAAGGTGTTCCTGTTGTGGATAGACTCTTGTGCAGATGCCGCTGGAGACGGCCTCTGCTTCTATGCTCTTTGACAAGGCTGCTTTGAGGAAGCTCTTACCGGAGCCTCTGCCAAGTACAGCTTTCTGCCTCTCTCAAATACTCACTTACCTGTGAGACCTTGTCTTTCCTTTGGAGAGACAGAGAGCCCTTTTCCTGAAGGAAAACTGTCCGTGCTCTGTTCTTCTTTTGCACACAGGGAAGTGCGTTCACGGCTGGTGTGCGCCCATTACCCACTCGAGGGAGGGCAGGTTCCCATTTACTTTGGAGGTGGCACTCCTGCAGCGCTGTGGGCCACGACTGTGCTTCAAAGACAGTAATCTACCCTTTCCATTGGAAGAGGGCACGCACGGAATGGGAAATCTCTGTTCTCTGGGAGAGGTTGGTGGTTCTACGGCGCCTGTGTATTAGGTGCCCCCCTGCCCACTAGCAGTGTTTCTGCTCGGGGCTGCGGGGAAAAACATTGTGCAGCTAAGCTCACTTAGGATGTACAAGTGTCAGAATTCCTTTGCGGGGCACCATCCAGATATCACATTCGTAGCATGCGGGTCATTTCCTGCTAAGCTCTGCATTCGCAGCCAGCTTCAAGGTGTTCCTGTTGTGGATAGACTCTCGTGCAGATGCCGCTGGAGACGGCCTCTGCTTCTATGCTCTTTGACAAGGCTGCTTTGAGGAAGCTCGTACCGTAGCCTCTGCCAAGTACAGCCTTCTGCCTCTCTCAAATACTCACTTACCTGTGAGACCTTGTCTTTCTTTTGGAGAGACAGAGAGCCCTTTTCCTGAAGGGAAACTGTCCGTGCTCTGTTCTTCTTTTGCACACAGGGAAATGCCTTCACGGCTGGTGTGCGGCCTTTACCCACTCGAGGGAGGGCAGGTTCCCATTTACTTTGGAGGTGGCACTCCTGCAGCGCTGTGGGCCATGACTGTGCTTCAAAGACAGTAATCTACCCTTTCCATTGGAAGAGGGCACGCACGGAATGGGAAATCTCTGTTCTCTGGGAGAGGTTGGTGGTGCTACTGCGCCTGTGTATTTGGTGCCCCCCTGCCCACTAGCAATGTTTCTGCTCGCCACTGCGGGGAGAAACGTTATGCAACTAAGCTCAGTTGGGAAGAACAAGTGCCAGAATTCCTTTGTGGGGCACCATCCAGATATCACATTCGTAGCATGCGGGTCCTTTCCTGCTAAGCTCTGCATTCGCAGCCAGCTTCAAGGTGTTCCTGTTGTGGATAGACTCTCGTGCAGATGCCGCTGCTTCTATGCTCTTTGACAAGGCTGCTTTGAGGAAGCTCGTACCGTAGCCTCTGCCAAGTACAGCCTTCTGCCTCTCTCAAATACTCACTTACCTGTGAGACCTTGTCTTTCCTTTGGAGAGACAGAGAGCCCTTTTCCTGAAGGGAAACTGTCCGTGCTCTGTTCTTCTTTTGCACACAGGGAAATGCCTTCACGGCTGGTGTGCGGCCTTTACCCACTCGAGGGAGGGCAGGTTCCCATTTACTTTGGAGGTGGCACTCCTGCAGCGCTGTGGGCCATGACTGTGCTTCAAAGACAGTAATCTACCCTTTCCATTGGAAGAGGGCACGCACGGAATGGGAAATCTCTGTTCTCTGGGAGAGGTTGGTGGTGCTACTGCGCCTGTGTATTTGGTGCCCCCCTGCCCACTAGCAATGTTTCTGCTCGCCACTGCGGGGAGAAACGTTATGCAACTAAGCTCAGTTGGGAAGAACAAGTGCCAGAATTCCTTTGTGCGGCATCATCCAGATATCACATTCGTAGCATGCGGGTCCTTTCCTGCTAAGCTCTGCATTCGCAGCCAGCTTCAAGGTGTTCCTGTTGTGGATAGACTCTCGTGCAGATGCCGCTGCTTCTATGCTCTTTGACAAGGCTGCTTTGAGGAAGCTCGTACCGTAGCCTCTGCCAAGTACAGCCTTCTGCCTCTCTCAAATACTCACTTACCTGTGAGACCTTGTCTTTCCTTTGGAGAGACAGAGAGACCTTTTCCTGAAGGGAAACTGTCCGTGCTCTGTTCTTCTTTTGCACACAGGGAAATGCCTTCACGGCTTGTGTGCGGCCTTTACCCACTCGAGGGAGGGCAGGTTCCCATTTACTTTGGAGGTGGCACTCCTGCAGCGCTGTGGGCCATGACTGTGCTTCAAAGACAGTAATCTACCCTTTCCATTGGAAGAGGGCACGCACGGAATGGGAAATCTCTGTTCTCTGGGAGAGGTTGGTGGTGCTACTGCGCCTGTGTATTTGGTGACCCCTGCCAACTAACAATGTTTCTGCTCGCCACTGCGGGGAGAAACGTTATGCAGCTAAGCTCAGTTGGGAAGAACAAGTGCCAGAATTCCTTTCTGGGGCACCCTCCAGATATCACATTCGTAGCATGCGGGTCATTTCCTGCTAAGCTCTGCATTCGCAGCCAGCTTCAAGGTGTTCCTGTTGTGGATAGACTCTTGTGCAGATGCCGCTGGAGACGGCCTCTGCTTCTATGCTCTTTGACAAGGCTGCTTTGAGGAAGCTCTTACCGGAGCCTCTGCCAAGTACAGCTTTCTGCCTCTCTCAAATACTCACTTACCTGTGAGACCTTGTCTTTCCTTTGGAGAGACAGAGAGCCCTTTTCCTGAAGGAAAACTGTCCGTGCTCTGTTCTTCTTTTGCACACAGGGAAGTGCGTTCACGGCTGGTGTGCGCCCATTACCCACTCGAGGGAGGGCAGGTTCCCATTTACTTTGGAGGTGGCACTCCTGCAGCGCTGTGGGCCACGACTGTGCTTCAAAGACAGTAATCTACCCTTTCCATTGGAAGAGGGCACGCACGGAATGGGAAATCTCTGTTCTCTGGGAGAGGTTGGTGGTTCTACGGCGCCTGTGTATTAGGTGCCCCCCTGCCCACTAGCAGTGTTTCTGCTCGGGGCTGCGGGGAAAAACATTGTGCAGCTAAGCTCACGTAGGATGTACAAGTGTCAGAATTCCTTTGCGGGGCACCATCCAGATATCACATTCGTAGCATGCGGGTCATTTCCTGCTAAGCTCTGCATTCGCAGCCAGCTTCAAGGTGTTCCTGTTGTGGATAGACTCTCGTGCAGATGCCGCTGGAGACGGCCTCTGCTTCTATGCTCTTTGACAAGGCTGCTTTGAGGAAGCTCGTACCGTAGCCTCTGCCAAGTACAGCCTTCTGCCTCTCTCAAATACTCACTTACCTGTGAGACCTTGTCTTTCTTTTGGAGAGACAGAGAGCCCTTTTCCTGAAGGGAAACTGTCCGTGCTCTGTTCTTCTTTTGCACACAGGGAAATGCCTTCACGGCTGGTGTGCGGCCTTTACCCACTCGAGGGAGGGCAGGTTCCCATTTACTTTGGAGGTGGCACTCCTGCAGCGCTGTGGGCCATGACTGTGCTTCAAAGACAGTAATCTACCCTTTCCATTGGAAGAGGGCACGCACGGAATGGGAAATCTCTGTTCTCTGGGAGAGGTTGGTGGTGCTACTGCGCCTGTGTATTTGGTGCCCCCCTGCCCACTAGCAATGTTTCTGCTCGCCACTGCGGGGAGAAACGTTATGCAACTAAGCTCAGTTGGGAAGAACAAGTGCCAGAATTCCTTTGTGGGGCACCATCCAGATATCACATTCGTAGCATGCGGGTCCTTTCCTGCTAAGCTCTGCATTCGCAGCCAGCTTCAAGGTGTTCCTGTTGTGGATAGACTCTCGTGCAGATGCCGCTGCTTCTATGCTCTTTGACAAGGCTGCTTTGAGGAAGCTCGTACCGTAGCCTCTGCCAAGTACAGCCTTCTGCCTCTCTCAAATACTCACTTACCTGTGAGACCTTGTCTTTCCTTTGGAGAGACAGAGAGCCCTTTTCCTGAAGGGAAACTGTCCGTGCTCTGTTCTTCTTTTGCACACAGGGAAATGCCTTCACGGCTGGTGTGCGGCCTTTACCCACTCGAGGGAGGGCAGGTTCCCATTTACTTTGGAGGTGGCACTCCTGCAGCGCTGTGGGCCATGACTGTGCTTCAAAGACAGTAATCTACCCTTTCCATTGGAAGAGGGCACGCACGGAATGGGAAATCTCTGTTCTCTGGGAGAGGTTGGTGGTGCTACTGCGCCTGTGTATTTGGTGCCCCCCTGCCCACTAGCAATGTTTCTGCTCGCCACTGCGGGGAGAAACGTTATGCAACTAAGCTCAGTTGGGAAGAACAAGTGCCAGAATTCCTTTGTGCGGCATCATCCAGATATCACATTCGTAGCATGCGGGTCCTTTCCTGCTAAGCTCTGCATTCGCAGCCAGCTTCAAGGTGTTCCTGTTGTGGATAGACTCTCGTGCAGTTGCCGCTGCTTCTATGCTCTTTGACAAGGCTGCTTTGAGGAAGCTCGTACCGTAGCCTCTGCCAAGTACAGCCTTCTGCCTCTCTCAAATACTCACTTACCTGTGAGACCTTGTCTTTCCTTTGGAGAGACAGAGAGACCTTTTCCTGAAGGGAAACTGTCCGTGCTCTGTTCTTCTTTTGCACACAGGGAAATGCCTTCACGGCTGGTGTGCGGCCTTTACCCACTCGAGGGAGGGCAGGTTCCCATTTACTTTGGAGGTGGCACTCCTGCAGCGCTGTGGGCCATGACTGTGCTTCAAAGACAGTAATCTACCCTTTCCATTGGAAGAGGGCACGCACGGAATGGGAAATCTCTGTTCTCTGGGAGAGGTTGGTGGTGCTACTACGCCTGTGTATTTGGTGACCCCTGCCAACTAGCAATGTTTCTGCTCGCCACTGCGGGGAGAAACGTTATGCAGCTAAGCTCAGTTGGGAAGAACAAGTGCCAGAATTCCTTTCTGGGGCACCCTCCAGATATCACATTCGTAGCATGCGGGTCATTTCCTGCTAAGCTCTGCATTCGCAGCCAGCTTCAAGGTGTTCCTGTTGTGGATAGACTCTTGTGCAGATGCCGCTGGAGACGGCCTCTGCTTCTATGCTCTTTGACAAGGCTGCTTTGAGGAAGCTCTTACCGGAGCCTCTGCCAAGTACAGCTTTCTGCCTCTCTCAAATACTCACTTACCTGTGAGACCTTGTCTTTCCTTTGGAGAGACAGAGAGCCCTTTTCCTGAAGGAAAACTGTCCGTGCTCTGTTCTTCTTTTCACACAGGGAAGTGCGTTCACGGCTGGTGTGCGCCCATTACCCACTCGAGGGAGGGCAGGTTCCCATTTACTTTGGAGGTGGCACTCCTGCAGCGCTGTGGGCCACGACTGTGCTTCAAAGACAGTACTCTACCCTTTCCATTGGAAGAGGGCACGCACGGAATGGGAAATCTCTGTTCTCTGGGAGAGGTTGGTGGTTCTACGGCGCCTGTGTATTAGGTGCCCCCCTGCCCACTAGCAGTGTTTCTGCTCGGGGCTGCGGGGAGAAACATTGTGCAGCTAAGCTCACTTAGGATGTACAAGTGTCAGAATTCCTTTGCGGGGCACCATCCAGATATCACATTCGTAGCATGCGGGTCATTTCCTGCTAAGCTCTGCATTCGCAGCCAGCTTCAAGGTGTTCCTGTTGTGGATAGACTCTCGTGCAGATGCCGCTGGAGACGGCCTCTGCTTCTATGCTCTTTGACAAGGCTGCTTTGAGGAAGCTCTTACCGTAGCCTCTGCCAAGTACAGCCTTCTGCCTCTCTCAAATACTCACTTACCTGTGAGACCTTGTCTTTCTTTTGGAGAGACAGAGAGCCCTTTTCCTGAAGGGAAACTGTCCGTGCTCTGTTCTTCTTTTGCACACAGGGAAATGCCTTCACGGCTGGTGTGCGGCCTTTACCCACTCGAGGGAGGGCAGGTTCCCATTTACTTTGGAGGTGGCACTCCTGCAGCGCTGTGGGCCATGACTGTGCTTCAAAGACAGTAATCTACCCTTTCCATTGGAAGAGGGCACGCACGGAATGGGAAATCTCTGTTCTCTGGGAGAGGTTGGTGGTGCTACTGCGCCTGTGTATTTGGTGCCCCCCTGCCCACTAGCAATGTTTCTGCTCGCCACTGCGGGGAGAAACGTTATGCAACTAAGCTCAGTTGGGAAGAACAAGTGCCAGAATTCCTTTGTGCGGCATCATCCAGATATCACATTCGTAGCATGCGGGTCCTTTCCTGCTAAGCTCTGCATTCGCAGCCAGCTTCAAGGTGTTCCTGTTGTGGATAGACTCTCGTGCAGATGCCGCTGCTTCCATGCTCTTTGACAAGGCTGCTTTGAGGAAGCTCGTACCGTAGCCTCTGCCAAGTACAGCCTTCTGCCTCTCTCAAATACTCACTTACCTGTGAGACCTTGTCTTTCCTTTGGAGAGACAGAGAGACCTTTTCCTGAAGGGAAACTGTCCGTGCTCTGTTCTTCTTTTGCACACAGGGAAATGCCTTCACGGCTGGTGTGCGGCCTTTACCCACTCGAGGGAGGGCAGGTTCCCATTTACTTTGGAGGTGGCACTCCTGCAGCGCTGTGGGCCATGACTGTGCTTAAAAGACAGTAATCTACCCTTTCCATTGGAAGAGGGCACGCACGGAATGGGAAATCTCTGTTCTCTGGGAGAGGTTGGTGGTGCTACTGCGCCTGTGTATTTGGTGCCCCCCTGCCCACTAGCAACGTTTCTGCTCGCCACTGCGGGGAGAAACGTTATGCAACTAAGCTCAGTTGGGAAGAACAAGTGCCAGAATTCCTTTGTGCGGCATCATCCAGATATCACATTCGTAGCATGCGGGTCCTTTCCTGCTAAGCTCTGCATTCGCAGCCAGCTTCAAGGTGTTCCTGTTCTGGATAGACTCTCGTGCAGATGCCGCTGCTTCTATGCTCTTTGACAAGGCTGCTTTGAGGAAGCTCGTACCGTAGCTTCTGCCAAGTACAGCCTTCTGCCTCTCTCAAATACTCACTTACCTGTGAGACCTAGAGAGCCCTTTTCCTGAAGGGAAACTGTCCGTGCTCTGTTCTTCTTTTGCACACAGGGAAATGCCTTCACGGCTTGTGTGCGGCCTTTACCCACTCGAGGGAGGGCATGTTCCCATTTACTTTGGAGGTGGCACTCCTGCAGCGCTGTGGGCCATGACTGTGCTTCAAAGACAGTAATCTACCCTTTCCATTGGAAGAGGGCACGCACGGAATGGGAAATCTCTGTTCTCTGGGAGAGGTTGGTGGTGCTACTGCGCCTGTGTATTTGGTGACCCCTGCCAACTAGCAATGTTTCTGCTCGCCACTGCGGGGAGAAACGTTATGCAGCTAAGCTCAGTTGGGAAGAACAAGTGCCAGAATTCCTTTCTGGGGCACCCTCCAGATATCACATTCGTAGCATGCGGGTCATTTCCTGCTAAGCTCTGCATTCGCAGCCAGCTTCAAAGTGTTCCTGTTGTGGATAGACTCTTGTGCAGATGCCGCTGGAGACGGCCTCTGCTTCTATGCTCTTTGACAAGGCTGCTTTGAGGAAGCTCTTACCGGAGCCTCTGCCAAGTACAGCTTTCTGCCTCTCTCAAATACTCACTTACCTGTGAGACCTTGTCTTTCCTTTGGAGAGACAGAGAGCCCTTTTCCTGAAGGAAAACTGTCCGTGCTCTGTTCTTCTTTTGCACACAGGGAAGTGCGTTCACGGCTGGTGTGCGCCCATTACCCACTCGAGGGAGGGCAGGTTCCCATTTACTTTGGAGGTGGCACTCCTGCAGCGCTGTGGGCCACGACTGTGCTTCAAAGACAGTAATCTACCCTTTCCATTGGAAGAGGGCACGCACGGAATGGGAAATCTCTGTTCTCTGGGAGAGGTTGGTGGTTCTACGGCGCCTGTGTATTAGGTGCCCCCCTGCCCACTAGCAGTGTTTCTGCTCGGGGCTGCGGGGAGAAACATTGTGCAGCTAAGCTCACTTAGGATGTACAAGTGTCAGAATTCCTTTGCGGGGCACCATCCAGATATCACATTCGTAGCATGCGGGTCATTTCCTGCTAAGCTCTGCATTCGCAGCCAGCTTCAAGGTGTTCCTGTTGTGGATAGACTCTCGTGCAGATGCCGCTGGAGACGGACTCTGCTTCTATGCTCTTTGACAAGGCTGCTTTGAGGAAGCTCGTACCGTAGCCTCTGCCAAGTACAGCCTTCTGCCTCTCTCAAATACTCACTTACCTGTGAGACCTTGTCTTTCCTTTGGAGAGACAGAGAGCCCTTTTCCTGAAGGGAAACTGTCCGTGCTCTGTTCTTCTTTTGCACACAGGGAAATGCCTTCACGGCTGGTGTGCGGCCTTTACCCACTCGAGGGAGGGCAGGTTCCCATTTACTTTGGAGGTGGCACTCCTGCAGCGCTGTGGGCCATGACTGTGCTTCAAAGACAGTAATCTACCCTTTCCATTGGAAGAGGGCACGCACGGAATGGGAAATCTCTGTTCTCTGGGAGAGGTGGGTGGTGCTACTGCGCCTGTGTATTTGGTGCCCCCCTGCCCACTAGCAATGTTTCTGCTCGCCACTGCGGGGAGAAACGTTATGCAGCTAAGCTCAGTTGGGAAGAACAAGTGCCAGAATTCCTTTGTGGTGCACCATCCAGATACCACATTCGTAGCATGCGGGTCATTTCCTGCTAAGCTCTGCATTCGCAGCCAGCTTCAAGGTGTTCCTGTTGTGGATAGACTCTCGTGCAGATGCCGCTGGAGACAGCCTCTGCTTCTATGCTCTTTGACAAGGCTGCTTTGAGGAAGCTCTTACCGGAGCCTCTGCCAAGTACAGCTTTCTGCCTCTCTCAAATACTCACTTACCTGTGAGACCTTGTCTTTCCTTTGGAGAGACAGAGAGCCCTTTTCCTGAAGGAAAACTGTCCGTGCTCTGTTCTTCTTTTGCACACAGGGAAGTGCGTTCACGGCTGGTGTGCGCCCATTACCCACTCGAGGGAGGGCAGGTTCCCATTTACTTTGGAGGTGGCACTCCTGCAGCGCTGTGGGCCACGACTGTGCTTCAAAGACAGTAATCTACCCTTTCCATTGGTAGAGGGCACGCACGGAATGGGAAATCTCTGTTCTCTGGGAGAGGTTGGTGGTTCTACGGCGCCTGTGTATTAGGTGCCCCCCTGCCCACTAGCAGTGTTTCTGCTCGGGGCTGCGAGGAGAAACATTGTGCAGCTAAGCTCACTTAGGATGTACAAGTGTCAGAATTCCTTTGCGGGGCACCATCCAGATATCACATTCGTAGCATGCGGGTCATTTCCTGCTAAGCTCTGCATTCGCAGCCAGCTTCAAGGTGTTCCTGTTGTGGATAGACTCTCGTGCAGATGCCGCTGGAGACGGCCTCTGCTTCTATGCTCTTTGACAAGGCTGCTTTGAGGAAGCTCTTACCGTAGCCTCTGCCAAGTACAGCCTTCTGCCTCTCTCAAATACTCACTTACCTGTGAGACCTTGTCTTTCTTTTGGAGAGACAGAGAGCCCTTTTCCTGAAGGGAAACTGTCCGTGCTCTGTTCTTCTTTTGCACACAGGGAAATGCCTTCACGGCTGGTGTGCGGCCTTTACCCACTCGAGAGAGGGCAGGTTCCCATTTACTTTGGAGGTGGCACTCCTGCAGCGCTGTGGGCCATGACTGTGCTTCAAAGACAGTAATCTACCCTTTCCATTGGAAGAGGGCACGCACGGAATGGGAAATCTCTGTTCTCTGGGAGAGGTTGGTGGTTCTACGGCGCCTGTGTGTTAGGTGCCCCTCTGCCCACTAGCAGTGTATCTGCTCGGCGCGGCGGGGAGAAACATTGTGCAGCTAAGCTCACTTAGGATTTACAAGTGTCAGAATTCCTTTGCGGGGCACCATCCAGATATCACATTCGTAGCATGCGGGTCATTTCCTGCTAAGCTCTGCATTCGCAGCCAGCTTCAAGGTGTTCCTGTTGTGGATAGACTCTCGTGCAGATGCCGCTGGAGACGGACTCTGCTTCTATGCTCTTTGACAAGGCTGCTTTGAGGAAGCTCGTACCGTAGCCTCTGCCAAGTACAGCCTTCTGCCTCTCTCAAATACTCACTTACCTGTGAGACCTTGTCTTTCCTTTGGAGAGACAGAGAGCCCTTTTCCTGAAGGGAAACTGTCCGTGCTCTGTTCTTCTTTTGCACACAGGGAAATGCCTTCACGGCTGGTGTGCGGCCTTTACCCACTCGAGGGAGGGCAGGTTCCCATTTACTTTGGAGGTGGCACTCCTGCAGCGCTGTGGGCCATGACTGTGCTTCAAAGACAGTAATCTACCCTTTCCATTGGAAGAGGGCACGCACGGAATGGGAAATCTCTGTTCTCTGGGAGAGGTTGGTGGTGCTACTGCGCCTGTGTATTTGGTGCCCCCCTGCCCACTAGCAATGTTTCTGCTCGCCACTGCGGGGAGAAACGTTATGCAGCTAAGCTCAGTTGGGAAGAACAAGTGCCAGAATTCCTTTGTGGTGCACCATCCAGATACCACATTCGTAGCATGCGGGTCATTTCCTGCTAAGCTCTGCATTCGCAGCCAGCTTCAAGGTGTTCCTGTTGTGGATAGACTCTCGTGCAGATGCCGCTGGAGACGGCCTCTGCTTCTATGCTCTTTGACAAGGCTGCTTTGAGGAAGCTCTTACCGTAGCCTCTGCCAAGTACAGCATTCTGCCTCTCTCAAATACTCACTTACCTGTGAGACCTTGTCTTTCCTTTGGAGAGACAGAGAGCCCTTTTCTTGAAGGGAAACTGTCCGTGCTCTGTTCTTCTTTTGCACACAGGGAAATGCCTTCACGGCTGGTGTGCGGCCTTTACCCACTCGAGGGAGGGCAGGTTCCCATTTACTTTGGAGGTGGCACTCCTGCAGCGCTGTGGGCCACGACTGTGCTTCAAAGACAGTAATCTACCCTTTCCATTGGAAGAGGGCACGCACGGAATGGGAAATCTCTGTTCTCTGGGAGAGGTTGGTGGTTCTACGGCGCCTGTGTATTAGGTGCCCCCCTGCCCACTAGCAATGTTTCTGCTCGCCACTGCGGGGAGAAACATTGTGCAGCTAAGCTCACTTAGGATGTACAAGTGTCAGAATTCCTTTGCGGGGCACCATCCAGATATCACATTCGTAGCATGCGGGACATTTCCTGCTAAACTCTGCATTCGCAGCCAGCTTGAAGGTGTTCCTGTTGTGGATAGACTCTCGTGCAGATGCCGCTGGAGACGGACTCTGCTTCTATGCTCTTTGACAAGGCTGCTTTGAGGAAGCTCGTACCGTAGCCTCTGCCAAGTACAGCCTTCTGCCTCTCTCAAATACTCACTTACCTGTGAGACCTTGTCTTTCCTTTGGAGAGACAGAGAGCCCTTTTCCTGAAGGGAAACTGTCCGTGCTCTGTTCTTCTTTTGCACACAGGGAAATGCCGTCACGGCTGGTGTGCGGCCTTTACCCACTCGAGGGAGGGCAGTTTCCCATTTACTTTGGAGGTGGCACTCCTGCAGCGCTGTGGGCCATGACTGTGCTTCAAAGACAGTAATCTACCCTTTCCATTGGAAGAGGGAACGCACGGAATGGGAAATCTCTGTTCTCTGGGAGAGGTTGGTGGTTCTACGGCGCCTGTGTATTAGGTGCCCCCCTGCCCACTAGCAGTGTTTCTGCTCGGCGCTGCGGGGAGAAACATTGTGCAGCTAAGCTCACTTAGGATGTACAAGTGTCAGAATTCCTTTGCGGGGCACCATCCAGATATCACATTCGTAGCATGCGGGTCATTTCCTGCTAAGCTCTGCATTCGCATCCAGCTTCAAGGTGTTCCTGTTGTGGATAGACTCTCGTACAGATGCCTCTGGAGACGGACGCTGCTTCTATGCTCTTTGACAAGGCTGCTTTGAGGAAGCTCGTACCGTAGCCTCTGCCAAGTACAGCCTTCTGCCTCTCTCAAATACTCACTTACCTGTGAGACCTTGTCTTTCCTTTGGAGAGACAGAGAGCCCTTTTCCTGAAGGGAAACTGTCCGTGCTCTGTTCTTCTTTTGCACACAGGGAAATGCCTTCACGGCTGGTGTGCGGCCTTTACCCACTCGAGGGAGGGCAGGTTCCCATTTACTTTGGAGGTGGCACTCCTGCAGCGCTGTGGGCCATGACTGTGCTTCAAAGACAGTAATCTACACTTTCCATTGGAAGAGGGCACGCACGGAATGGGAAATCTCTGTTCTCTGGGAGAGGTTGGTGGTGCTACTGCGCCTGTGTATTTGGTGCCCCCCTGCCCACTAGCAATATTTCTGCTCGCCACTGCGGGGAGAAACTTTATGCAACTAAGCTCAGTTGGGAAGAAGAAGTGCCAAAATTCCTTTGTGCGGCATCATCCAGATATCACATTCGTAGCATGCGGGTCCTTTCCTCCTAAGCTCTGCATTCGCAGCCAGCTTCAAGGTGTTCCTGTTGTGGATAGACTCTCGTGCAGATGCCGCTGGAGACGGCCTCTGCTTCTATGCTCTTTGACAAGGCTGCTTTGAGGAAGCTCGTACCGTAGCCTCTGCCAAGTACAGCCTTCTGCCTCTCTCAAATACTCACTTACCTGTGAGACCTTGTCTTTCCTTTGGAGAGACAGAGAGCCCTTTTCCTGAAGGGAAACTGTCCGTGCTCTGTTCTTCTTTTGCACACAGGGAAATGCCTTCACGGCTGGTGTGCGGCCTTTACCCACTCGAGGGAGGGCAGGTTCCCATTTACTTTGGAGGTGGCACTCCTGCAGCGCTGTGGGCCATGACTGTGCTTCAAAGACAGTAATCTACCATTTCCATTGGAAGAGGGCACACACGGAATGGGAAATCTCTGTTCTCTGGGAGAGGTTGGTGGTGCTACTGCGCCTGTGTATTTGGTGACCCCTGCCAACTAGCAATGTTTCTGCTCGCCACTGCGGGGAGAAACGTTATGCAGCTAAGCTCAGTTGGGAAGAACAAGTGCCAGAATTCCTTTCTGGGGCAACCTCCAGATATCACATTTGTAGCATGCGGGTCATTTCCTGCTAAGCTCTGCATTCGCAGCCAGCTTCAAGGTGTTCCTGTTGTGGATAGACTCTTGTGCAGATGCCGCTGGAGACGGCCTCTGCTTCTATGCTCTTTGACAAGGCTGCTTTGAGGAAGCTCTTACCGGAGCCTCTGCCAAGTACAGCTTTCTGCCTCTCTCAAATACTCACTTACCTGTGAGACCTTGTCTTTCCTTTGGAGAAACAGAGAGCCCTTTTCCTGAAGGAAAACTGTCCATGCTCTGTTCTTCTTTTGCACACAGGGAAGTGCGTTCACGGCTGGTGTGCGCCCATTACCCACTCGAGGGAGGGCAGGTTCCCATTTACTTTGGAGGTGGCACTCCTGCAGCGCTGTGGGCCACGACTGTGCTTCAAGGACAGTAATCTACCCTTTCCATTGGAAGATGGCACGCACGGAATGGGAAATCTCTGTTCTCTTGGAGAGGTTGGTGGTTCTACGGCGCCTGTGTATTAGGTGCCCCCCTGCCCACTAGCAGTGTTTCTGCTCGGCGCTGCGGGGAGAAACATTGTGCAGCTAAGCTCACTTAGGATGTACAAGTGTCAGAATTCCTTTGCGGGGCACCATCCAGATATCACATTCGTAGCATGCGGGTCATTTCCTGCTAAGCTCTGCATTCGCAGCCAGCTTCAAGGTGTTCCTGTTGTGGATAGACTCTCGTGCAGATGCCGCTGGAGACGGACGCTGCTTCTATGCTCTTTGACAAGGCTGCTTTGAGGAAGCTCGTACCGTAGCCTCTGCCAAGTACAGCCTTCTGCCTCTCTCAAATACTCACTTACCTGTGAGACCTTGTCTTTCCTTTGGAGAGACAGAGAGCCCTTTTCCTGAAGGGAAACTGTCCGTGCTCTGTTCTTCTTTTGCACACAGGGAAATGCCTTCACGGCTGGTGTGCGGCCTTTACCCACTCGAGGGAGGGCAGGTTCCCATTTACTTTGGAGGTGGCACTCCTGCAGCGCTGTGGGCCATGACTGTGCTTCAAAGACAGTAATCTACCCTTTCCATTGGAAGAGGGCACGCACGGAATGGGAAATCTCTGTTCTCTGGGAGAGGTTGGTGGTCCTACTGCGCCTGTGTATTTGGTGCCCCCCTGCCCACTAGCAATGTTTCTGCTCGCCACTGCGGGGAGAAACGTTATGCAACTAAGCTCAGTTGGGAAGAACAAGTGCCAAAATTCCTTTGTGCGGCATCATCCAGATATCACATTCGTAGCATGCGGGTCCTTTCCTCCTAAGCTCTGCATTCGCAGCCAGCTTCAAGGTGTTCCTGTTGTGGATAGACTCTCGTGCAGATGCCGCTGCTTCTATGCTCTTTGACAAGGCTGCTTTGAGGAAGCTCGTACCGTAGCCTCTGCCAAGTACAGCCTTCTGCCTCTCTCAAATACTCACTTACCTGTGAGACCTTGTCTTTCCTTTGGAGAGACAGAGAGCCCTTTTCCTGAAGGGAAACTGTCTGTGCTCTGTTCTTCTTTTGCACACAGGGAAATGCCTTCACGGCTGGTGTGCGGCCTTTACCCACTCGAGGGAGGGCAGGTTCCCATTTACTTTGGAGGTGGCACTCCTGCAGCGCTGTGGGCCATGACTGTGCTTCAAAGACAGTAATCTACCCTTTCCATTGGAAGAGGGCACGCACGGAGTGGGAAATCTCTGTTCTCTGGGAGAGGTTGGTGGTTCTACGGCGCCTGTGTATTAGGTGCCCCCCTGCCCACTAGCAGTGTTTCTGCTCGGCGCTGCGGGGAGAAACATTGTGCAGCTAAGCTCACTTAGGATGTACAAGTGTCAGAATTCCTTTGCGGGGCACCATCCAGATATCACATTCGTAGCATGCGGATCATTTCCTGCTAAGCGCTGCATTCGCAGCCAGCTTCAAGGTGTTCCTGTTGTGGATAAACTCTCGTGCAGATGCCGCTGGAGACGGCCTCTGCTTCTATGCTCTTTGACAAGGCTGCTTTGAGGAAGCTCTTACCGTAGCCTCTGCCAAGTACAGCCTTCTGCCTCTCTCAAATACTCACTTACCTGTGAGACCTTGTCTTTCCTTTGGAGAGACAGAGAGCCCTTTTCCTGAAGGGAAACTGTCCGTGCTCTGTTCTTCTTTTGCACACAGGGAAATGCCTTCACGGCTGGTGTGCGGCCTTTACCCACTCGAGGGAGGGCAGGTTCCCATTTACTTTGGAGGTGGCACTCCTGCAGCGCTGTGGGCCATGACTGTGCTTCAAAGACAGTAATCTACCCGTTCCATTGGAAGAGGGCACGCACGGAATGGGAAATCTCTGTTCTCTGGGAGAGGTTGGTGGTGCTACTGCGCCTGTGTATTTGGTGCCCCCCTGCCCACTAGCAATGTTTCTGCTCGCCACTGCGGGGAGAAACGTTATGCAGCTAAGCTCAGTTGGGAAGAACAAGGGCCAGAATTCCTTTGTGGGGCACCATCCAGATATCACATTCGTAGCATGCGGGTCCTTTCCTCCTAAGCTCTGCATTCACAGCCAGCTTCAAGGTGTTCCTGTTGTGGATAGACTCTTGTGCAGATGCCGCTGGAGAGGGCCTCTGCTTCTATGCTCTTTGACAAGGCTGCTTTGAGGAAGCTCTTACCGTAGCCTCTGCCAAGTACAGCCTTCTGCCTCTCTCAAATACTCACTTACCTGTGAGACCTTGTCTTTCCTTTGGAGAGACAGAGAGCCCTTTTCCTGAAGGGAAACTGTCCGTGCTCTGTTCTTCTTTTGCACACAGGGAAATGCCTTCACGGCTGGTGTGTGCCCATTACCCACTCGAGGGAGGGCAGGTTCCCATTTACTTTGGAGGTGGCACTCCTGCAGCGCTGTGGGCCATGACTGTGCTTCAAAGACAGTAATCTACCCTTTCCATTGGTAGAGGGCACGCACGGAATGAGAAATCTCTGTTCTCTGGGAGAGGTTGGTGGTGCTACTGCGCCTGTGTATTTGGTGCCCCCCTGCCCACTAGCAATGTTTCTGCTCGCCACTGCGGGGAGAAACGTTATGCAGCTAAGCTCAGTTGGGAAGAACAAGTGCCAGAATTCCTTTGTGGTGCACCATCCAGATACCACATTCGTAGCATGCGGGTCATTTCCTGCTAAGCTCTGCATTTGCAGCCAGCTTCAAGGTGTTCCTGTTGTGGATAGACTCTCGTGCAGATGCCGCTGGAGACGGCCTCTGCTTCTATGCTCTTTGACAAGGCTGCTTTGAGGAAGCTCTTACCGTAGCCTCTGCCAAGTACAGCCTTCTGCCTCTCTCAAATACTCACTTACCTGTGAGACCTTGTCTTTCCTTTGGAGAGACAGAGAGCCCTTTTCCTGAAGGGAAACTGTCCGTGCTCTGTTCTTCTTTTGCACACAGGGAAATGACTTCACGGCTGGTGTGCGGCCTTTACCCACTCGAGGGAGGGCAGGTTCCCATTTACTTTGGAGGTGGCACTCCTGCAGCGCTGTGGGCCATGACTGTGCTTCAAAGACAGTAATCTACCCTTTCCATTGGAAGAGGGCACGCACGGAATGGGAAATCTCTGTTCTCTGGGAGAGGTTGGTGGTTCTACGGCGCCTGTGTATTAGGTGCCCCCCTGCCCACTAGCAGTGTTTCTGCTCGGCGCTGCGGGGAGAAACATTGTGCAGCTAAGCTCACTTAGGATGTACAAGTGTCAGAATTCCTTTGCGGGGCACCATCCAGATATCACATTCGTAGCATGCGGGTCATTTCCTGCTAAGCTCTGCATTCGCAGCCAGCTTCAAGGTGTTCCTGTTGTGGATAGACTCTCGTGCAGATGCCGCTGGAGACGGCCTCTGCTTCTATGCTCTTTGAGAAGGCTGCTTTGAGGAAGCTCGTACCGTAGCCTCTGCCAAGTACAGCCTTCTGCCTCTCTCAAATACTCACTTACCTGTGAGTCCTTGTCTTTCCTTTGGAGAGACAGAGAGCCCTTTTCCTGAAGGGAAACTGTCCGTGCTCTGTTCTTCTTTTGCACACAGGGAAATGCCTTCACGGCTGGTGTGCGGCCTTTACCCACTCGAGGGAGGGCAGGTTCCCATTTACTTTGGAGGTGGCACTCCTGCAGCGCTGTGGGCCATGACTGTGCTTCAAAGACAGTAATCTACCCTTTCCATTGGAAGAGGGCACGCACGGAGTGGGAAATCTCTGTTCTCTGGGAGAGGTTGGTGGTTCTACGGCGCCTGTGTATTAGGTGCCCCCCTGCCCACTAGCAGTGTTTCTGCTCGGCGCTGCGGGGAGAAACATTGTGCAGCTAAGCTCACTTAGGATGTACAAGTGTCAGAATTCCTTTGCGGGGCACCATCCAGATATCACATTCGTAGGATGCGGGTCCTTTCCTGCTAAGCTCTGCATTCGCAGCCAGCTTCAAGGTGTTCCTGTTGTGGATAGACTCTCGTGCAGATGCCGCTGGAGACGGCCTCTGCTTCTATGCTCTTTGACAAGGCTGCTTTGAGGAAGCTCGTACCGTAGCCTCTGCCAAGTACAGCCTTCTGCCTCTCTCAAATACTCACTTACCTGTGAGACCTTGTCTTTCCTTTGGAGAGACAGAGAGCCCTTTTCCTGAAGGGAAACTGTCCGTGCTCTGTTCTTCTTTTGCACACAGGGAAATGCCTTCACGGCTGGTGTGCGGCCTTTACCCACTCGAGGGAGGGCAGGTTCCCATTTACTTTGGAGGTGGCACTCCTGCAGCGCTGTGGGCCATGACTGTGCTTCAAAGACAGTAATCTACACTTTCCATTGGAAGAGGGCACGCACGGAATGGGAAATCTCTGTTCTCTGGGAGAGGTTGGTGGTGCTACTGCGCCTGTGTATTTGGTGCCCCCCTGCCCACTAGCAATATTTCTGCTCGCCACTGCGGGGAGAAACTTTATGCAACTAAGCTCAGTTGGGAAGAAGAAGTGCCAAAATTCCTTTGTGCGGCATCATCCAGATATCACATTCGTAGCATGCGGGTCCTTTCCTCCTAAGCTCTGCATTCGCAGCCAGCTTCAAGGTGTTCCTGTTGTGGATAGACTCTCGTGCAGATGCCGCTGGAGACGGCCTCTGCTTCTATGCTCTTTGACAAGGCTGCTTTGAGGAAGCTCGTACCGTAGCCTCTGCCAAGTACAGCCTTCTGCCTCTCTCAAATACTCACTTACCTGTGAGACCTTGTCTTTCCTTTGGAGAGACAGAGAGCCCTTTTCCTGAAGGGAAACTGTCCGTGCTCTGTTCTTCTTTTGCACACAGGGAAATGCCTTCACGGCTGGTGTGCGGCCTTTACCCACTCGAGGGAGGGCAGGTTCCCATTTACTTTGGAGGTGGCACTCCTGCAGCGCTGTGGGCCATGACTGTGCTTCAAAGACAGTAATCTACCATTTCCATTGGAAGAGGGCACACACGGAATGGGAAATCTCTGTTCTCTGGGAGAGGTTGGTGGTGCTACTGCGCCTGTGTATTTGGTGACCCCTGCCAACTAGCAATGTTTCTGCTCGCCACTGCGGGGAGAAACGTTATGCAGCTAAGCTCAGTTGGGAAGAACAAGTGCCAGAATTCCTTTCTGGGGCAACCTCCAGATATCACATTTGTAGCATGCGGGTCATTTCCTGCTAAGCTCTGCATTCGCAGCCAGCTTCAAGGTGTTCCTGTTGTGGATAGACTCTTGTGCAGATGCCGCTGGAGACGGCCTCTGCTTCTATGCTCTTTGACAAGGCTGCTTTGAGGAAGCTCTTACCGGAGCCTCTGCCAAGTACAGCTTTCTGCCTCTCTCAAATACTCACTTACCTGTGAGACCTTGTCTTTCCTTTGGAGAAACAGAGAGCCCTTTTCCTGAAGGAAAACTGTCCATGCTCTGTTCTTCTTTTGCACACAGGGAAGTGCGTTCACGGCTGGTGTGCGCCCATTACCCACTCGAGGGAGGGCAGGTTCCCATTTACTTTGGAGGTGGCACTCCTGCAGCGCTGTGGGCCACGACTGTGCTTCAAGGACAGTAATCTACCCTTTCCATTGGAAGATGGCACGCACGGAATGGGAAATCTCTGTTCTCTTGGAGAGGTTGGTGGTTCTACGGCGCCTGTGTATTAGGTGCCCCCCTGCCCACTAGCAGTGTTTCTGCTCGGCGCTGCGGGGAGAAACATTGTGCAGCTAAGCTCACTTAGGATGTACAAGTGTCAGAATTCCTTTGCGGGGCACCATCCAGATATCACATTCGTAGCATGCGGGTCATTTCCTGCTAAGCTCTGCATTCGCAGCCAGCTTCAAGGTGTTCCTGTTGTGGATAGACTCTCGTGCAGATGCCGCTGGAGACGGACGCTGCTTCTATGCTCTTTGACAAGGCTGCTTTGAGGAAGCTCGTACCGTAGCCTCTGCCAAGTACAGCCTTCTGCCTCTCTCAAATACTCACTTACCTGTGAGACCTTGTCTTTCCTTTGGAGAGACAGAGAGCCCTTTTCCTGAAGGGAAACTGTCCGTGCTCTGTTCTTCTTTTGCACACAGGGAAATGCCTTCACGGCTGGTGTGCGGCCTTTACCCACTCGAGGGAGGGCAGGTTCCCATTTACTTTGGAGGTGGCACTCCTGCAGCGCTGTGGGCCATGACTGTGCTTCAAAGACAGTAATCTACCCTTTCCATTGGAAGAGGGCACGCACGGAATGGGAAATCTCTGTTCTCTGGGAGAGGTTGGTGGTCCTACTGCGCCTGTGTATTTGGTGCCCCCCTGCCCACTAGCAATGTTTCTGCTCGCCACTGCGGGGAGAAACGTTATGCAACTAAGCTCAGTTGGGAAGAACAAGTGCCAAAATTCCTTTGTGCGGCATCATCCAGATATCACATTCGTAGCATGCGGGTCCTTTCCTCCTAAGCTCTGCATTCGCAGCCAGCTTCAAGGTGTTCCTGTTGTGGATAGACTCTCGTGCAGATGCCGCTGCTTCTATGCTCTTTGACAAGGCTGCTTTGAGGAAGCTCGTACCGTAGCCTCTGCCAAGTACAGCCTTCTGCCTCTCTCAAATACTCACTTACCTGTGAGACCTTGTCTTTCCTTTGGAGAGACAGAGAGCCCTTTTCCTGAAGGGAAACTGTCTGTGCTCTGTTCTTCTTTTGCACACAGGGAAATGCCTTCACGGCTGGTGTGCGGCCTTTACCCACTCGAGGGAGGGCAGGTTCCCATTTACTTTGGAGGTGGCACTCCTGCAGCGCTGTGGGCCATGACTGTGCTTCAAAGACAGTAATCTACCCTTTCCATTGGAAGAGGGCACGCACGGAGTGGGAAATCTCTGTTCTCTGGGAGAGGTTGGTGGTTCTACGGCGCCTGTGTATTAGGTGCCCCCCTGCCCACTAGCAGTGTTTCTGCTCGGCGCTGCGGGGAGAAACATTGTGCAGCTAAGCTCACTTAGGATGTACAAGTGTCAGAATTCCTTTGCGGGGCACCATCCAGATATCACATTCGTAGCATGCGGATCATTTCCTGCTAAGCGCTGCATTCGCAGCCAGCTTCAAGGTGTTCCTGTTGTGGATAAACTCTCGTGCAGATGCCGCTGGAGACGGCCTCTGCTTCTATGCTCTTTGACAAGGCTGCTTTGAGGAAGCTCTTACCGTAGCCTCTGCCAAGTACAGCCTTCTGCCTCTCTCAAATACTCACTTACCTGTGAGACCTTGTCTTTCCTTTGGAGAGACAGAGAGCCCTTTTCCTGAAGGGAAACTGTCCGTGCTCTGTTCTTCTTTTGCACACAGGGAAATGCCTTCACGGCTGGTGTGCGGCCTTTACCCACTCGAGGGAGGGCAGGTTCCCATTTACTTTGGAGGTGGCACTCCTGCAGCGCTGTGGGCCATGACTGTGCTTCAAAGACAGTAATCTACCCGTTCCATTGGAAGAGGGCACGCACGGAATGGGAAATCTCTGTTCTCTGGGAGAGGTTGGTGGTGCTACTGCGCCTGTGTATTTGGTGCCCCCCTGCCCACTAGCAATGTTTCTGCTCGCCACTGCGGGGAGAAACGTTATGCAGCTAAGCTCAGTTGGGAAGAACAAGGGCCAGAATTCCTTTGTGGGGCACCATCCAGATATCACATTCGTAGCATGCGGGTCCTTTCCTCCTAAGCTCTGCATTCACAGCCAGCTTCAAGGTGTTCCTGTTGTGGATAGACTCTTGTGCAGATGCCGCTGGAGAGGGCCTCTGCTTCTATGCTCTTTGACAAGGCTGCTTTGAGGAAGCTCTTACCGTAGCCTCTGCCAAGTACAGCCTTCTGCCTCTCTCAAATACTCACTTACCTGTGAGACCTTGTCTTTCCTTTGGAGAGACAGAGAGCCCTTTTCCTGAAGGGAAACTGTCCGTGCTCTGTTCTTCTTTTGCACACAGGGAAATGCCTTCACGGCTGGTGTGTGCCCATTACCCACTCGAGGGAGGGCAGGTTCCCATTTACTTTGGAGGTGGCACTCCTGCAGCGCTGTGGGCCATGACTGTGCTTCAAAGACAGTAATCTACCCTTTCCATTGGTAGAGGGCACGCACGGAATGAGAAATCTCTGTTCTCTGGGAGAGGTTGGTGGTGCTACTGCGCCTGTGTATTTGGTGCCCCCCTGCCCACTAGCAATGTTTCTGCTCGCCACTGCGGGGAGAAACGTTATGCAGCTAAGCTCAGTTGGGAAGAACAAGTGCCAGAATTCCTTTGTGGTGCACCATCCAGATACCACATTCGTAGCATGCGGGTCATTTCCTGCTAAGCTCTGCATTTGCAGCCAGCTTCAAGGTGTTCCTGTTGTGGATAGACTCTCGTGCAGATGCCGCTGGAGACGGCCTCTGCTTCTATGCTCTTTGACAAGGCTGCTTTGAGGAAGCTCTTACCGTAGCCTCTGCCAAGTACAGCCTTCTGCCTCTCTCAAATACTCACTTACCTGTGAGACCTTGTCTTTCCTTTGGAGAGACAGAGAGCCCTTTTCCTGAAGGGAAACTGTCCGTGCTCTGTTCTTCTTTTGCACACAGGGAAATGACTTCACGGCTGGTGTGCGGCCTTTACCCACTCGAGGGAGGGCAGGTTCCCATTTACTTTGGAGGTGGCACTCCTGCAGCGCTGTGGGCCATGACTGTGCTTCAAAGACAGTAATCTACCCTTTCCATTGGAAGAGGGCACGCACGGAATGGGAAATCTCTGTTCTCTGGGAGAGGTTGGTGGTTCTACGGCGCCTGTGTATTAGGTGCCCCCCTGCCCACTAGCAGTGTTTCTGCTCGGCGCTGCGGGGAGAAACATTGTGCAGCTAAGCTCACTTAGGATGTACAAGTGTCAGAATTCCTTTGCGGGGCACCATCCAGATATCACATTCGTAGCATGCGGGTCATTTCCTGCTAAGCTCTGCATTCGCAGCCAGCTTCAAGGTGTTCCTGTTGTGGATAGACTCTCGTGCAGATGCCGCTGGAGACGGCCTCTGCTTCTATGCTCTTTGAGAAGGCTGCTTTGAGGAAGCTCGTACCGTAGCCTCTGCCAAGTACAGCCTTCTGCCTCTCTCAAATACTCACTTACCTGTGAGTCCTTGTCTTTCCTTTGGAGAGACAGAGAGCCCTTTTCCTGAAGGGAAACTGTCCGTGCTCTGTTCTTCTTTTGCACACAGGGAAATGCCTTCACGGCTGGTGTGCGGCCTTTACCCACTCGAGGGAGGGCAGGTTCCCATTTACTTTGGAGGTGGCACTCCTGCAGCGCTGTGGGCCATGACTGTGCTTCAAAGACAGTAATCTACCCTTTCCATTGGAAGAGGGCACGCACGGAGTGGGAAATCTCTGTTCTCTGGGAGAGGTTGGTGGTTCTACGGCGCCTGTGTATTAGGTGCCCCCCTGCCCACTAGCAGTGTTTCTGCTCGGCGCTGCGGGGAGAAACATTGTGCAGCTAAGCTCACTTAGGATGTACAAGTGTCAGAATTCCTTTGCGGGGCACCATCCAGATATCACATTCGTAGGATGCGGGTCCTTTCCTGCTAAGCTCTGCATTCGCAGCCAGCTTCAAGGTGTTCCTGTTGTGGATAGACTCTCGTGCAGATGCCGCTGGAGACGGCCTCTGCTTCTATGCTCTTTGACAAGGCTGCTTTGAGGAAGCTCGTACCGTAGCCTCTGCCAAGTACAGCCTTCTGCCTCTCTCAAATACTCACTTACCTGTGAGACCTTGTCTTTCCTTTGGAGAGACAGAGAGCCCTTTTCCTGAAGGGAAACTGTCCGTGCTCTGTTCTTCTTTTGCACACAGGGAAATGCCTTCACGGCTGGTGTGCGGCCTTTACCCACTCGAGGGAGGGCAGGTTCCCATTTACTTTGGAGGTGGCACTCCTGCAGCGCTGTGGGCCATGACTGTGCTTCAAAGACAGTAATCTACCCTTTCCATTGGAAGAGGGCACGCACGGAATGGGAAATCTCTGTTCTCTGGGAGAGGTTGGTGGTGCTACTGCGCCTGTGTATTTGGTGCCCCACTGCCCACTAGCAATGTTTCTGCTCGCCACTGCGGGGAGAAACGTTATGCAGCTAAGCTCAGTTGGGAAGAACAAGGGCCAGAATTCCTTTGCGGGGCACAATCCAGATATCACATTCGTAGCATGCGGGTCAATTCCTGCTAAGCTCTGCATTCGCAGCCAGCTTCAAGGTGTTCCTGTTGTGGATAGACTCTCGTGCAGATGCCGCTGGAGATGGCCTCTGCTTCTATGCTCTTTGACAAGGCTGCTTTGAGGAAGCTCTTACCGTAGCCTCTGCCAAGTACAGGCTTCTGCCTCTCTCAAATACTCACTTACCTGTGAGACCTTGTCTTTCCTTTGGAGAGATAGAGAGCCCTTTTCCTGAAGGGAAACTGTCCGTGCTCTGTTCTTCTTTTGCACACAGGGAAATGCCTTCATGGCTGGTGTGCGGCCTTTACCCACTCGAGGGAGGGCAGGTTCCCATTTACTTTGGAGGTGGCACTCCTTCAGCGCTGTGGGCCATGACTGTGCTTCAAAGACAGTAATCTACCCTTTCCATTAGAAGAGGGCACCAACGGAATGGGAAATCTCTGTTCTCTGGGAGAGGTTGGTGGTGCTACTGCGCCTGTGTATTTAGTGCCCCCCTGCCCACTAGCAATGTTTCTGCTCGCCACTGCGGGGAGAAACGTTATGCAGCCAAGCTCAGTTGGGAAGAACAAGTGCCAGAATTCCTTTGTGGGGCACGATCCAGATATCACATTCGTAGCATGCGGGTCCTTTCCTCCTTAGCTTTGCATTCGCAGCCAGCTTCAAGGTGTTCCTGTTGTGGATAGACTCTTGTGCAGATCCCGCTGGAGAGGGCCTCTGCTTCTATGCTCTTTGACAAGGCTGCTTTGAGGAAGCTCTTACCGTAGCCTCTGCCAAGTACAGCCTTCTGCCTCTCTCAAATACTCACTTACCTGTGCGACCTTGTCTTTCCTTTGGAGAGACAGAGAGCCCTTTTCCTGAAGGGAAACTGTCCGTGCTCTGTTCTTCTTTTGCACACAGGGAAATGCCTTCACGGCTGGTGTGTGCCCATTACCCACTCGAGGGAGGGCAGGTTCCCATTTACTTTGGAGGTGGCACTCCTGCAGCGCTGTGGGCCATGACTGTGCTTCAAAGACAGTAATCTACCCTTTCCATTGGAAGAGGGCACGCACGGAATGGGAAATCTCTGTTCTCTGGGAGAGGTTGATGGTGCTACTGCGCCTGTGTATTTGGTGCCCCCCTGCCCACTAGCAATGTTTCTGCTCGCCACTGCGGGGAGAAACGTTATGCAGCTAAGCTCAGTTGGGAAGAACAAGGGCCAGAATTCCTTTGTGGTGCACCATCCAGAAATCACATTCGTAGCATGCGGGTCATTTCCTGCTAAGCTCTGCATTCGCAGGCAGCTTCAAGGTGTTCCTGTTGTGGATAGACTCTCGTGCAAATGCCGCTGGAGACGGCCTCTGCTTCTATGCTCTTTGACAAGGCTGCTTTGAGGAAGCTCGTACCGTAGCCTCTGCCAAGTACAGCCTTCTGCCTCTCTCAAATACTCACTTACCTGTGAGACCTTGTCTTTCCTTTGGAGAGACAGAGAGCCCTTTTCCTGAAGGGAAACTGTCCGTGCTCTGTTCTTCTTTTGCACACAGGGAAGTGCCTTCCCGGCTGTTGTGCGCCCATTACCCACTCGAGGGAGGGCAGGTTCCCATTTACTTTGGAGGTGGCACTCCTGCAGCGCTGTGGGCCATGACTGTGCTTCAAAGACAGTAATCTACCCTTTCCATTGGAAGAGGGCACGCACGGAATGGGAAATCTCTGTTCTCTGGGAGAGGTTGGTGGTGCTACTGCGCCTGTGTATTTGGTGACCCCTGCCCACTAGCAATGTTTCTGCTCGCCACTGCGGGGAGAAACGTTATGCAGCTAAGCTCAGTTGGGAAGAACATGTGCCAGAATTCCTTTGTGCGGCATCATCCAGATATCACATTCGTAGCATGCGGGTCTTTTCCTGCTAACCTCTGCATTCTCTGCCAGTTTCAAAGTGTTCCTGTTGTGGATAGACTCTCATGCAGATGCCGCTGGAGACGGCCTCTGCTTCTATGCTCTTTGACAAGGCTGCTTTGAGGAAGCTCTTACCGTAGCCTCTGCCAAGTACAGCCTTCTGCCTCTCTCAAATACTGACTTACCTGTGAGACCTTGTCTTTCCTTTGGAGAGACAGAGAGCCCTTTTCCTGAAGGGAAACTGTCCGTGCTCTGTTCTTCTTTTGCACACAGGGAAATGCCTTCACGGCTGGTGTGCGTCCTTTACCCACTCGAGGGAGGGCAGGTTCCCATTTACTTTGGAGGTGGCACTCCTGCAGCGCTGTGGGCCATGACTGTGCTTCAAAGACAGTAATCTACCCTTTCCATTGGAAGAGGGCACGCACGGAATGGGAAATCTCTGTTCTCTGGGAGAGGTTGGTGGTGCTACTGCGCCTGTGTATTTGGTGCGCCCCTGCCCACTAGCAATGTTTCTGCTCGCCACTGCGGGGAGAAACGTTATGCAGCTAAGCTCAGTTGGGAAGAACAAGGGCCAGAATTCCTTTGTGGTGCACCATCCAGAAATCACATTCGTAGCATGCGGGTCATTTCCTGCTAAGCTCTGCATTCGCAGCCACCTTCAAGGTGTTCCTGTTGTGGATAGACTCTCGTGCAGATGCCGCTGGAGACGGCCTCTGCTTCTATGCTCTTTGACAAGGCTTCTTTGAGGAAGCTCTTACCGTAGCCTCTGCCAAGTACAGCCTTCTGCCTCTCTCAAATACTCACTTACCTGTGAGACCTTGTCTTTCCTTTGGAGAGACAGAGAGCCCTTTTCCTGAAGGGAAACTGTCCGTGCTCTGTTCTTCTTTTGCACACAGGGAAGTGCCTTCCCGGCTGTTGTGCGCCCATTACCCACTCGAGGGAGGGCAGGTTCCCATTTACTTTGGAGGTGGCACTCCTGCAGCGCTGTGGGCCATGACTGTGCTTCAAAGACAGTAATCTACCCTTTCCATTGGAAGAGGGCACACACGGAATGGGAAATCTCTGTTCTCTGGTAGAGGTTGGTGATGCTACTGCGCCTGTGTATTTGGTGACCCCTGCCAACTAGCAATGTTTCTGCTCGCCACTGCGGGGAGAAACGTTATGCAGCTAAGCTCAGTTGGGAAGAACAAGTGCCAGAATTTCTTTGTGGGGCACCATCCAGATATCACATTCGTAGCATGCGGGTCATTTCCTGCTAAGCTCTGCATTCGCAGCCAGCTTCAAGGTGTTCCAGTTGTGGATAGACTCTTGTGCAGATGCCGCTGGAGACGGCCTTTGCTTCTATGCTCTTTGAAAAGGCTGCTTTGAGGAAGCTCTTACCGTAGCCTCTGCAAAGTACAGCTTTCTGCCTCTCTCAAATACTCACTTACCTGTGAGACCTTGTCTTTCCTTTGGAGAGACAGAGAGCCCTTTTCCTGAAGGAAAACTGTCCGTGCTCTGTTCTTCTTTTGCACACAGGGAAGTGCGTTCACGGCTGGTGTGCGCCCATTACCCACTCGAGGGAGTGCAGGTTCCCATTTACTTTGGAGGTGGCACTCCTGCAGCGCTGTGGGCCATGACTGTGCTTCAAAGACAGTAATCTACCCTTTCCATTGGAAGAGGGCACGCACGGAATGGGAAATCTCTGTTCTCTGGGAGAGGTTGGTGGTGCTACTGCGCCTGTGTATTTGGTGCCCCACTGCCCACTAGCAATGTTTCTGCTCGCCACTGCGGGGAGAAACGTTATGCAACTAAGCTCAGTTGGGAAGAACAAGTGCCAGAATTCCTTTGTGCGGCATCATCCAGATATCACATTCGTAGCATGCGGGTCCTTTCCTGCTAAGCTCTGCATTCTCTGCCAGCTTCAAGGTGTTCCTGTTGTGGATAGACTCTCGTGCAGATGCCGCTGGAGACGGCCTCTGCTTCTATGCTCTTTGACAAGGCTGCTTTGAGGAAGCTCTTACCGTAGCCTCTGCCAAGTACAGCCTTCTGCCTCTCTCAAATACTCACTTACCTGTGAGACCTTGTCTTTCCTTTGGAGAGACAGAGAGACCTTTTCCTGAAGGGAAACTGTCCTTGCTCTGTTATTCTTTTGCACAAAGGGAAATGCCTTCACGGCTGGTGTGCGGCCTTTACCCACTCGAGGGAGGGCAGGTTCCCATTTACTTTGGAGGTGGCACTCCTGCAGCGCTGTGGGCCATGACTGTGCTTCAAAGACAGTAATCTACCCTTTCCATTGGAAGAGGGCACGCACGGAATGGGAAATCTCTGTTCTCTGGGAGAGGTTGGTGGTTCTACGGCGCCTGTGTATTAGGTGCCCCCCTGCCCACTAGCATTGTTTCTGCTCGGCGCTGCGGGGAGAAACATTGTGCAGCTAAGCTCACTTAGGATGTACAAGTGTCAGAATTCCTTTGCGGGGCACCATCCAGATATCACATTCGTAGCATGCGGGTCATTTCCTGCTAAGCTCTGTATTCGCAGCCAGCTTCAAGGTGTTCCTGTTGTGGATAGACTCTCGTGCAGATGCCGCTGGAGACGGCCTCTGCTTCTATGCTCTTTGACAAGGCTGCTTTGAGGAAGCTCTTACCGTAGCCTCTGCCAAGTACAGCCTTCTGCCTCTCTCAAATACTGACTTACCTGTGAGACCTTGTCTTTCCTTTGGAGAGACAGAGAGCCCTTTTCCTGAAGGGAAACTGTCCGTGCTCTGTTCTTCTTTTGCACACAGGGAAATGCCTTCACGGCTGGTGTGCGTCCTTTACCCACTCGAGGGAGGGCAGGTTCCCATTTACTTTGGAGGTGGCACTCCTGCAGCGCTGTGGGCCATGACTGTGCTTCAAAGACAGTAATCTACCCTTTCCATTGGAAGAGGGCACGCACGGAATGGGAAATCTCTGTTCTCTGGGAGAGGTTGGTGGTGCTACTGCGCCTGTGTATTTGGTGCGCCCCTGCCCACTAGCAATGTTTCTGCTCGCCACTGCGGGGAGAAACGTTATGCAGCTAAGCTCAGTTGGGAAGAACAAGGGCCAGAATTCCTTTGTGGTGCACCATCCAGAAATCACATTCGTAGCATGCGGGTCATTTCCTGCTAAGCTCTGCATTCGCAGCCACCTTCAAGGTGTTCCTGTTGTGGATAGACTCTCGTGCAGATGCCGCTGGAGACGGCCTCTGCTTCTATGCTCTTTGACAAGGCTGCTTTGAGGAAGCTCTTACCGTAGCCTCTGCCAAGTACAGCCTTCTGCCTCTCTCAAATACTCACTTACCTGTGAGACCTTGTCTTTCCTTTGGAGAGACAGAGAGCCCTTTTCCTGAAGGGAAACTGTCCGTGCTCTGTTCTTCTTTTGCACACAGGGAAGTGCCTTCCCGGCTGTTGTGCGCCCATTACCCACTCGAGGGAGGGCAGGTTCCCATTTACTTTGGAGGTGGCACTCCTGCAGCGCTGTGGGCCATGACTGTGCTTCAAAGACAGTAATCTACCCTTTCCATTGGAAGAGGGCACACACGGAATGGGAAATCTCTGTTCTCTGGTAGAGGTTGGTGATGCTACTGCGCCTGTGTATTTGGTGACCCCTGCCAACTAGCAATGTTTCTGCTCGCCACTGCGGGGAGAAACGTTATGCAGCTAAGCTCAGTTGGGAAGAACAAGTGCCAGAATTTCTTTGTGGGGCACCATCCAGATATCACATTCGTAGCATGCGGGTCATTTCCTGCTAAGCTCTGCATTCGCAGCCAGCTTCAAGGTGTTCCAGTTGTGGATAGACTCTTGTGCAGATGCCGCTGGAGACGGCCTTTGCTTCTATGCTCTTTGAAAAGGCTGCTTTGAGGAAGCTCTTACCGTAGCCTCTGCAAAGTACAGCTTTCTGCCTCTCTCAAATACTCACTTACCTGTGAGACCTTGTCTTTCCTTTGGAGAGACAGAGAGCCCTTTTCCTGAAGGAAAACTGTCCGTGCTCTGTTCTTCTTTTGCACACAGGGAAGTGCGTTCACGGCTGGTGTGCGCCCATTACCCACTCGAGGGAGTGCAGGTTCCCATTTACTTTGGAGGTGGCACTCCTGCAGCGCTGTGGGCCATGACTGTGCTTCAAAGACAGTAATCTACCCTTTCCATTGGAAGAGGGCACGCACGGAATGGGAAATCTCTGTTCTCTGGGAGAGGTTGGTGGTGCTACTGCGCCTGTGTATTTGGTGCCCCACTGCCCACTAGCAATGTTTCTGCTCGCCACTGCGGGGAGAAACGTTATGCAACTAAGCTCAGTTGGGAAGAACAAGTGCCAGAATTCCTTTGTGCGGCATCATCCAGATATCACATTCGTAGCATGCGGGTCCTTTCCTGCTAAGCTCTGCATTCTCTGCCAGCTTCAAGGTGTTCCTGTTGTGGATAGACTCTCGTGCAGATGCCGCTGGAGACGGCCTCTGCTTCTATGCTCTTTGACAAGGCTGCTTTGAGGAAGCTCTTACCGTAGCCTCTGCCAAGTACAGCCTTCTGCCTCTCTCAAATACTCACTTACCTGTGAGACCTTGTCTTTCCTTTGGAGAGACAGAGAGCCCTTTTCCTGAAGGGAAACTGTCCGTGCTCTGTTCTTCTTTTGCACACAGGGAAATGCCTTCACGGCTGGTGTGTGCCCATTACCCACTCGAGGGAGGGCAGGTTCCCATTTACTTTGGAGGTGGCACTCCTGCAGCCCTGTGGGCCATGACTGTGCTTCAAAGACAGTAATCTACCCTTTCCTTTGGAAGAGGGCACGCACGGAATGGGAAATCTCTGTTCTCTGGGAGAGGTTGGTGGTGCTACTGCGCCTGTGTATTTGGTGCCCCCCTGCCCACTAGCAATGTTTCTGCTCGCCACTGCGGGGAGAAACGTTATGCAGCTAAGCTCAGTTGGGAAGAACAAGGGCCACAATTCCTTTGTGGTGAACCATCCAGATATCACATTCGTAGCATGCGGGTCCTTTCCTGCTAAGCTCTGCATTCTCTGCCAGCTTCAAGGTGTTCCTGTTGTGGATAGACTCTCGTGCAAATGCCGCTGGAGACGGACTCTGCTTCTATGCTCTTTGACAACGCTGCTTTGAGGAAGCTCTTACCGTAGCCTCTGCCAAGTACAGCCTTCTGCCTCTCTCAAATACTCACTTACCTGTGAGACCTTGTCTTTCCTTTGGAGAGACAGAGAGACCTTTTCCTGAAGGGAAACTGTCCTTGCTCTGTTATTCTTTTGCACACAGGGAAATGCCTTCACGGCTGGTGTGCGGCCTTTACCCACTCGAGGGAGGGCAGGTTCCCATTTACTTTGGAGGTGGCACTCCTGCAGCGCTGTGGGCCATGACTGTGCTTCAAAGACAGTAATCTACCCTTTCCATTGGAAGAGGGCACGCACGGAATGGGAAATCTCTGTTCTCTGGGAGAGGTTGGTGGTTCTACGGCGCCTGTGTATTAGGTGCCCCCCTGCCCACTAGCATTGTTTCTGCTCGGCACTGCGGGGAGAAACATTGTGCAGCTAAGCTCACTTAGGATGTACAAGTGTCAGAATTCCTTTGCGGGGCACCATCCAGATATCACATTCGTAGCATGCGGGTCATTTCCTGCTAAGCTCTGTATTCGCAGCCAGCTTCAAGGTGTTCCTGTTGTGGATAGACTCTCGTGCAGATGCCGCTGGAGACGGCCTCTGCTTCTATGCTCTTTGACAAGGCTGCTTTGAGGAAGCTCTTACCGTAGCCTCTGCCAAGTACAGCCTTCTGCCTCTCTCAAATACTCACTTACCTGTGAGACCTTGTCTTTCCTTTGGAGAGACAGAGAGCCCTTTTCCTGAAGGGAAACTGTCCGTGCTCTGTTCTTCTTTTGCACACAGGGAAATGCCTTCACGGCTGGTGTGTGCCCATTACCCACTCGAGGGAGGGCAGGTTCCCATTTACTTTGGAGGTGGCACTCCTGCAGCGCTGTGGGCCATGGCTGTGCTTCAAAGACAGTAATCTACCCTTTCCATTGGAAGAGGGCACGCACGGAATGGGAAATCTCTGTTCTCTGGGAGAGGTTGGTGGTGCTACTGCGCCTGTGTATTTGGTGCCCCACTGCCCACTAGCAATGTTTCTGCTCGCCACTGCGGGGAGAAACGTTATGCAGCTAAGCTCAGTTGGGAAGAACAAGTGCCAGAATTCCTTTGTGGTGCACCATCCAGAAATCACATTCGTAGCATGCGGGTCATTTCCTGCTAAGCTCTGCATTCGCAGCCACCTTCAAGGTGTTCCTGTTGTGGATAGACTCTCGTGCAAATGTCGCTGGAGACGGACTCTGCTTCTATGCTCTTTGACAAGGCTGCTTTGCGGAAGCTCTTACCGTAGCCTCTGCCAAGTACAGCCTTCTGCCTCTCTCAAATACTCACTTACCTGTGAGACCTTGTCTTTCCTTTGGAGAGACAGAGAGCCCTTTTCCTGAAGGGAAACTGTCCGTGCTCTGTTCTTCTTTTGCACACAGGGAAGTGCCTTCCCGGCTGTTGTGCGCCCATTACCCACTCGAGGGAGGGCAGGTTCCCATTTACTTTGGAGGTGGCACTCCTGCAGTGCTGTGGGCCATGACTGTGCTTCAAAGACAGTAATCTACCCTTTCCATTGGAAGAGGGCACACACGGAATGGGAAATCTCTGTTCTCTGGTAGAGGTTGTTGATGCTACTGCGCCTGTGTATTTGGTGACCCCTGCCAACTAGCAATGTTTCTGCTCGCCACTGCGGGGAGAAACGTTATGCAGCTAAGCTCAGTTGGGAAGAACAAGTGCCAGAATTCCTTTGTGGGGCACCATCCAGATATCACATTCGTAGCATGCGGGTCATTTCCTGCTAAGCTCTGCATTCACAGCCAGCTTCAAGGTGTTCCTGTTGTGGATAGACTCTTCTGCAGATGCCGCTGGAGACGGCCTCTGGTTCTATGCTCTTTGACAAGGCTGCTTTGAGGAAGCTCGTACCGTAGCCTCTGCCAAGTACAGCCTTCTGCCTCTCTCAATTACTCACTTACCTGTGCGACCTTGTCTTTCCTTTGGAGAGAAAGAGAGCCGTTTTCCTGAAGGGAAACTGTCCGTGCTCTGTTCTTCTTTTGCACACAGGGAAATGCCTTCACGGCTTATGTGTGCCCATTACCCACTCGAGGGAGGGCAGGTTCCCATTTACTTTGGAGGTGGCACTCCTGCAGCGCTGTGGGCCATGACTGTGCTTCAAAGACTGTAATCTACCCTTTCCATTGGAAGAGGGCATGCACGGAATGGGAAAACTCTGTTCTCTGGGAGAGGTTGGTGGTGCTACTGCGCCTGTGTATTTGGTGCGCCCCTGCCCACTAGCAATGTTTCTGCTCGCCACTGCGGGGAGAAACGTTATGCAGCTAAGCTCAGTTGGGAAGAACAAGGGCCAGAATTCCTTTGTGGTGCACCATCCAGAAATCACATTCGTAGCATGCGGGTCATTTCCTGCTAAGCTCTGCATTCGCAGCCACCTTCAAGGTGTTCCTGTTGTGGATAGACTCTCGTGCAAATGCCGCTGGAGACGGAGTCTGCTTCTATGCTCTTTGACAAGGCTGCTTTGAGGAAGCTCTTACCGTAGCCTCTGCCAAGTGCAGCCTTCTGCCTCTCTCAAATACTCACTTACCTGTGAGACCTTGTCTTTCCTTTGGAGAGACAGAGAGCCCTTTTCCTGAAGGGAAACTGTCCGTGCTCTGTTCTTCTTTTGCACACAGGGAAGTGCCTTCCCGGCTGTTGTGCGCCCATTACCCACTCGAGGGAGGGCAGGTTCCCATTTACTTTGGAGGTGGCACTCCTGCAGCGCTGTGGGCCATCACTGTGCTTCAAAGACAGTAATCTACCCTTTCCATTGGAAGAGGGCACACACGGAATGGGAAATCTCTGTTCTCTGGTAGAGGTTGGTGATGCTACTGCGCCTGTGTATTTGGTGACCCCTGCCAACTAGCAATGTTTCTGCTCGCCACTGCGGGGAGAAACGTTATGCAACTAAGCTCAGTTGGGAAGAACAAGTGCCAGAATTCCTTTGTGCGGCATCATCCAGATATCACATTCGTAGCATGCGGGTCATTTCCTGCTAAGCTCTGCATTCTCTGCCAGCTTCAAGGTGTTCCTGTTGTGGATAGACTCTCATGCAGATGCCGCTGGAGACGGCCTCTGCTTCTATGCTCTTTGACAAGGCTGCTTTGAGGAAGCTCTTACCGTAGCCTCTGCCAAGTACAGCCTTCTGCCTCTCTCAAATACTCACTTACCTGTGAGACCTTGTCTTTCCTTTGGAGAGACAGAGAGCCCTTTTCCTGAAGGGAAACTGTCCGTGCTCTGTTCTTCTTTTGCACACAGGGAAATGCCTTCACGGCTGGTGTGTGCCCATTACCCACTCGAGGGAGGGCAGGTTCCCATTTACTTTGGAGGTGGCACTCCTGCAGCGCTGTGGGCCATGACTGTGCTTCAAAGACAGTAATCTACCCTTTCCTTTGGAAGAGGGCACGCATGGAATGGGAAATCTCTGTTCTCTGGGAGAGGTTGGTGGTGCTACTGCGCCTGTGTATTTGGTGCCCCCCTGCCCACTAGCAATGTTTCTGCGCGCCACTGCGGGGAGAAACGTTATGCAGCTAAGCTCAGTTGGGAAGAACAAGTACCAGAAATCCTTTCTGGTGCACCATCCAGAAATCACATTCGTAGCATGCGGGTCATTTCCTGCTAAGCTCTGCATTCGCAGCCACCTTCAAGGTGTTCCTGTTGTGGATAGACTCTCGTGCAAATGCCGCTGGAGACGGCCTCTGCTTCTATGCTCTTTGACAAGGCTGCTTTGAGGAAGCTCTTACCGTAGCCTCTGCCAAGTACAGCCTTCTGCCTCTCTCAAATACTCACTTACCTGTGAGACCTTGTCTTTCCTTTGGAGAGACAGAGAGCCCTTTTCCTGAAGGGAAACTGTCCTTGCTCTGTTCCTCTTTTGCACACAGGGAAATGCCTTCATGGCTGGTGTGCGGCCTTTACCCACTCGAGGGAGGGCAGGTTCCCATTTACTTTGGAGGTGGCACTCCTGCAGCGCTGTGGGCCATGACTGTGCTTCAAAGACAGTAATCTACCCTTTCCTTTGGAAGAGGGCACGCACGGAATGGGAAATCTCTGTTCTCTGGGAGAGGTTGGTGGTGCTACTGCGCCTGTGTATTTGGTGCCCCCCTGCCGACTAGCAATGTTTCTGCTCGCCACTGCGGGGAGAAACGTTATGCAGCTAAGCTCAGTTGGGAAGAACAAGTGCCAGAATTCCTTTGTGTGGCACCATCCAGATATCAAATTCGTAGCATGCGGGTCATTTCCTGCTAAGCTCTGCATTCGCAGCCAGCTTCAAGGTGTTCCTGTTGTGGATAGACTCTCGTGCAGGTGCCGCTGGAGACGGCCTCTGCTTCTATGCTCTTTGACAAGGCTGCTTTGAGGAAGCTCTTACCGTAGCCTCTGCCAAGTACAGCCTTCTGCCTCTCTCAAATACTCACTTACCTGTGAGACCTTGTCTTTCCTTTGGAGAGACAGAGAGCCCTTTTCCTGAAGGGAAACTGTCCGTGCTCTGTTCTTCTTTTGCACACAGGGAAGTGCCTTCCCGGCTGTTGAGCGCCCATTACCCACTCGAGGGAGTGCAGGTTCCCATTTACTTTGGAGGTGGCACTCCTGCAGCGCTGTGGGCCATGACTGTGCTTCAAAGACAGTAATCTACCCTTTCCATTGGAAGAGGGCACGCACGGAATGGGAAATCTCTGTTCTCTGGGAGAGGTTGGTGGTTCTACGGCGCCTGTGTATTAGGTGCCCCCCTGCCCACTAGCAGTGTTTCTGCTCGGCGCTGCGGGGAGAAACATTGTGCAGCTAAGCTCACTTAGGATGTACAAGTGTCAGAATTCCTTTGCGGGGCACCATCCAGATATCACATTCGTAGCATGCGGGTCCTTTCCTGCTAAGCTCTGCATTCGCAGCCAGCTTCAAGGTGTTCCTGTTGTGGATAGACTCTCGTGCAGATGCCGCTGGAGAAGGCCTCTGCTTCTATGCTCTTTGACAAGGCTGCTTTGAGGAAGCTCGTACCGTAGCCTCGGCCAAGTACAGCCTTCTGCCTCTCTCAAATACTCACTTACCTGTGAGACCTTGTCTTTCCTTTGGAGAGACAGAGAGCCCTTTTCCTGAAGGGAAATTGTCCGTGCTCTGTTCTTCTTTTGCACACAGGGAAATGCCTTCACGGCTGGTGTGCGGCCTTTACCCACTCGAGGGAGGGCAGGTTCCCATTTACTTTGGAGGTGGCACTCCTGCAGCGCTGTGGGCCATGACTGTGCTTCAAAGACAGTAATCTACCCTTTCCATTGGAAGAGTACACGCACGGAATGGGAAATCTCTGTTCTCTGGGAGAGGTTGGTGGTGCTACTGCGCCTGTGTATTTGGTGACCCCTGCCCACTAGCAATGTTTCTGCTCGCCACTGCGGGGAGAAACGTTATGCAGCTAAGCTCAGTTGGGAAGAACAAGTGCCAGAATTCCTTTGTGCGGCATCATCCAGATATCACATTCGTAGCATGCGGGTCTTTTCCTGCTAAGCTCTGCATTCTCTGCCAGTTTCAAAGTGTTCCTGTTGTGGATAGACTCTCATGCAGATGCCCCTGGAGACGGCCTCTGCTTCTATGCTCTTTGACAAGGCTGCTTTGAGGAAGCTCTTACCGTAGCCTCTGCCAAGTACAGCCTTCTGCCTCTCTCAAATACTGACTTACCTGTGAGACCTTGTCTTTCCTTTGGAGAGACAGAGAACCCTTTTCCTGAAGGGAAACTGTCCGTGCTCTGTTCTTCTTTTGCACACAGGGAAATGCCTTCACGGCTGGTGTGCGTCCTTTACCCACTCGAGGGAGGGCAGGTTCCCATTTACTTTGGAGGTGGCACTCCTGCAGCGCTGTGGGCCATGACTGTGCTTCAAAGACAGTAATCTACCCTTTCCATTGGAAGAGTACACGCACGGAATGGGAAATCTCTGTTCTCTGGGAGAGGTTGGTGGTGCTACTGCGCCTGTGTATTTGGTGCCCCACTGCCCACTAGCAATGTTTCTGCTCGGCACTGCGGGGAGAAACATTGTGCAGCTAAGCTCACTTAGGATGTACAAGTGTCAGAATTCCTTTGCGGGGCACCATCCAGATATCACATTCGTAGCATGCGGGTCAATTCCTGCTAAGCTCTGCATTCGCAGCCAGCTTCAAGGTGTTCCTGTTGTGGATAGACTCTCGTGCAGATACCGCTGGAGATGGCCTCTGCTTCTATGCTCTTTCACAAGGCTGCTTTGAGGAAGCACTTACCGTAGCCTCTGCCAAGTACAGGCTTCTGCCTCTCTCAAATACTCACTTACCTGAGAGACCTTGTCTTTCCTTTGGAGAGACAGAGAGCCCTTTTCCTGAAGGGAAACTGTCCGTGCACTGTTCTTCTTTTGCACACAGGGAAATGCCTTCATGGCTGGTGTGCATCCTTTACCCACTCGAGGGAGGGCAGGTTCCCATTTACTTTGGAGGTGGCACTCCTGCAGTGCTGTGGGCCATGACTGTGCTTCAAACACAGTAATCTTCCCTTTCCATTGGAAGAGGGCATGCACGGAATGGGAAATCTCTGTTCTCTGGGAGAGGTTGGTGGTGCTACTGCGCCTGTGTATTTGGTGCGCCCCTGCCCACTAGCAATGTTTCTGCTCGCCACTGCGGGGAGAAACGTTATGCAGCTAAGCTCAGTTGGGAAGAACAAGGGCCAGAATTCCTTTGTGGTGCACCATCCAGAAATCACATTCGTAGCATGCGGGTCATTTCCTGCTAAGCTCTGCATTCGCAGCCACCTTCAAGGTGTTCCTGTTGTGGATAGACTCTCGTGCAAATGCCGCTGGAGACGGACTCTGCTTCTATGCTCTTTGACAAGGCTGCTTTGAGGAAGCTCTTACCGTAGCCTCTGCCAAGTACAGCCTTCTGCCTCTCTCAAATACTCACTTACCTGTGAGACCTTGTCTTTCCTTTGGAGAGACAGAGAGCCCTTTTCCTGAAGGGAAACTGTCCGTGCTCTGTTCTTCTTTTGCACACAGGGAAGTGCCTTCCCGGCTGTTGTGCGCCCATTACCCACTCGAGGGAGGGCAGGTTCCCATTTACTTTGGAGGTGGCACTCCTGCAGCGCTGTGGGCCATGACTGTGCTTCAAAGACAGTAATCTACCCTTTCCATTGGAAGAGGGCACACACGGAATGGGAAATCTCTGTTCTCTGGTAGAGGTTGGTGATGCTACTGCGCCTGTGTATTTGGTGACCCCTGCCAACTAGCAATGTTTCTGCTCGCCACTGCGGGGAGAAACGTTATGCAGCTAAGCTCAGCTGGGAAGAACAAGTGCCAGAATTCCTTTGTGGGGCACCATCCAGATATCACGTTCGTAGCATGCGGGTCATTTCCTGCTAAGCTCTGCATTCGCAGCCAGCTTCAAGGTGTTCCAGTTGTGGATAGACTCTTGTGCAGATGCCGCTGGAGACGGCCTTTGCTTCTATGCTCTTTGAAAAGGCTGCTTTGAGGAAGCTCTTACCGTAGCCTCTGCAAAGTACAGCTTTCTGCCTCTCTCAAATACTCACTTACCTGTGAGACCTTGTCTTTCCTTTGGAGAGACAGAGAGCCCTTTTCCTGAAGGAAAACTGTCCGTGCTCTGTTCTTCTTTTGCACACAGGGAAGTGCGTTCACGGCTGGTGTGCGCCCATTACCCACTCGAGGGAGTGCAGGTTCCCATTTACTTTGGAGGTGGCACTCCTGCAGCGCTGTGGGCCATGACTGTGCTTCAAAGACAGTAATCTACCCTTTCCATTGGAAGAGGGCACGCACGGAATGGGAAATCTCTGTTCTCTGGGAGAGGTTGGTGGTGCTACTGCGCCTGTGTATTTGGTGCCCCACTGCCCACTAGCAATGTTTCTGCTCGCCACTGCGGGGAGAAACGTTATGCAACTAAGCTCAGTTGGGAAGAACAAGTGCCAGAATTCCTTTGTGCGGCATCATCCAGATATCACATTCGTAGCATGCGGGTCCTTTCCTGCTAAGCTCTGCATTCTCTGCCAGCTTCAAGGTGTTCCTGTTGTGGATAGACTCTCGTGCAGATGCCGCTGGAGACGGCCTCTGCTTCTATGCTCTTTGACAAGGCTGCTTTGAGGAAGCTCTTACCGTAGCCTCTGCCAAGTACAGCCTTCTGCCTCTCTCAAATACTCACTTACCTGTGAGACCTTGTCTTTCCTTTGGAGAGACAGAGAGCCCTTTTCCTGAAGGGAAACTGTCCGTGCTCTGTTCTTCTTTTGCACACAGGGAAATGCCTTCACGGCTGGTGTGTGCCCATTACCCACTCGAGGGAGGGCAGGTTCCCATTTACTTTGGAGGTGGCACTCCTGCAGCCCTGTGGGCCATGACTGTGCTTCAAAGACAGTAATCTACCCTTTCCTTTGGAAGAGGGCACGCACGGAATGGGAAATCTCTGTTCTCTGGGAGAGGTTGGTGGTGCTACTGCGCCTGTGTATTTGGTGCCCCCTGCCCACTAGCAATGTTTCTGCTCGCCACTGCGGGGAGAAACGTTATGCAGCTAAGCTCAGTTGGGAAGAACAAGGGCCACAATTCCTTTGTGGTGCACCATCCAGATATCACATTCGTAGCATGCGGGTCCTTTCCTGCTAAGCTCTGCATTCTCTGCCAGCTTCAAGGTGTTCCTGTTGTGGATAGACTCTCGTGCAAATGCCGCTGGAGACGGACTCTGCTTCTATGCTCTTTGACAACGCTGCTTTGAGGAAGCTCTTACCGTAGCCTCTGCCAAGTACAGCCTTCTGCCTCTCTCAAATACTCACTTACCTGTGAGACCTTGTCTTTCCTTTGGAGAGACAGAGAGACCTTTTCCTGAAGGGAAACTGTCCTTGCTCTGTTATTCTTTTGCACACAGGGAAATGCCTTCACGGCTGGTGTGCGTCCTTTACCCACTCGAGGGAGGGCAGGTTCCCATTTACTTTGGAGGTGGCACTCCTGCAGCGCTGTGGGCCATGACTGTGCTTCAAAGACAGTAATCTACCCTTTCCATTGGAAGAGGGCACGTACGGAATGGGAAATCTCTGTTCTCTGGGAGAGGTTGGTGGTTCTACGGCGCCTGTGTATTAGGTGCCCCCCTGCCCACTAGCATTGTTTCTGCTCGGCGCTGCGGGGAGAAACATTGTGCAGCTAAGCTCACTTAGGATGTACAAGTGTCAGAATTCCTTTGCGGGGCACCATCCAGATATCACATTCGTAGCATGCGGGTCATTTCCTGCTAAGCTCTGTATTCGCAGCCAGCTTCAAGGTGTTCCTGTTGTGGATAGACTCTCGTGCAGATGCCGCTGGAGACGGCCTCTGCTTCTATGCTCTTTGACAAGGCTGCTTTGAGGAAGCTCTTACCGTAGCCTCTGCCAAGTACAGCCTTCTGCCTCTCTCAAATACTCACTTACCTGTGAGACCTTGTCTTTCCTTTGGAGAGACAGAGAGCCCTTTTCCTGAAGGGAAACTGTCCGTGCTCTGTTCTTCTTTTGCACACAGGGAAATGCCTTCACGGCTGGTGTGTGCCCATTACCCACTCGAGGGAGGGCAGGTTCCCATTTACTTTGGAGGTGGCACTCCTGCAGCGCTGTGGGCCATGGCTGTGCTTCAAAGACAGTAATCTACCCTTTCCATTGGAAGAGGGCACGCACGGAATGGGAAATCTCTGTTCTCTGGGAGAGGTTGGTGGTGCTACTGCGCCTGTGTATTTGGTGCCCCCCTGCCCACTAGAAATGTTTCTGCTCGCCACTGCGGGGAGAAACGTTATGCAGCTAAGCTCAGTTGGGAAGAACAAGTGCCAGAATTCCTTTGTGGTGCACCATCCAGAAATCACATTCGTAGCATGCGGGTCATTTCCTGCTAAGCTCTGCATTCGCAGCCACCTTCAAGGTGTTCCTGTTGTGGATAGACTCTCGTGCAAATGTCGCTGGAGACGGACTCTGCTTCTATGCTCTTTGACAAGGCTGCTTTGCGGAAGCTCTTACCGTAGCCTCTGCCAAGTACAGCCTTCTGCCTCTCTCAAATACTCACTTACCTGTGAGACCTTGTCTTTCCTTTGGAGAGACAGAGAGCCCTTTTCCTGAAGGGAAACTGTCCGTTCTCTGTTCTTCTTTTGCACACAGGGAAGTGCCTTCCCGGCTGTTGTTCGCCCATTACCCACTCGAGGGAGGGCAGGTTCCCATTTACTTTGGAGGTGGCACTCCTGCAGCGCTGTGGGCCATGACTGTGCTTCAAAGACAGTAATCTACCCTTTCCATTGGAAGAGGGCACGCACGCAATGGGAAATCTCTGTTCTCTGGGAGAGGTTGGTGGTTCTACGGCGCCTGTGTATTAGGTGCCCCCCTGCCCACTAGCAGTGTTTCTGCTCGGCGCTGCGGGGAGAAACATTGTGCAGCTAAGCTCACTTAGGATGTACAAGTGTCAGAATTCCTTTGCGGGGCACCATCCAGAAATCACATTCGTAGCATGCGGGTCATTTCCTGCTAAGCTCTGCATTCGCACCCACCTTCAAGGTGTTCCTGTTGTGGATAGACTCTCGTGCAAATGCCGCTGGAGACGGACTCTGCTTCTATGCTCTTTGATAAGGCTGCTTTGAGGAAGCTCTTACCATAGCCTCTGCCAAGTACAGACTTCTGCCTCTCTGAAATACTCACTTACCTGTGAGACCTTGTCTTTCCTTTGGAGAGACAGAGAGCCCTTTTCCTGAAGGGAAAGTGTCCTTGCTCTGTTCTTCTTTTGCACACAGGGAAATGCCTTCACGGCTGGTGTGCGGCCTTTACCCACTCGAGGGAGGGCAGGTTCCCATTTACTTTGGAGGTGGCACTCCTGCAGCGCTGTGGGCCATGACTGTGCTTCAAAGACAGTAATCTACCCTTTCCATTGGAAGAGGGCACGCACGGAATGGGAAATCTCTGTTCTCTGGGAGAGGTTGGTGGTTCTACGGCGCCTGTGTATTAGGTGCCCCCCTGCCCACTAGCATTGTTTCTGCTCGGCGCTGCGGGGAGAAACATTGTGCAGCTAAGCTCACTTAGGATGTACAAGTGTCAGAATTCCTTTGCGGGGCACCATCCAGATATCACATTCGTAGCATGCGGGTCATTTCCTGCTAAGCTCTGCATTCGCATCCAGCTTCAAGGTGTTCCTGTTGTGGATAGACTCTCGTGCAGATGCCGCTGGAGACGGCCTCTGCTTCTATGCTCTTTGACAAGGCTGCTTTGAGGAAGCTCTTACCGTAGCCTCTGCCAAGTACAGCCTTCTGCCTCTCTCAAATACTCACTTACCTGTGAGACCTTGTCTTTCCTTTGGAGAGACAGAGAGCCCTTTTCCTGAAGGGAAACTGTCCGTGCTCTGTTCTTCTTTTGCACACAGGGAAATGCCTTCACGGCTGGTGTGTGCCCATTACCCACTCGAGGGAGGGCAGGTTCCCATTTACTTTGGAGGTGGCACTCCTGCAGCGCTGTGGGCCATGACTGTGCTTCAAAGACAGTAATCTACCCTTTCCATTGGAAGAGGGCACGCACGGAATGGGAAATCTCTGTTCTCTGGGAGAGGTTGGTGGTGCTACTGCGCCTGTGTATTTGGTGCCCCCCTGCCCACTAGCAATGTTTCTGCTCGCCACTGCGGGGAGAAACCTTATGCAGCTAAGCTCAGTTGGGAAGAACAAGGGCCAGAATTCCTTTGTGGTGCACCATCCAGAAATCACATTCGTAGCATGCGGGTCATTTCCTGCTAAGCTCTGCATTCGCAGCCACCTTCAAGGTGTTCCTGTTGTGGATAGACTCTCGAGCAAATGTCGCTGGAGACGGACTCTGCTTCTATGCTCTTTGACAAGGCTGCTTTGAGGAAGCTCTTACCGTAGCCTCTGCCAAGTACAGCCTTCTGCCTCTCTCAAATACTCACTTACCTGTGAGACCTTGTCTTTCCTTTGGAGAGACAGAGAGCCCTTTTCCTGAAGGGAAACTGTCCGTTCTCTGTTCTTCTTTTGCACACAGGGAAGTGCCTTCCCGGCTGTTGTGCGCCCATTACCCAGTCGAGGGAGGGCAGGTTCCCATGTACTTTGGAGGTGGCACTCCTGCAGCGCTGTGGGCCATGACTGTGCTTCAAAGACAGTAATCTACCCTTTCCATTGGAAGAGGGCACGCACGCAATGGGAAATCTCTGTTCTCTGGGAGAGGTTGGTGGTTCTACGGCGCCTGTGTATTAGGTGCCCCCCTGCCAACTAGCAGTGTTTCTGCACGGCACTGCGGGGAGAAACATTGTGCAGCTAAGCTCACTTAGGATGTACAAGTGTCAGAATTCCTTTGCGGGGCACCATCCAGAAATCACATTTGTAGCATGCGGGTCATTTCCTGCTAAGCTCTGCATTCGCAGCCACCTTCAAGGTGTTCCTGTTGTGGATAGACTCTCGTGCAAATGCCGCTGGAGACGGACTCTGCTTCTATGCTCTTTGACAAGGCTGCTTTGAGGAAGCTCTTACCGTAGCCTCTGCCAAGTACAGCCTTCTGCCTCTCTCAAATACTCACTTACCTGTGAGACCTTGTCTTTCCTTTGGAGAGACAGAGAGCCCTTTTCCTGAAGGAAAACTGTCCGTGCTCTGTTCTTCTTTTGCACACAGGGATGTGCGTTCACGGCTGGTGTGCGCCCATTACCCACTCGAGGGAGTGCAGGTTCCCATTTACTTTGGAGGTGGCACTCCTGCAGCGCTGTGGGCCATGACTGTGCTTCGAAGACAGTAATCTACCCTTTCCATTGGAAGAGGGCACGCACGGAATGGGAAATCTCTGTTCTCTGGGAGAGGTTGGTGGTGCTACTGCGCCTGTGTATTTGGTGCCCCCCTGCCCACTAGCAATGTTTCTGCTCGCCACTGCGGGGAGAAACGTTATGCAGCTAAGCTCAGTTGGGAAGAACAAGTGCCAGAATTCCTTTGTGGTGCACCATCCAGATACCACATTCGTACCATTCGGGTCATTTCCTGCTAAGCTCTGCATTCGCAGCCACCTTCAAGGTGTTCCTGTTGTGGATAGACTCTCGTGCAGATGCCGCTGGAGACGGCCTCTGCTTCTATGCTCTTTGACAAGGCTGCTTTGAGGAAGCTCTTACCATAGCCTCTGCCAAGTACAGACTTCTGCCTCTCTCAAATACTCACTTACCTGTGAGACCTTGTCTTTCCTTTGGAGAGACAGAGAGCCCTTTTCCTGAAGGGAAAGTGTCCTTGCTCTGTTCTTCTTTTGCACACAGGGAAATGCCTTCACGGCTGGTGTGCGGCCTTTACCCCCTCGAGGGAGGGCAGGTTCCCATTTACTTTGGAGGTGGCACTCCTGCAGCGCTGTGGGCCATGACTGTGCTTCAAAGACAGTAATCTACCCTTTCCATTGGAAGAGGGCACGCACGGAATGGGAAATCTCTGTTCTCTGGGAGAGGTTGGTGGTTCTACGGCGCCTGTGTATTAGGTGCCCCCCTGCCCACTAGCATTGTTTCTGCCCGGCGCTGCGGGGAGAAACATTGTGCAGCTAAGCTCACTTAGGATGTACAAGTGTCAGAATTCCTTTGCGGGGCACCATCCAGATATCACATTCGTAGCATGCGGGTCAATTCCTGCTAAGCTCTGCATTCGCAGCCACCTTCAAGGTGTTCCTGTTGTGGATAGACTCTCGTGCAAATGCCGCTGGAGACGGACTCTGCTTCTATGCTCTTTGACAAGGCTGCTTTGAGGAAGCTCTTACCGTAGCCTCTGCCAAGTACAGCTTTCTGCTCTCTCAAATACTCACTTCCGTGTGAGACCTTGTCTTTCCTTTGGAGAGACAGAGAGCCCTTTTCCTGAAGGGAAACTGTCCGTGCTCTGTTCTTCTTTTGCACACAGGGAAATGCCTTCACGGCTGGTGTGCGGCCTTTACCCACTCGAGGGAGGGCAGGTTCCCATTTACTTTGGAGGTGGCACTCCTGCAGCGCTGTGGGCCATGACTGTGCTTCAAAGACAGTAATCTACCCTTTCCATTAGAAGAGGGCACGCACGGAATGGGAAATCTCTGTTCTCTGGGAGAGGTTGGTGGTGTTACTGCGCCTGTGTATTTGGTGCCCCCCTGCCCACTAGCAATGTTTCTGCTCGCCACTGCGGGGAGAAACGTTATGCAGCTAAGCTCAGTTGGGAAGAACAAGTGCCAGAATTCCTTTGTGGGGCACCATCCAGATATCACATTCGTAGCATGCGGGTCCTTTCCTCCTAAGCTCTGCATTCGCAGCCAGCTTCAAGGTGTTCCTGTTGTGGATAGACTCTTGTGCAGATGCCGCTGGAGAGGGCCTCTGCTTCTATGCTCTTTGACAAGGCTGCTTTGAGGAAGCTCTTACCGTAGCCTCTGCCAAGTACAGCCTTCTGCCTCTCTCAAATACTCACTTACCTGTGAGACCTTGTCTTTCCTTTGGAGAGACAGAGAGCCCTTTCCTGAAGGAAAACTGTCCGTGCTCTGTTCTTCTTTTGCACACAGTGAAGTGCGTTCACGGCTGGTGTGCGCCCATTAACCACTCGAGGGAGTGCAGGTTCCCATTTACTTTGGAGGTGGCACTCCTGCAGCGCTGTGGGCCATGACTGTGCTTCAAAGACAGTAATCTACCCTTTCCATTGGAAGAGGGCACGCACGGAATGGGAAATCTCTGTTCTCTGGGAGAGGTTGGTGGTGCTACTGCGCCTGTGTATTTGGTGCCCCCCTGCCCACTAGCAATGTTTCTGCTCGCCACTGCGGGGAGAAACGTTATGCAGCTAAGCTCAGTTGGGAAGAACAAGTGCCAGAATTCCTTTGTAGTGCACCATCCAGAAATCACATTCGTAGCATGCGGGTCATTTCCTGCTAAGCTCTGCATTCGCAGCCACCTTCAAGGTGTTCCTGTTGTGGATAGACTCTCGTGCAAATGCCGCTGGAGACGGACTCTGCTTCTATGCTCTTTGATAAGGCTGCTTTGAGGAAGCTCTTACCATAGCCTCTGCCAAGTACAGACTTCTGCCTCTCTGAAATACTCACTTACCTGTGAGACCTTGTCTTTCCTTTGGAGAGACAGAGAGCCCTTTTCCTGAAGGGAAAGTGTCCTTGCTCTGTTCTTCTTTTGCACACAGGGAAATGCCTTCACGGCTGGTGTGCGGCCTTTACCCACTCGAGGGAGGGCAGGTTCCCATTTACTTTGGAGGTGGCACTCCTGCAGCGCTGTGGGCCATGACTGTGCTTCAAAGACAGTAATCTACCCTTTCCATTGGAAGAGGGCACGCACGGAATGGGAAATCTCTGTTCTCTGGGAGAGGTTGGTGGTTCTACGGCGCCTGTGTATTAGGTGCCCCCCTGCCCACTAGCATTGTTTCTGCTCGGCGCTGCGGGGAGAAACATTGTGCAGCTAAGCTCACTTAGGATGTACAAGTGTCAGAATTCCTTTGCGGGGCACCATCCAGATATCACATTCGTAGCATGCGGGTCATTTCCTGCTAAGCTCTGCATTCGCAGCCAGCTTCAAGGTGTTCCTGTTGTGGATAGACTCTCGTGCAGATGCCGCTGGAGACGGCCTCTGCTTCTATGCTCTTTGACAAGGCTGCTTTGAGGAAGCTCTTACCGTAGCCTCTGCCAAGTACAGCCTTCTGCCTCTCTCAAATACTCACTTACCTGTGAGACCTTGTCTTTCCTTTGGAGAGACAGAGAGCCCTTTTCCTGAAGGGAAACTGTCCGTGCTCTGTTCTTCTTTTGCACACAGGGAAATGCCTTCACGGCTGGTGTGTGCCCATTACCCACTCGAGGGAGGGCAGGTTCCCATTTACTTTGGAGGTGGCACTCCTGCAGCGCTGTGGGCCATGACTGTGCTTCAAAGACAGTAATCTACCCTTTCCATTGGAAGAGGGCACGCACGGAATGGGAAATCTCTGTTCTCTGGGAGAGGTTGGTGGTGCTACTGCGCCTGTGTATTTGGTGCCCCCCTGCCCACTAGCAATGTTTCTGCTCGCCACTGCGGGGAGAAACCTTATGCAGCTAAGCTCAGTTGGGAAGAACAAGGGCCAGAATTCCTTTGTGGTGCACCATCCAGAAATCACATTCGTAGCATGCGGGTCATTTCCTGCTAAGCTCTGCATTCGCAGCCACCTTCAAGGTGTTCCTGTTGTGGATAGACTCTCGAGCAAATGTCGCTGGAGACGGACTCTGCTTCTATGCTCTTTGACAAGGCTGCTTTGAGGAAGCTCTTACCGTAGCCTCTGCCAAGTACAGCCTTCTGCCTCTCTCAAATACTCACTTACCTGTGAGACCTTGTCTTTCCTTTGGAGAGACAGAGAGCCCTTTTCCTGAAGGGAAACTGTCCGTTCTCTGTTCTTCTTTTGCACACAGGGAAGTGCCTTCCCGGCTGTTGTGCGCCCATTACCCAGTCGAGGGAGGGCAGGTTCCCATGTACTTTGGAGGTGGCACTCCTGCAGCGCTGTGGGCCATGACTGTGCTTCAAAGACAGTAATCTACCCTTTCCATTGGAAGAGGGCACGCACGCAATGGGAAATCTCTGTTCTCTGGGAGAGGTTGGTGGTTCTACGGCGCCTGTGTATTAGGTGCCCCCCTGCCAACTAGCAGTGTTTCTGCACGGCACTGCGGGGAGAAACATTGTGCAGCTAAGCTCACTTAGGATGTACAAGTGTCAGAATTCCTTTGCGGGGCACCATCCAGAAATCACATTTGTAGCATGCGGGTCATTTCCTGCTAAGCTCTGCATTCGCAGCCACCTTCAAGGTGTTCCTGTTGTGGATAGACTCTCGTGCAAATGCCGCTGGAGACGGACTCTGCTTCTATGCTCTTTGACAAGGCTTCTTTGAGGAAGCTCTTACCGTAGCCTCTGCCAAGTACAGCCTTCTGCCTCTCTCAAATACTCACTTACCTGTGAGACCTTGTCTTTCCTTTGGAGAGACAGAGAGCCCTTTTCCTGAAGGAAAACTGTCCGTGCTCTGTTCTTCTTTTGCACACAGGGATGTGCGTTCACGGCTGGTGTGCGCCCATTACCCACTCGAGGGAGTGCAGGTTCCCATTTACTTTGGAGGTGGCACTCCTGCAGCGCTGTGGGCCATGACTGTGCTTCGAAGACAGTAATCTACCCTTTCCATTGGAAGAGGGCACGCACGGAATGGGAAATCTCTGTTCTCTGGGAGAGGTTGGTGGTGCTACTGCGCCTGTGTATTTGGTGCCCCCCTGCCCACTAGCAATGTTTCTGCTCGCCACTGCGGGGAGAAACGTTATGCAGCTAAGCTCAGTTGGGAAGAACAAGTGCCAGAATTCCTTTGTGGTGCACCATCCAGATACCACATTCGTACCATTCGGGTCATTTCCTGCTAAGCTCTGCATTCGCAGCCACCTTCAAGGTGTTCCTGTTGTGGATAGACTCTCGTGCAGATGCCGCTGGAGACGGCCTCTGCTTCTATGCTCTTTGACAAGGCTGCTTTGAGGAAGCTCTTACCATAGCCTCTGCCAAGTACAGACTTCTGCCTCTCTCAAATACTCACTTACCTGTGAGACCTTGTCTTTCCTTTGGAGAGACAGAGAGCCCTTTTCCTGAAGGGAAAGTGTCCTTGCTCTGTTCTTCTTTTGCACACAGGGAAATGCCTTCACGGCTGGTGTGCGGCCTTTACCCCCTCGAGGGAGGGCAGGTTCCCATTTACTTTGGAGGTGGCACTCCTGCAGCGCTGTGGGCCATGACTGTGCTTCAAAGACAGTAATCTACCCTTTCCATTGGAAGAGGGCACGCACGGAATGGGAAATCTCTGTTCTCTGGGAGAGGTTGGTGGTTCTACGGCGCCTGTGTATTAGGTGCCCCCCTGCCCACTAGCATTGTTTCTGCCCGGCGCTGCGGGGAGAAACATTGTGCAGCTAAGCTCACTTAGGATGTACAAGTGTCAGAATTCCTTTGCGGGGCACCATCCAGATATCACATTCGTAGCATGCGGGTCAATTCCTGCTAAGCTCTGCATTCGCAGCCACCTTCAAGGTGTTCCTGTTGTGGATAGACTCTCGTGCAAATGCCGCTGGAGACGGACTCTGCTTCTATGCTCTTTGACAAGGCTGCTTTGATGAAGCTCTTACCGTAGCCTCTGCCAAGTACAGCTTTCTGCTCTCTCAAATACTCACTTCCGTGTGAGACCTTGTCTTTCCTTTGGAGAGACAGAGAGCCCTTTTCCTGAAGGGAAACTGTCCGTGCTCTGTTCTTCTTTTGCACACAGGGAAATGCGTTCACGGCTGGTGTGCGGCCTTTACCCACTCGAGGGAGGGCAGGTTCCCATTTACTTTGGAGGTGGCACTCCTGCAGCGCTGTGGGCCATGACTGTGCTTCAAAGACAGTAATCTACCCTTTCCATTAGAAGAGGGCACGCACGGAATGGGAAATCTCTGTTCTCTGGGAGAGGTTGGTGGTGTTACTGCGCCTGTGTATTTGGTGCCCCCCTGCCCACTAGCAATGTTTCTGCTCGCCACTGCGGGGAGAAACGTTATGCAGCTAAGCTCAGTTGGGAAGAACAAGTGCCAGAATTCCTTTGTGGGGCACCATCCAGATATCACATTCGTAGCATGCGGGTCCTTTCCTCCTAAGCTCTGCATTCGCAGCCAGCTTCAAGGTGTTCCTGTTGTGGATAGACTCTTGTGCAGATGCCGCTGGAGAGGGCCTCTGCTTCTATGCTCTTTGACAAGGCTGCTTTGAGGAAGCTCTTACCGTAGCCTCTGCCAAGTACAGCCTTCTGCCTCTCTCAAATACTCACTTACCTGTGAGACCTTGTCTTTCCTTTGGAGAGACAGAGAGCCCTTTCCTGAAGGAAAACTGTCCGTGCTCTGTTCTTCTTTTGCACACAGTGAAGTGCGTTCACGGCTGGTGTGCGCCCATTAACCACTCGAGGGAGTGCAGGTTCCCATTTACTTTGGAGGTGGCACTCCTGCAGCGCTGTGGGCCATGACTGTGCTTCAAAGACAGTAATCTACCCTTTCCATTGGAAGAGGGCACGCACGGAATGGGAAATCTCTGTTCTCTGGGAGAGGTTGGTGGTGCTACTGCGCCTGTGTATTTGGTGCCCCCCTGCCCACTAGCAATGTTTCTGCTCGCCACTGCGGGGAGAAACGTTATGCAGCTAAGCTCAGTTGGGAAGAACAAGTGCCAGAATTCCTTTGTAGTGCACCATCCAGAAATCACATTCGTAGCATGCGGGTCATTTCCTGCTAAGCTCTGCATTCGCAGCCACCTTCAAGGTGTTCCTGTTGTGGATAGACTCTCGTGCAAATGCCGCTGGAGACGGACTCTGCTTCTATGCTCTTTGACAAGGCTGCTTTGAGGAAGCTCTTACCGTAGCCTCTGCCAAGTACAGCCTTCTGCCTCTCTCAAATACTCACTTACCTGTGAGACCTTGTCTTTCCTTTGGAGAGACAGAGAGCCCTTTTCCTGAAGGGAAAGTGTCCTTGCTCTGTTCTTCTTTTGCACACAGGGAAATGCCATCACGTCTGGTGTGCGGCCTTTACCCACTCGAGGGAGGGCAGGTTCCCACTTAGTTTGGAGGTGGCACTCCTGCAGCGCTGTGGGCCATGACTGTGCTTCAAAGACAGTAATCTACCCTTTCCATTGGAAGAGGGCACGCACGGAATGGGAAATCTCTGTTCTCTGGGAGAGGTTGGTGGTTCTACGGCGCCTGTGTATTAGGTGCCCCCCTGCCCACTAGCAGTGTTTCTGCTCGGCGCTGCGGGGAGAAACATTGTGCAGCTAAGCTCACTTAGGATGTACAAGTGTCAGAATTCCTTTGCGGGGCACCATCCAGATATCACATTCGTAGCATGCGGGTCATTTCCTGCTAAGCTCTGCATTCGCAGCCAGCTTCAAGGTGTTCCTGTTGTGGATAGACTCTCGTGCAGATGCCGCTGGACACGGCCTCTGCTTCTATGCTCTTTGACAAGGCTGCTTTGAGGAAGCTCGTACCGTAGCCTCTGCCAAGTACAGCCTTCTGCCTCTCTCAAATACTCACTTACCTGTGAGACTTTGTATTTCCTTTGGAGAGACAGAGAGCCCTTTTCCTGAAGGGAAACTGTCCGTGCTCTGTTCTTCTTTTGCACACAGGGAAATGCCTTCAAGGCTGGTGTGCGGCCTTTACCCACTCGAGGGAGGGCAGTTTCCCATTTACTTTGGAGGTGGCACTCCTGCAGCGCTGTGGGCCATGACTGTGCTTCAAAGACAGTAATCTACCCTTTCCATTGGAAGAGGGCACGCACGGAATGGGAAATCTCTGTTCTCTGGGAGAGGTTGGTGGTGCTACTGCGCCTGTGTATTTGGTGCCCCCCTGCCCACTAGCAATGTTTCTGCTCGCCACTGCGGGGAGAAACGTTATGCAGCTAAGCTCAGTGGGGAAGAACAAGTGCCAGAATTCCTTTGTGGTGCACCATCCAGATACCACATTCCTAGCATGCGGGTCATTTCCTGCTAAGCTCTGCATTCGCATCCAGCTTCAAGGTGTTCCTGTTGTGGATAGACTCTCGTGCAGATGCCGCTGGAGACGGCCTCTGCTTCTATGCTCTTTGACAAGGCTGCTTTGAGGAAGCTCATACCGTAGCCTCTGCCAAGTACAGCCTTCTGCCTCTCTCAAATACTCACTTACCTGTGAGACCTTGTCTTTCCTTTGGAGAGACAGAGAGCCCTTTTCCTGAAGGGAAACTGTCCGTGCTCTGTTCTTCTTTTGCACACAGGGAAATGCCTTCACGGCTGGTGTGCGGCCTTTACCCCCTCGAGGGAGGGCAGGTTCCCATTTACTCTGGAGGTGGCACTCCTGCAGCGCTGTGGGCCATGACTGTGCTTCAAAGACAGTAATCTACCCTTTCCATTGGAAGAGGGCACGCACGGAATGGGAAATCTCTGTTCTCTGGGAGAGGTTGGTGGTGCTACTGCGCCTGTGTATTTGGTGCCCCACTGCCCAATAGCAATGTTTCTGCTCGGCACTGCGGGGAGAAACATTGTGCAGCTAAGCTCACTTAGGATGTAGAAGTGTCAGAATTCCTTTGTGGGGCACCATCCAGATATCACATTCGTAGCATGCGGGTCAATTCCTGCTAAGCTCTGCATTCGCAGCCAGCTTCAAGGTGTTCCTGTTGTGGATAGACTCTTGTGCAGATGCCGCTGGAGACGGCCTCTGCTTCTATGCTCTTTGAAAAGGCTGCTTTGAGGAAGCTCTTACCGTAGCCTCTGCCAAGTACAGCTTATTGCCTCTCTCAAATACTCACTTACCTGTGAGACCTTGTCTTTCCTTTGGAGAGACAGAGAGCCCTTTTCCTGAAGGAAAACTGTCCGTGCTCTGTTCTTCTTTTGCACACAGGGAAGTGCGTTCACGGCTGGTGTGCGCCCATTACCCACTCGAGGGAGTGCAGGTTCCCATTTACTTTGGAGGTGGCACTCCTGCAGCGCTGTGGGCCATGACTGTGCTTCAAAGACAGTAATCTACCCTTTCCATTGGAAGGGGGCACGCACGGAATGGGAAATCTCTGTTCTCTGGGAGAGGTTGGTGGTGCTACTGCGCCTGTGTATTTGGTGCCCCCCTGCCCACTAGCAATGTTTCTGCTCGCCACTGCGGGGAGAAACGTTATGCAGCTAAGCTCAGTTGGGAAGAACAAGTGCCAGAATTCCTTTGTGGGGCACCATCCAGATATCACATTCGTAGCATGCGGGTCCTTTCCTGCTAAGCTCTGCATTCGCAGCCAGCTTCAAGGTGTTCCTGTTGTGGATAGACTCTTGTGCAGATGCCGCTGGAGAGGGCCTCTGCTTCTATGCTCTTTGACAAGGCTGCTTTGAGGAAGCTCTTACCGTAGCCTCTGCCAAGTACAGCCTTCTGCCTCTCTCAAGTACTCACTTACCTGTGAGACCTTGTCTTTCCTTTGGAGAGACAGAGAGCCCTTTCCTGAAGGAAAACTGTCCGTGCTCTGTTCTTCTTTTGCACACAGGGAAGTGCGTTCACGGCTGGTGTGCGCCCATTACCCACTCGAGGGAGTGCAGGTTCCCATTTACTTTGGAGGTGGCACTCCTGCAGCGCTGTGGGCCATGACTGTGCTTCAAAGACAGTAATCTACCCTTTCCATTGGAAGAGGGCACGCACGGAATGGGAAATCTCTGTTCTCTGGGAGAGGTTGGTGGTGCTACTGCGCCTGTGTATTTGGTGCCCCCCTGCCCACTAGCAATGTTTCTGCTCGCCACTGCGGGGAGAAACGTTATGCAGCTAAGCTCAGTTGGGAAGAACAAGTGCCAGAATTCCTTTGTAGTGCACCATCCAGAAATCACATTCGTAGCATGCGGGTCATTTCCTGCTAAGCTCTGCATTCGCAGCCACCTTCAAGGTGTTCCTGTTGTGGATAGACTCTCGTGCAAATGCCGCTGGAGACGGACTCTGCTTCTATGCTCTTTGACAAGGCTGCTTTGAGGAAGCTCTTACCGTAGCCTCTGCCAAGTACAGCCTTCTGCCTCTCTCAAATACTCACTTACCTGTGAGACCTTGTCTTTCCTTTGGAGAGACAGAGAGCCCTTTTCCTGAAGGGAAAGTGTCCTTGCTCTGTTCTTCTTTTGCACACAGGGAAATGCCATCACGTCTGGTGTGCGGCCTTTACCCACTCGAGGGAGGGCAGGTTCCCACTTACTTTGGAGGTGGCACTCCTGCAGCGCTGTGGGCCATGACTGTGCTTCAAAGACAGTAATCTACCCTTTCCATTGGAAGAGGGCACGCACGGAATGGGAAATCTCTGTTCTCTGGGAGAGGTTGGTGGTTCTACGGCGCCTGTGTATTAGGTGCCCCCCTGCCCACTAGCAGTGTTTCTGCTCGGCGCTGCGGGGAGAAACATTGTGCAGCTAAGCTCACTTAGGATGTACAAGTGTCAGAATTCCTTTGCGGGGCACCATCCAGATATCACATTCGTAGCATGCGGGTCATTTCCTGCTAAGCTCTGCATTCGCAGCCAGCTTCAAGGTGTTCCTGTTGTGGATAGACTCTCGTGCAGATGCCGCTGGACACGGCCTCTGCTTCTATGCTCTTTGACAAGGCTGCTTTGAGGAAGCTCGTACCGTAGCCTCTGCCAAGTACAGCCTTCTGCCTCTCTCAAATACTCACTTACCTGTGAGACTTTGTATTTCCTTTGGAGAGACAGAGAGCCCTTTTCCTGAAGGGAAACTGTCCGTGCTCTGTTCTTCTTTTGCACACAGGGAAATGCCTTCAAGGCTGGTGTGCGGCCTTTACCCACTCGAGGGAGGGCAGTTTCCCATTTACTTTGGAGGTGGCACTCCTGCAGCGCTGTGGGCCATGACTGTGCTTCAAAGACAGTAATCTACCCTTTCCATTGGAAGAGGGCACGCACGGAATGGGAAATCTCTGTTCTCTGGGAGAGGTTGGTGGTGCTACTGCGCCTGTGTATTTGGTGCCCCCCTGCCCACTAGCAATGTTTCTGCTCGCCACTGCGGGGAGAAACGTTATGCAGCTAAGCTCAGTGGGGAAGAACAAGAGCCAGAATTCCTTTGTGGTGCACCATCCAGATACCACATTCGTAGCATGCGGGTCATTTCCTGCTAAGCTCTGCATTCGCAGCCAGCTTCAAGGTGTTCCTGTTGTGGATAGACTCTCGTGCAGATGCCGCTGGAGACGGCCTCTGCTTCTATGCTCTTTGACAAGGCTGCTTTGAGGAAGCTCATACCGTAGCCTCTGCCAAGTACAGCCTTCTGCCTCTCTCAAATACTCACTTACCTGTGAGACCTTGTCTTTCCTTTGGAGAGACAGAGAGCCCTTTTCCTGAAGGGAAACTGTCCGTGCTCTGTTCTTCTTTTGCACACAGGGAAATGCCTTCACGGCTGGTGTGCGGCCTTTACCCCCTCGAGGGAGGGCAGGTTCCCATTTACTCTGGAGGTGGCACTCCTGCAGCGCTGTGGGCCATGACTGTGCTTCAAAGACAGTAATCTACCCTTTCCATTGGAAGAGGGCACGCACGGAATGGGAAATCTCTGTTCTCTGGGAGAGGTTGGTGGTGCTACTGCGCCTGTGTATTTGGTGCCCCACTGCCCAATAGCAATGTTTCTGCTCGGCACTGCGGGGAGAAACATTGTGCAGCTAAGCTCACTTAGGATGTACAAGTGTCAGAATTCCTTTGTGGGGCACCATCCAGATATCACATTCGTAGCATGCGGGTCAATTCCTGCTAAGCTCTGCATTCGCAGCCAGCTTCAAGGTGTTCCTGTTGTGGATAGACTCTTGTGCAGATGCCGCTGGAGACGGCCTCTGCTTCTATGCTCTTTGAAAAGGCTGCTTTGAGGAAGCTCTTACCGTAGCCTCTGCCAAGTACAGCTTATTGCCTCTCTCAAATACTCACTTACCTGTGAGACCTTGTCTTTCCTTTGGAGAGACAGAGAGCCCTTTTCCTGAAGGAAAACTGTCCGTGCTCTGTTCTTCTTTTGCACACAGGGAAGTGCGTTCACGGCTGGTGTGCGCCCATTACCCACTCGAGGGAGTGCAGGTTCCCATTTACTTTGGAGGTGGCACTCCTGCAGCGCTGTGGGCCATGACTGTGCTTCAAAGACAGTAATCTACCCTTTCCATTGGAAGGGGGCACGCACGGAATGGGAAATCTCTGTTCTCTGGGAGAGGTTGGTGGTGCTACTGCGCCTGTGTATTTGGTGCCCCCCTGCCCACTAGCAATGTTTCTGCTCGCCACTGCGGGGAGAAACGTTATGCAGCTAAGCTCAGTTGGGAAGAACAAGTGCCAGAATTCCTTTGTGGGGCACCATCCAGATATCACATTCGTAGCATGCGGGTCCTTTCCTCCTAAGCTCTGCATTCGCAGCCAGCTTCAAGGTGTTCCTGTTGTGGATAGACTCTTGTGCAGATGCCGCTGGAGAGGGCCTCTGCTTCTATGCTCTTTGACAAGGCTGCTTTGAGGAAGCTCTTACCGTAGCCTCTGCCAAGTACAGCCTTCTGCCTCTCTCAAGTACTCACCTACCTGTGAGACCTTGTCTTTCCTTTGGAGAGACAGAGAGCCCTTTCCTGAAGGAAAACTGTCCGTGCTCTGTTCTTCTTTTGCACACAGGGAAGTGCGTTCACGGCTGGTGTGCGCCCATTACCCACTCGAGGGAGTGCAGGTTCCCATTTACTTTGGAGGTGGCACTCCTGCAGCGCTGTGGGCCATGACTGTGCTTCAAAGACAGTAATCTACCCTTTCCATTGGAAGAGGGCACGCACGGAATGGGAAATCTCTGTTCTCTGGGAGAGGTTGGTGGTGCTACTGCGCCTGTGTATTTGGTGCCCCCCTGCCCACTAGCAATGTTTCTGCTCGCCACTGCGGGGAGAAACGTTATGCAGCTAAGCTCAGTTGGGAAGAACAAGTGCCAGAATTCCTTTGTAGTGCACCATCCAGAAATCACATTCGTAGCATGCGGGTCATTTCCTGCTAAGCTCTGCATTCGCAGCCACCTTCAAGGTGTTCCTGTTGTGGATAGACTCTCGTGCAAATGCCGCTGGAGACGGACTCTGCTTCTATGCTCTTTGACAAGGCTGCTTTGAGGAAGCTCTTACCGTAGCCTCTGCCAAGTACAGCCTTCTGCCTCTCTCAAATACTCACTTACCTGTGAGACCTTGTCTTTCCTTTGGAGAGACAGAGAGCCCTTTTCCTGAAGGGAAAGTGTCCTTGCTCTGTTCTTCTTTTGCACACAGGGAAATGCCATCACGTCTGGTGTGCGGCCTTTACCCACTCGAGGGAGGGCAGGTTCCCACTTAGTTTGGAGGTGGCACTCCTGCAGCGCTGTGGGCCATGACTGTGCTTCAAAGACAGTAATCTACCCTTTCCATTGGAAGAGGGCACGCACGGAATGGGAAATCTCTGTTCTCTGGGAGAGGTTGGTGGTTCTACGGCGCCTGTGTATTAGGTGCCCCCCTGCCCACTAGCAGTGTTTCTGCTCGGCGCTGCGGGGAGAAACATTGTGCAGCTAAGCTCACTTAGGATGTACAAGTGTCAGAATTCCTTTGCGGGGCACCATCCAGATATCACATTCGTAGCATGCGGGTCATTTCCTGCTAAGCTCTGCATTCGCAGCCAGCTTCAAGGTGTTCCTGTTGTGGATAGACTCTCGTGCAGATGCCGCTGGACACGGCCTCTGCTTCTATGCTCTTTGACAAGGCTGCTTTGAGGAAGCTCGTACCGTAGCCTCTGCCAAGTACAGCCTTCTGCCTCTCTCAAATACTCACTTACCTGTGAGACTTTGTATTTCCTTTGGAGAGACAGAGAGCCCTTTTCCTGAAGGGAAACTGTCCGTGCTCTGTTCTTCTTTTGCACACAGGGAAATGCCTTCAAGGCTGGTGTGCGGCCTTTACCCACTCGAGGGAGGGCAGTTTCCCATTTACTTTGGAGGTGGCACTCCTGCAGCGCTGTGGGCCATGACTGTGCTTCAAAGACAGTAATCTACCCTTTCCATTGGAAGAGGGCACGCACGGAATGGGAAATCTCTGTTCTCTGGGAGAGGTTGGTGGTGCTACTGCGCCTGTGTATTTGGTGCCCCCCTGCCCACTAGCAATGTTTCTGCTCGCCACTGCGGGGAGAAACGTTATGCAGCTAAGCTCAGTGGGGAAGAACAAGAGCCAGAATTCCTTTGTGGTGCACCATCCAGATACCACATTCGTAGCATGCGGGTCATTTCCTGCTAATCTCTGCATTCGCAGCCAGCTTCAAGGTGTTCCTGTTGTGGATAGACTCTCGTGCAGATGCCGCTGGAGACGGCCTCTGCTTCTATGCTCTTTGACAAGGCTGCTTTGAGGAAGCTCATACCGTAGCCTCTGCCAAGTACAGCCTTCTGCCTCTCTCAAATACTCACTTACCTGTGAGACCTTGTCTTTCCTTTGGAGAGACAGAGAGCCCTTTTCCTGAAGGGAAACTGTCCGTGCTCTGTTCTTCTTTTGCACACAGGGAAATGCCTTCACGGCTGGTGTGCGGCCTTTACCCCCTCGAGGGAGGGCAGGTTCCCATTTACTTTGGAGGTGGCACTCCTGCAGCGCTGTGGGCCATGACTGTGCTTCAAAGACAGTAATCTACCCTTTCCATTGGAAGAGGGCACGCACGGAATGGGAAATCTCTGTTCTCTGGGAGAGGTTGGTGGTGCTACTGCGCCTGTGTATTTGGTGCCCCACTGCCCAATAGCAATGTTTCTGCTCGGCACTGCGGGGAGAAACATTGTGCAGCTAAGCTCACTTAGGATGTACAAGTGTCAGAATTCCTTTGCGGGGCACCATCCAGATATCACATTCGTAGCATGCGGGTCAATTCCTGCTAAGCTCTGCATTCGCAGCCAGCTTCAAGGTGTTCCTGTTGTGGATAGACTCTCGTGCAGATGCCGCTGGAGATGGCCTCTGCTTCTATGCTCTTTGACAAGGCAGCTTTGAGGAAGCTCTTACCGTAGCCTCTGCCAAGTACAGCCTTCTGCCTCTCTCAAATACTCACTTACCTGTGAGACCTTGTCTTTCCTTTGGAGAGACAGAGAGCCCTTTTCCTGAAGGGAAACTGTCCGTGCTCTGTTCTTCTTTTGCACACAGGGAAGTGCCTTCCCAGCTGTTGTGCGCCCATTACCCACTCGAGGGAGGGCAGTTTCCCATTTACTTTGGAGGTCGCACTCCTGCAGCGCTGTGGGCCATGACTGTGCTTCAAAGACAGTAATCTACCCTTTCCATTGGAAGAGGGCACACACGGAATGGGAAATCTCTGTTCTCTGGTAGAGGTTGGTGATGCTACTGCGCCTGTGTATTTGGTGACCCCTGCCAACTAGCAATGTTTCTGCTCGCCACTGCGGGGAGAAACGTTATGCAGCTAAGCTCAGTTGGGAAGAACAAGTGCCAGAATTCCTTTGTGGGGCACCATCCAGATATCACATTCGTAGCATGCGGGTCATTTCCTGCTAAGCTCTGCATTCGCAGCCAGCTTCAAGGTGTTCCTGTTGTGGATAGACTCTTGTGCAGATGCCGCTGGAGACGGCCTCTGCTTCTATGCTCTTTGAAAAGGCTGCTTTGAGGAAGCTCTTACCGTAGCCTCTGCCAAGTACAGCTTATTGCCTCTCTCAAATACTCACTTACCTGTGAGACCTTGTCTTTCCTTTGGAGAGACAGAGAGCCCTTTTCCTGAAGGGAAACTGTCCGTGCTCTGTTCTTCTTTTGCACACAGGGAAGTGCGTTCACGGCTGGTGTGCGCCCATTACCCACTCGAGGGAGTGCAGGTTCCCATTTACTTTGGAGGTGGCACTCCTGCAGCGCTGTGGCCCATGACTGTGCTTCAAAGACAGTAATCTACCCTTTCCATTGGAAGGGGGCACGCACGGAATGGGAAATCTCTGTTCTCTGGGAGAGGTTGGTGGTGCTACTGCGCCTGTGTATTTGGTGCCCCCCTGCCCACTAGCAATGTTTCTGCTCGCCACTGCGGGGAGAAACGTTATGCAGCTAAGCTCAGTTGGGAAGAACAAGTGCCAGAATTCCTTTGTGGTGCACCATCCAGAAATCACTTTCGTAGCATGCGGGTCATTTCCTGCTAAGCTCTGCATTCGCAGCCACCTTCATGGTGTTCCTGTTGTGGATAGACTCTCGTGCAAATGCCGCTGGAGACGGACTCTGCTTCTATGCTCTTTGACAAGGCTGCTTTGAGGAAGCTCTTACCATAGCCACAGCCAAGTACAGCCTTCTGCCTCTCTCAAATACTCACTTACCTGTGAGACCTTGTCTTTCCTTTGGAGAGACAAAGAGCCCTTTTCCTGAAGGGAAACTGTCCTTGCTCTGTTCTTCTTTTGCACACAGGGAAATGCCTTCACGGCTGGTGTGCGGCCTTTACCCACTCGAGGGAGGGCAGGTTCCCATTTACTTTGGAGGTGGCACTCCTGCAGCGCTGTGGGCCATGACTGTGCTTCAAAGACAGTAATCTACCCTTTCCATTGGAAGAGGGCACGCACGCAATGGGAAATCTCTGTTCTCTGGGAGAGGTTGGTGCTTCTACGGCGCCTGTGTATTAGGTGACCCCCTACCCACTAGCAGTGTTTCTGCTCGGCGCTGCGGGGAGAAACGTTATGCAGCTAAGCTCAGTTGGGAAGAACAAGGGCCAGAATTCCTTTGTGGTGCACCATCCAGAAATCACATTCGTAGCATGCGGGTCATTTCCTGCTAAGCTCTGCATTCGCAGCCACCTTCAAGGTGTTCCTGTTGTGAATAGACTCTCGTGCAAATGCCGCTGGAGACGGACTCTGCTTCTATGCTCTTTGACAAGGCTGCTTTGAGGAAGCTCTTACCGTAGCCTCTGCCAAGTACAGCCTTCTGCCTCTCTCAAATACTCACTTACCTGTGAGACCTTGTCTTTCCTTTGGAGAGACAGAGAGCCCTTTTCCTGAAGGGAAACTGTCCGTGCTCTGTTCTTCTTTTGCACACAGGGAAGTGCCTTCCCGGCTGTTGTGCGCCCATTACTCACTCGAGGGAGGGCAGGTTCCCATTTACTTTGGAGGTGGCACTCCTGCAGCGCTGTGGGCCATGACTGTGCTTCAAAGACAGTAATCTACCCTTTCCATTGGAAGACGGCACACACGGAAAGGGAAATCTCTGTTCTCTGGTAGAGGTTGGTGATGCTACTGCGCCTGTGTATTTGGTGACTCCTGCCAACTAGCAATGTTTCTGCTCGCCACTGCGGGGAGAAACGTTATGCAGCTAAGCTCAGTTGGGAAGAACATGTGCCAGAATTCCTTTGTGGGGCACCATCCAGATATCACATTCGTAGCATGCGGGTCATTTCCTGCTAAGCTCTGCATTCGCAGCCACCTTCAAGGTGTTCCTGTTGTGGATAGACTCTTGTGCAGATGCCGCTGGAGACGGCCTCTGCTTCTATGCTCTTTGACAAGGCTGCTTTTAGGAAGCTCTTACCGTAGCCTCTGCCAAGTACAGCTTTCTGCCTCTCTCAAATACTCACTTACCTGTGAGACCTTGTCTTTCCTTTGGAGAGACAGAGAGCCCTTTTCCTGAAGGGAAACTGTCCTTGCTCTGTTCTTCTTTTGCACACAGGGAAATGCCTTCACGGCTGGTGTGCGGCCTTTACCCACTCGAGGGAGGGCAGGTTCCCATTTACTTTGGAGGTGGCACTCCTGCAGCGCTGTGGGCCATGACTGTGCTTCAAAGACAGTAATCTACCCTTTCCATTGGAAGAGGGCACGCACGGAATGGGAAATCTCTGTTCTCTGGGAGAGGTTGGTGGTGCTACTGCGCCTGTGTATTTGGTGCCCCCCTGCCCACTAGCAATGTTTCTGCTCGCCACTGCGGGGAGAAACGTTATGCAGCTAAGCTCAGTTGGGAAGAACAAGGGCCAGAATTCCTTTGTGGTGCACCATCCAGAAATCACATTCGTAGCATGCGGGTCATTTCCTGCTAAGCTCTGCATTCGCAGCCAGCTTCAAGGTGTTCCTGTTGTGGATAGACTCTCGTGCAAATGCCGCTGGAGACGGACTCTGCTTCTATGCACTTTGACAAGGCTGCTTTGAGGAAGCTCTTACCGTAGCCTCTGTCAAGTACAGCCTTCTGCCTCTCTCAAATACTCACTTACCTGTGAGACCTTGTCTTTCCTTTGGAGAGACAGAGAGCCCTTTTCCTGAAGGGAAAGTGTCCTTGCTCTGTTCTTCTTTTGCACACAGGGAAATGCCTTCACGGCTGGTGTGCGGCCTTTACCCACTCGAGGGAGGGCAAGTTCCCATTTACTTTGGAGGTGGCACTCCTGCAGCGCTGTGGGCCATGACTGTGCTTCAAAGACAGTAATCCACCCTTTCCATTGGAAGAGGGCACGCACGGAATGGGAAATCTCTGTTCTCTGGTAGAGGTTGGTGGTTCTACGGCGCCTGTGTATTTGGTGCCCCTCTGCCCACTAGCAATGTTTCTGCTCGCCACTGCGGGGAGAAACGTTATGCAGCTAAGCTCAGATGGGAAAAACAAGTGCCAGAATTCCTTTGTGGTGCACCATCCAGATACCACATTCGTAGCATGCGGGTCATTTCCTGCTAAGCTCTGCATTCGCAGCCAGCTTCAATGTGTTCCTGTTGTGGATAGACTCTCGTACAGATGCCGCTGGAGACCGCCTCTTCTTCTATGCTCTTTGACAAGGCTGCTTTGAGGAAGCTCTTACCGTAGCCTCTGCCAAGTACAGCCTTCTGCCTCTCTCAAATACTCACTTACCTGTGAGACCTTGTCTTTCCTTTGGAGAGACAGAGAGCCCTTTTCCTGAAGGGAAACTGTCCGTGCTCTGTTCTTCTTTTGCACACAGGGAAATGCCTTCACGGCTGGTGTGCGGCCTTTACCCACTCGAGGGAGGGCAGGTTCCCATTTACTTTGGAGGTGGCACTCCTGCAGCGCTGTGGGCCATGACTGTGCTTCAAAGACAGTAATCTACCCTTTCCATTGGAAGAGGGCACGCACGGAATGGGAAATCTCTGTTCTCTGGGAGAGGTTGGTGGTGCTACTGCGCCTGTGTATTTTGTGCCCCACTGCCCACTAGCAATGTTTCTGCTCGCCACTGCGGGGAGAAACGTTATGCAACTAAGCTCAGTTGGGAAGAACAAGTGCCAGAATTCCTTTGTGCGGCATCATCCAGATATCACATTCGTAGCATGCGGGTCCTTTCCTGCTAAGCTCTGCATTCTCTGCCAGCTTCAAGGTGTTCCTGTTGTGGATAGACTCTCCGGCAGATGCCGCTGGAGACGGCCTCTGCTTCTATGCTCTTTGACAAGGCTGCTTTGAGGAAGCTCTTACCGTAGCCTCTGCCAAGTACAGCCTTCTGCCTCTCTCAAATACTCACTTACCTGTGAGACCTTGTCTTTCCTTTGGAGAGACAGAGAGCCCTTTTCCTGAAGGGAAACTGTCCGTGCTCTGTTCTTCTTTTGCACACAGGGAAATGCCTTCACGGCTGGTGTGCGGCCTTTACCCACTCGAGGGAGGGCAGGTTCCCATTTACTTTGGAGGTGGCACTCCTGCAGCGCTGTGGGCCATGACTGTGCTTCAAAGACAGTAATCTACCCTTTCCATTAGAAGAGGGCACGCACGGAATGGGAAATCTCTGTTCTCTGGGAGAGGTTGGTGGTGCTACTGCGCCTGTGTATTTGTTGCCCCCCTGCCCACTAGCAATCTTTCTGCTCGCCACTGTGGGGAGAAACGTTATGCAGCTAAGCTCAGTTGGGAAGAACAAGTGCCAGAATTCCTTTGTGGGGCACCATCCAGATATCACATTCGTAGCATGCGGGTCCTTTCCTGCTAAGCTCTGCATTCGCAGCCAGCTTCAAGGTGTTCCTGTTGTGGATAGACTCTTGTGCAGATGCCGCTGGAGAGGGCCTCTGCTTCTATGCTCTTTGACAAGGCTGCTTTGAGGAAGCTCTTACCGTAGCCTCTGCCATGTACAGCCTTCTGCCTCTCTCAAATACTCACTTACTTGTGAGACCTTGTCTTTCCTTTGGAGAGACAGAGAGCCCTTTTCCTGAAGGGAAACTGTTCCGTGCTCTGTTCTTCTTTTGCACACAGGGAAATGCCTTCACGGCTGCTGTGCGGACTTTACCCACTCGAGGGAGGGCAGGTTCCCATTTACTTTGGAGGTGGCACTCCTGCAGCGCTGTGGGCCATGACTGTGCTTCAAAGACAGTAATCTACCCTTTCCATTGGAAGAGGGCACGCACGGAATGGGAAATCTCTGTTCTCTGGGAGAGGTTGGTGGTGCTACTGCGCCTGTGTATTTGGTGCCCCCCTGCCCACTAGCAATGTTTCTGCTCGCCACTGCGGGGAGAAACGTTATGCAGCTAAGCTCAGTTGGGAAGAACAAGGGCCAGAATTACTTTGTGGTGCACCATCCAGAAATCACATTCGTAGCATGCGGGTCATTTCCTGCTAAGCTCTGTATTCGCAGCCAGCTTCAAGGTGTTCCTGTTGTGGATAGACTCTTGTGCAGATGCCGCTGGAGACGGCCTCTGCTTCTATGCTCTTTGACAAGGCTGCTTTGAGGAAGCTCTTACCGTAGCCTCTGCCAAGTACAGCTTTCTGCCTCTCTCAAATACTCACTTACCTGTGAGACCTTGTCTTTCCTTTGGAGAGACAGAGAGCCCTTTTCCTGAAGGAAAACTGTCCGTGCTCTGTTCTTCTTTTGCACACAGGGAAGTGCGTTCACGGCTGGTGTGCGCCCATTACCCACTCGAGGGAGTGCAGGTTCCCATTTACTTTGGAGGTGGCACTCCTGCAGCGCTGTGGGCCATGACTGTGCTTCAAAGACAGTAATCTACCCTTTCCATTGGAAGAGGGCACGCACGGAATGGGAAATCTCTGTTCTCTGGGAGAGGTTGGTGGTTCTACGGCGCCTGTGTATTTGGTGCCCCCCTGCCCACTAGCAGTGTTTCTGCTCGGCGCTGCGGGGAGAAACATTGTGCAGCTAAGCTCACTTAGGATGTACAATTGTCAGAATTCCTTTGCGGGGCACCATCCAGATATCACATTCGTAGCATGCGGGTCCTTTCCTGCTAAGCTCTGCATTCGCAGCCAGCTTCAAGGTGTTCCTGTTGTGGATAGACTCTCGTGCAGATGCCGCTGGAGACGGCCTCTGCTTCTATGCTCTTTGACAAGGCTGCTTTGAGGAAGCTCGTACCGTAGCCTCGGCCAAGTACAGCCTTCTGCCTCTCTCAAATACTCACTTACCTGTGAGACCTTGTCTTTCCTTTGGAGAGACAGAGAGCCCTTTTCCTGAAGGGAAACTGTCCGTGCTCTGTTCTTCTTTTGCACACAGGGAAATGCCTTCACGGCTGGTGTGCGGCCTTTACCCACTCGAGGGAGGGCAGGTTCCCATTTACTTTGGAGGTGGCACTCCTGCAGCGCTGTGGGCCATGACTGTGCTTCAAAGACAGTAATCTACCCTTTCCATTGGAAGAGGGCACGCACGGAATGGGAAATCTCTGTTCTCTGGGAGAGGTTGGTGGTGCTACTGCGCCTGTGTATTTGGTGACCCCTGCCCACTAGCAATGTTTCTGCTCGCCACTGCGGGGAGAAACGTTATGCAGCTAAGCTCAGTTGGGAAGAACAAGTGCCAGAATTCCTTTGTGCGGCATCATCCAGATATCACATTCATAGCATGCCTGTCGTTTCCTGCTAAGCTCTGCATTCTCTGCCAGTTTCAAAGTGTTCCTGTTGTGGATAGACTCTCATGCAGATGCCGCTGGAGACGGCCTCTGCTTCTATGCTCTTTGACAAGGCTGCTTTGAGGAAGCTCTTACCGTAGCCTCTGCCAAGTACAGCCTTCTGCCTCTCTCAAATACTGACTTACCTGTGAGACCTTGTCTTTCCTTTGGAGAGACAGAGAGCCCTTTTCCTGAAGGGAAACTGTCCGTGCTCTGTTCTTCTTTTGCACACAGGGAGATGCCTTCACGGCTGGTGTGCGTCCTTTACCCACTCGAGGGAGGGCAGGTTCCCATTTACTTTGGAGGTGGCACTCCTGCAGCGCTGTGGGCCATGACTGTGCTTCAAACACAGTAATCTACCCTTTCCATTGGAAGAGGGCATGCACGGAATGGGAAATCTCTGTTCTCTGGGAGAGGTTGGTGGTGCTACTGCGCCTGTGTATTTGGTGCGCCCCTGCCCACTAGCAATGTTTCTGCTCGCCACTGCGGGGAGAAACGTTATGCAGCTAAGCTCAGTTGGGAAGAACAAGGGCCAGAATTCCTTTGTGGTGCACCATCCAGAAATCACATTCGTAGCATGCGGGTCATTTCCTGCTAAGCTCTGCATTCGCAGCCACCTTCAAGGTGTTCCTGTTGTGGATAGACTCTCGTGCAAATGCCGCTGGAGACGGACTCTGCTTCTATGCTCTTTGACAAGGCTGCTTTGAGGAAGCTCTTACCGTAGCCTCTGCCAAGTACAGCCTTCTGCCTCTCTCAAATACTCACTTACCTGTGAGACCTTGTCTTTCCTTTGGAGAGACAGAGAGCCCTTTTCCTGAAGGGAAACTGTCCGTGCTCTGTTCTTCTTTTGCACACAGGGAAGTGCCTTCCCGGCTGTTGTGCGCCCATTACCCACTCGAGGGAGGGCAGGTTCCCATTTACTTTGGAGGTGGCACTCCTGCAGCGCTGTGGGCCATGACTGTGCTTCAAAGACAGTAATCTACCCTTTCCATTGGAAGAGGGCACGCACGGAATGGGAAATCTCTGTTCTCTGGTAGAGGTTGGTGATGCTACTGCGCCTGTGTATTTGGTGACCCCTGCCAACTAGCAATGTTTCTGCTCGCCACTGCGGGGAGAAACGTTATGCAGCTAAGCTCAGTTGGGAAGAACAAGTGCCAGAATTACTTTGTGGGGCACCATCCAGATATCACATTCGTAGCATGCGGGTCATTTCCTGCTAAGCTCTGCATTCGCAGCCAGCTTCAAGGTGTTCCAGTTGTGGATAGACTCTCGTGCAGATGCCGCTGGAGACGGCCTCTGCTTCTATGCTCTTTGACAAGGCTGCTTTGAGGAAGCTCTTACCGTAGCCTCTGCCAAGTACAGCCTTCTGCCTCTCTCAAATACTCACTTACCTGTGAGACCTTGTCTTTCCTTTGGAGAGACAGAGAGCCCTTTTCCTGAAGGAAAACTGTCCGTGCTCTGTTCTTCTTTTGCACACAGGGAAATGCGTTCACGGCTGGTGTGCGCCCATTACCCACTCGAGGGAGTGCAGGTTCCCATTTACTTTGGAGGTGGCACTCCTGCAGCGCTGTGGGCCATGACTGTGCTTCAAAGACAGTAATCTACCCTTTCCATTGGAAGAGGGCACGCACGGAATGGGAAATCTCTGTTCTCTGGGAGAGGTTGGTGGTGCTACTGCGCCTGTGTATTTGGTGCCCCCCTGCCCACTAGCAATGTTTCTGCTCGCCACTGCGGGGAGAAACGTTATGCAACTAAGCTCAGTTGGGAAGAACAAGTGCCAGAATTCCTTTGTGCGGCATCATCCAGATATCACATTCGTAGCATGCGGGTCCTTTCCTGCTAAGCTCTGCATTCTCTGCCAGCTTCAAGGTGTTCCTGTTGTGGATAGACTCTCGTGCAGATGCCGCTGGAGACGGCCTCTGCTTCTATGCTCTTTGACAAGGCTGCTTTGAGGAAGCTCTTACCGTAGCCTCTGCCAAGTACAGCCTTCTGCCTCTCTCAAATACTCACTTACCTGTGAGACCTTGTCTTTCCTTTGGAGAGACAGAGAGCCCTTTTCCTGAAGGGAAACTGTCCGTGCTCTGTTCTTCTTTTGCACACAGGGAAATGCCTTCACGGCTGGTGTGTGCCCATTACCCACTCGAGGGAGGGCAGGTTCCCATTTACTTTGGAGGTGGCACTCCTGCAGCGCTGTGGGCCATGACTGTGCTTCAAAGACAGTAATCTACCCTTTCCATTGGAAGAGGGCACGCACGGAATGGGAAATCTCTGTTCTCTGGGAGAGGTTGGTGGTGCTACTGCGCCTGTGTATTTGGTGCCCCCCTGCCCACTAGCAATGTTTCTGCTCGCCACTGCGGGGAGAAACCTTATGCAGCTAAGCTCAGTTGGGAAGAACAAGGGCCAGAATTCCTTTGTGGTGCACCATCCAGAAATCACATTCGTAGCATGCGGGTCATTTCCTGCTAAGCTCTGCATTCTCTGCCAGCTTCAAGGTGTTCCTGTTGTGGATAGACTCTCCGGCAGATGCCGCTGGAGACGGCCTCTGCTTCTATGCTCTTTGACAAGGCTGCTTTGAGGAAGCTCTTACCGTAGCCTCTGCCAAGTACAGCCTTCTGCCTCTCTCAAATACTCACTTACCTGTGAGACCTTGTCTTTCCTTTGGAGAGACAGAGAGCCCTTTTCCTGAAGGGAAACTGTCCGTTCTCTGTTCTTCTTTTGCACACAGGGAAGTGCCTTCCCGGCTGTTGTGCGCCCATTACCCAGTCGAGGGAGGGCAGGTTCCCATGTACTTTGGAGGTGGCACTCCTGCAGCGCTGTGGGCCATGACTGTGCTTCAAAGACAGTAATCTACCCTTTCCATTGGAAGAGGGCACGCACGCAATGGGAAATCTCTGTTCTCTGGGAGAGGTTGGTGGTTCTACGGCGCCTGTGTATTAGGTGCCCCCCTGCCAACTAGCAGTGTTTCTGCACGGCACTGCGGGGAGAAACATTGTGCAGCTAAGCTCACTTAGGATGTACAAGTGTCAGAATTCCTTTGCGGGGCACCATCCAGAAATCACATTTGTAGCATGCGGGTCATTTCCTTCTAAGCTCTGCATTCGCAGCCACCTTCAAGGTGTTCCTGTTGTGGATAGACTCTCGTGCAAATGCCGCTGGAGACGGACTCTGCTTCTATGCTCTTTGACAAGGCTGCTTTGAGGAAGCTCTTACCGTAGCCTCTGCCAAGTACAGCCTTCTGCCTCTCTCAAATACTCACTTACCTGTGAGACCTTGTCTTTCCTTTGGAGAGACAGAGAGCCCTTTTCCTGAAGGAAAACTGTCCGTGCTCTGTTCTTCTTTTGCACACAGGGATGTGCGTTCACGGCTGGTGTGCGCCCATTACCCACTCGAGGGAGTGCAGGTTCCCATTTACTTTGGAGGTGGCACTCCTGCAGCGCTGTGGGCCATGACTGTGCTTCAAAGACAGTAATCTACCCTTTCCATTGGAAGAGGGCACGCACGGAATGGGAAATCTCTGTTCTCTGGGAGAGGTTGGTGGTGCTACTGCGCCTGTGTATTTGGTGCCCCCCTGCCCACTAGCAATGTTTCTGCTCGCCACTGCGGGGAGAAACGTTATGCAGCTAAGCTCAGTTGGGAAGAACAAGTGCCAGAATTCCTTTGTGGTGCACCATCCAGATACCACATTCGTACCATGCGGGTCATTTCCTGCTAAGCTCTGCATTCGCAGCCACCTTCAAGGTGTTCCTGTTGTGGATAGACTCTCGTGCAGATGCCGCTGGAGACGGCCTCTGCTTCTATGCTCTTTGACAAGGCTGCTTTGAGGAAGCTCTTACCATAGCCTCTGCCAAGTACAGACTTCTGCCTCTCTCAAATACTCACTTACCTGTGAGACCTTGTCTTTCCTTTGGAGAGACAGAGAGCCCTTTTCCTGAAGGGAAAGTGTCCTTGCTCTGTTCTTCTTTTGCACACAGGGAAATGCCTTCACGGCTGGTGTGCGGCCTTTACCCCCTCGAGGGAGGGCAGGTTCCCATTTACTTTGGAGGTGGCACTCCTGCAGCGCTGTGGGCCATGACTGTGCTTCAAAGACAGTAATCTACCCTTTCCATTGGAAGAGGGCACGCACGGAATGGGAAATCTCTGTTCTCTGGGAGAGGTTGGTGGTTCTACGGCGCCTGTGTATTAGGTGCCCCCCTGCCCACTAGCATTGTTTCTGCCCGGCGCTGCGGGGAGAAACATTGTGCAGCTAAGCTCACTTAGGATGTACAAGTGTCAGAATTCCTTTGCGGGGCACCATCCAGATATCACATTCGTAGCATGCGGGTCAATTCCTGCTAAGCTCTGCATTCGCAGCCACCTTCAAGGTGTTCCTGTTGTGGATAGACTCTCGTGCAAATGCCGCTGGAGACGGACTCTGCTTCTATGCTCTTTGACAAGGCTGCTTTGATGAAGCTCTTACCGTAGCCTCTGCCAAGTACAGCTTTCTGCTCTCTCAAATACTCACTTCCGTGTGAGACCTTGTCTTTCCTTTGGAGAGACAGAGAGCCCTTTTCCTGAAGGGAAACTGTCCGTGCTCTGTTCTTCTTTTGCACACAGGGAAATGCCTTCACGGCTGGTGTGCGGCCTTTACCCACTCGAGGGAGGGCAGGTTCCCATTTACTTTGGAGGTGGCACTCCTGCAGCGCTGTGGGCCATGACTGTGCTTCAAAGACAGTAATCTACCCTTTCCATTAGAAGAGGGCACGCACGGAATGGGAAATCTCTGTTCTCTGGGAGAGGTTGGTGGTGTTACTGCGCCTGTGTATTTGGTGCCCCCCTGCCCACTAGCAATGTTTCTGCTCGCCACTGCGGGGAGAAACGTTATGCAGCTAAGCTCAGTTGGGAAGAACAAGTGCCAGAATTCCTTTGTGGGGCACCATCCAGATATCACATTCGTAGCATGCGGGTCCTTTCCTCCTAAGCTCTGCATTCGCAGCCAGCTTCAAGGTGTTCCTGTTGTGGATAGACTCTTGTGCAGATGCCGCTGGAGAGGGCCTCTGCTTCTATGCTCTTTGACAAGGCTGCTTTGAGGAAGCTCTTACCGTAGCCTCTGCCAAGTACAGCCTTCTGCCTCTCTCAAATACTCACTTACCTGTGAGACCTTGTCTTTCCTTTGGAGAGACAGAGAGCCCTTTCCTGAAGGAAAACTGTCCGTGCTCTGTTCTTCTTTTGCACACAGTGAAGTGCGTTCACGGCTGGTGTGCGCCCATTAACCACTCGAGGGAGTGCAGGTTCCCATTTACTTTGGAGGTGGCACTCCTGCAGCGCTGTGGGCCATGACTGTGCTTCAAAGACAGTAATCTACCCTTTCCATTGGAAGAGGGCACGCACGGAATGGGAAATCTCTGTTCTCTGGGAGAGGTTGGTGGTGCTACTGCGCCTGTGTATTTGGTGCCCCCCTGCCCACTAGCAATGTTTCTGCTCGCCACTGCGGGGAGAAACGTTATGCAGCTAAGCTCAGTTGGGAAGAACAAGTGCCAGAATTCCTTTGTAGTGCACCATCCAGAAATCACATTCGTAGCATGCGGGTCATTTCCTGCTAAGCTCTGCATTCGCAGCCACCTTCAAGGTGTTCCTGTTGTGGATAGACTCTCGTGCAAATGCCGCTGGAGACGGACTCTGCTTCTATGCTCTTTGACAAGGCTGCTTTGAGGAAGCTCTTACCGTAGCCTCTGCCAAGTACAGCCTTCTGCCTCTCTCAAATACTCACTTACCTGTGAGACCTTGTCTTTCCTTTGGAGAGACAGAGAGCCCTTTTCCTGAAGGGAAAGTGTCCTTGCTCTGTTCTTCTTTTGCACACAGGGAAATGCCATCACGTCTGGTGTGCGGCCTTTACCCACTCGAGGGAGGGCAGGTTCCCACTTAGTTTGGAGGTGGCACTCCTGCAGCGCTGTGGGCCATGACTGTGCTTCAAAGACAGTAATCTACCCTTTCCATTGGAAGAGGGCACGCACGGAATGGGAAATCTCTGTTCTCTGGGAGAGGTTGGTGGTTCTACGGCGCCTGTGTATTAGGTGCCCCCCTGCCCACTAGCAGTGTTTCTGCTCGGCGCTGCGGGGAGAAACATTGTGCAGCTAAGCTCACTTAGGATGTACAAGTGTCAGAATTCCTTTGCGGGGCACCATCCAGATATCACATTCGTAGCATGCGGGTCATTTCCTGCTAAGCTCTGCATTCGCAGCCAGCTTCAAGGTGTTCCTGTTGTGGATAGACTCTCGTGCAGATGCCGCTGGACACGGCCTCTGCTTCTATGCTCTTTGACAAGGCTGCTTTGAGGAAGCTCGTACCGTAGCCTCTGCCAAGTACAGCCTTCTGCCTCTCTCAAATACTCACTTACCTCTGAGACTTTGTATTTCCTTTGGAGAGACAGAGAGCCCTTTTCCTGAAGGGAAACTGTCCGTGCTCTGTTCTTCTTTTGCACACAGGGAAATGCCTTCAAGGCTGGTGTGCGGCCTTTACCCACTCGAGGGAGGGCAGTTTCCCATTTACTTTGGAGGTGGCACTCCTGCAGCGCTGTGGGCCATGACTGTGCTTCAAAGACAGTAATCTACCCTTTCCATTGGAAGAGGGCACGCACGGAATGGGAAATCTCTGTTCTCTGGGAGAGGTTGGTGGTGCTACTGCGCCTGTGTATTTGGTGCCCCCCTGCCCACTAGCAATGTTTCTGCTCGCCACTGCGGGGAGAAACGTTATGCAGCTAAGCTCAGTGGGGAAGAACAAGTGCCAGAATTCCTTTGTGGTGCACCATCCAGATACCACATTCGTAGCATGCGGGTCATTTCCTGCTAAGCTCTGCATTCGCATCCAGCTTCAAGGTGTTCCTGTTGTGGATAGACTCTCGTGCAGATGCCGCTGGAGACGGCCTCTGCTTCTATGCTCTTTGACAAGGCTGCTTTGAGGAAGCTCATACCGTAGCCTCTGCCAAGTACAGCCTTCTGCCTCTCTCAAATACTCACTTACCTGTGAGACCTTGTCTTTCCTTTGGAGAGACAGAGAGCCCTTTTCCTGAAGAGAAACTGTCCGTGCTCTGTTCTTCTTTTGCACACAGGGAAATGCCTTCACGGCTGGTGTGCGGCCTTTACCCCCTCGAGGGAGGGCAGGTTCCCATTTACTTTGGAGGTGGCACTCCTGCAGCGCTGTGGGCCATGACTGTGCTTCAAAGACAGTAATCTACCCTTTCCATTGGAAGAGGGCACGCACGGAATGGGAAATCTCTGTTCTCTGGGAGAGGTTGGTGGTGCTACTGCGCCTGTGTATTTGGTGCCCCACTGCCCAATAGCAATGTTTCTGCTCGGCACTGCGGGGAGAAACATTGTGCAGCTAAGCTCACTTAGGATGTAGAAGTGTCAGAATTCCTTTGTGGGGCACCATCCAGATATCACATTCGTAGCATGCGGGTCAATTCCTGCTAAGCTCTGCATTCGCAGCCAGCTTCAAGGTGTTCCTGTTGTGGATAGACTCTTGTGCAGATGCCGCTGGAGACGGCCTCTGCTTCTATGCTCTTTGAAAAGGCTGCTTTGAGGAAGCTCTTACCGTAGCCTCTGCCAAGTACAGCTTATTGCCTCTCTCAAATACTCACTTACCTGTGAGACCTTGTCTTTCCTTTGGAGAGACAGAGAGCCCTTTTCCTGAAGGAAAACTGTCCGTGCTCTGTTCTTCTTTTGCACACAGGGAAGTGCGTTCACGGCTGGTGTGCGCCCATTACCCACTCGAGGGAGTGCAGGTTCCCATTTACTTTGGAGGTGGCACTCCTGCAGCGCTGTGGGCCATGACTGTGCTTCAAAGACATTAATCTACCCTTTCCATTGGAAGGGGGCACGCACGGAATGGGAAATCTCTGTTCTCTGGGAGAGGTTGGTGGTGCTACTGCGCCTGTGTATTTGGTGCCCCCCTGCCCACTAGCAATGTTTCTGCTCGCCACTGCGGGGAGAAACGTTATGCAGCTAAGCTCAGTTGGGAAGAACAAGTGCCAGAATTCCTTTGTGGGGCACCATCCAGATATCACATTCGTAGCATGCGGGTCCTTTCCTGCTAAGCTCTGCATTCGCAGCCAGCTTCAAGGTGTTCCTGTTGTGGATAGACTCTTGTGCAGATGCCGCTGGAGAGGGCCTCTGCTTCTATGCTCTTTGACAAGGCTGCTTTGAGGAAGCTCTTACCGTAGCCTCTGCCAAGTACAGCCTTCTGCCTCTCTCAAGTACTCACTTACCTGTGAGACCTTGTCTTTCCTTTGGAGAGACAGAGAGCCCTTTCCTGAAGGAAAACTGTCCGTGCTCTGTTCTTCTTTTGCACACAGGGAAGTGCGTTCACGGCTGGTGTGCGCCCATTACCCACTCGAGGGAGTGCAGGTTCCCATTTACTTTGGAGGTGGCACTCCTGCAGCGCTGTGGGCCATGACTGTGCTTCAAAGACAGTAATCTACCCTTTCCATTGGAAGAGGGCACGCACGGAATGGGAAATCTCTGTTCTCTGGGAGAGGTTGGTGGTGCTACTGCGCCTGTGTATTTGGTGCCCCCCTGCCAACTAGCAATGTTTCTGCTCGCCACTGCGGGGAGAAACGTTATGCAGCTAAGCTCAGTTGGGAAGAACAAGTGCCAGAATTCCTTTGTAGTGCACCATCCAGAAATCACATTCGTAGCATGCGGGTCATTTCCTGCTAAGCTCTGCATTCGCAGCCACCTTCAAGGTGTTCCTGTTGTGGATAGACTCTCGTGCAAATGCCGCTGGAGACGGACTCTGCTTCTATGCTCTTTGACAAGGCTGCTTTGAGGAAGCTCTTACCGTAGCCTCTGCCAAGTACAGCCTTCTGCCTCTCTCAAATACTCACTTACCTGTGAGACCTTGTCTTTCCTTTGGAGAGACAGAGAGCCCTTTTCCTGAAGGGAAAGTGTCCTTGCTCTGTTCTTCTTTTGCACACAGGGAAATGCCATCACGTCTGGTGTGCGGCCTTTACCCACTCGAGGGAGGGCAGGTTCCCACTTACTTTGGAGGTGGCACTCCTGCAGCGCTGTGGGCCATGACTGTGCTTCAAAGACAGTAATCTACCCTTTCCATTGGAAGAGGGCACGCACGGAATGGGAAATCTCTGTTCTCTGGGAGAGGTTGGTGGTTCTACGGCGCCTGTGTATTAGGTGCCCCCCTGCCCACTAGCAGTGTTTCTGCTCGGCGCTGCGGGGAGAAACATTGTGCAGCTAAGCTCACTTAGGATGTACAAGTGTCAGAATTCCTTTGCGGGGCACCATCCAGATATCACATTCGTAGCATGCGGGTCATTTCCTGCTAAGCTCTGCATTCGCAGCCAGCTTCAAGGTGTTCCTGTTGTGGATAGACTCTCGTGCAGATGCCGCTGGACACGGCCTCTGCTTCTATGCTCTTTGACAAGGCTGCTTTGAGGAAGCTCGTACCGTAGCCTCTGCCAAGTACAGCCTTCTGCCTCTCTCAAATACTCACTTACCTGTGAGACTTTGTATTTCCTTTGGAGAGACAGAGAGCCCTTTTCCTGAAGGGAAACTGTCCGTGCTCTGTTCTTCTTTTGCACACAGGGAAATGCCTTCAAGGCTGGTGTGCGGCCTTTACCCACTCGAGGGAGGGCAGTTTCCCATTTACTTTGGAGGTGGCACTCCTGCAGCGCTGTGGGCCATGACTGTGCTTCAAAGACAGTAATCTACCCTTTCCATTGGAAGAGGGCACGCACGGAATGGGAAATCTCTGTTCTCTGGGAGAGGTTGGTGGTGCTACTGCGCCTGTGTATTTGGTGCCCCCCTGCCCACTAGCAATGTTTCTGCTCGCCACTGCGGGGAGAAACGTTATGCAGCTAAGCTCAGTGGGGAAGAACAAGAGCCAGAATTCCTTTGTGGTGCACCATCCAGATACCACATTCGTAGCATGCGGGTCATTTCCTGCTAAGCTCTGCATTCGCAGCCAGCTTCAAGGTGTTCCTGTTGTGGATAGACTCTCGTGCAGATGCCGCTGGAGACGGCCTCTGCTTCTATGCTCTTTGACAAGGCTGCTTTGAGGAAGCTCATACCGTAGCCTCTGCCAAGTACAGCCTTCTGCCTCTCTCAAATACTCACTTACCTGTGAGACCTTGTCTTTCCTTTGGAGAGACAGAGAGCCCTTTTCCTGAAGGGAAACTGTCCGTGCTCTGTTCTTCTTTTGCACACAGGGAAATGCCTTCACGGCTGGTGTGCGGCCTTTACCCCCTCGAGGGAGGGCAGGTTCCCATTTACTTTGGAGGTGGCACTCCTGCAGCGCTGTGGGCCATGACTGTGCTTCAAAGACAGTAATCTACCCTTTCCATTGGAAGAGGGCACGCACGGAATGGGAAATCTCTGTTCTCTGGGAGAGGTTGGTGGTGCTACTGCGCCTGTGTATTTGGTGCCCCACTGCCCAATAGCAATGTTTCTGCTCGGCACTGCGGGGAGAAACATTGTGCAGCTAAGCTCACTTAGGATGTACAAGTGTCAGAATTCCTTTGCGGGGCACCATCCAGATATCACATTCGTAGCATGCGGGTCAATTCCTGCTAAGCTCTGCATTCGCAGCCAGCTTCAAGGTGTTCCTGTTGTGGATAGACTCTCGTGCAGATGCCGCTGGAGATGGCCTCTGCTTCTATGCTCTTTGACAAGGCAGCTTTGAGGAAGCTCTTACCGTAGCCTCTGCCAAGTACAGCCTTCTGCCTCTCTCAAATACTCACTTACCTGTGAGACCTTGTCTTTCCTTTGGAGAGACAGAGAGCCCTTTTCCTGAAGGGAAACTGTCCGTGCTCTGTTCTTCTTTTGCACACAGGGAAGTGCCTTCCCAGCTGTTGTGCGCCCATTACCCACTCGAGGGAGGGCAGGTTCCCATTTACTTTGGAGGTCGCACTCCTGCAGCGCTGTGGGCCATGACTGTGCTTCAAAGACAGTAATCTACCCTTTCCATTGGAAGAGGGCACACACGGAATGGGAAATCTCTGTTCTCTGGTAGAGGTTGGTGATGCTACTGCGCCTGTGTATTTGGTGACCCCTGCCAACTAGCAATGTTTCTGCTCGCCACTGCGGGGAGAAACGTTATGCAGCTAAGCTCAGTTGGGAAGAACAAGTGCCAGAATTCCTTTGTGGGGCACCATCCAGATATCACATTCGTAGCATGCGGGTCATTTCCTGCTAAGCTCTGCATTCGCAGCCAGCTTCAAGGTGTTCCTGTTGTGGATAGACTCTTGTGCAGATGCCGCTGGAGACGGCCTCTGCTTCTATGCTCTTTGAAAAGGCTGCTTTGAGGAAGCTCTTACCGTAGCCTCTGCCAAGTACAGCTTATTGCCTCTCTCAAATACTCACTTACCTGTGAGACCTTGTCTTTCCTTTGGAGAGACAGAGAGCCCTTTTCCTGAAGGAAAACTGTCCGTGCTCTGTTCTTCTTTTGCACACAGGGAAGTGCGTTCACGGCTGGTGTGCGCCCATTACCCACTCGAGGGAGTGCAGGTTCCCATTTACTTTGGAGGTGGCACTCCTGCAGCGCTGTGGCCCATGACTGTGCTTCAAAGACAGTAATCTACCCTTTCCATTGGAAGGGGGCACGCACGGAATGGGAAATCTCTGTTCTCTGGGAGAGGTTGGTGGTGCTACTGCGCCTGTGTATTTGGTGCCCCCCTGCCCACTAGCAATGTTTCTGCTCGCCACTGCGGGGAGAAACGTTATGCAGCTAAGCTCAGTTGGGAAGAACAAGTGCCAGAATTCCTTTGTGGTGCACCATCCAGAAATCACTTTCGTAGCATGCGGGTCATTTCCTGCTAAGCTCTGCATTCGCAGCCACCTTCATGGTGTTCCTGTTGTGGATAGACTCTCGTGCAAATGCCGCTGGAGACGGCCTCTGCTTCTATGCTCTTTGACAAGGCTGCTTTGAGGAAGCTCTTACCATAGCCACAGCCAAGTACAGCCTTCTGCCTCTCTCAAATACTCACTTACCTGTGAGACCTTGTCTTTCCTTTGGAGAGACAAAGAGCCCTTTTCCTGAAGGGAAACTGTCCTTGCTCTGTTCTTCTTTTGCACACAGGGAAATGCCTTCACGGCTGGTGTGCGGCCTTTACCCACTCGAGGGAGGGCAGGTTCCCATTTACTTTGGAGGTGGCACTCCTGCAGCGCTGTGGGCCATGACTGTGCTTCAAAGACAGTAATCTACCCTTTCCATTGGAAGAGGGCACGCACGCAATGGGAAATCTCTGTTCTCTGGGAGAGGTTGGTGCTTCTACGGCGCCTGTGTATTAGGTGACCCCCTACCCACTAGCAGTGTTTCTGCTCGGCGCTGCGGGGAGAAACGTTATGCAGCTAAGCTCAGTTGGGAAGAACAAGGGCCAGAATTCCTTTGTGGTGCACCATCCAGAAATCACATTCGTAGCATGCGGGTCATTTCCTGCTAAGCTCTGCATTCGCAGCCACCTTCAAGGTGTTCCTGTTGTGGATAGACTCTCGTGCAAATGCCGCTGGAGACGGACTCTGCTTCTATGCTCTTTGACAAGGCTGCTTTGAGGAAGCTCTTACCGTAGCCTCTGCCAAGTACAGCCTTCTGCCTCTCTCAAATACTCACTTACCTGTGAGACCTTGTCTTTCCTTTGGAGAGACAGAGAGCCCTTTTCCTGAAGGGAAACTGTCCGTGCTCTGTTCTTCTTTTGCACACAGGGAAGTGCCTTCCCGGCTGTTGTGCGCCCATTACTCACTCGAGGGAGGGCAGGTTCCCATTTACTTTGGAGGTGGCACTCCTGCAGCGCTGTGGGCCATGACTGTGCTTCAAAGACAGTAATCTACCCTTTCCATTGGAAGACGGCACACACGGAAAGGGAAATCTCTGTTCTCTGGTAGAGGTTGGTGATGCTACTGCGCCTGTGTATTTGGTGACTCCTGCCAACTAGCAATGTTTCTGCTCGCCACTGCGGGGAGAAACGTTATGCAGCTAAGCTCAGTTGGGAAGAACATGTGCCAGAATTCCTTTGTGGGGCACCATCCAGATATCACATTCGTAGCATGCGGGTCATTTCCTGCTAAGCTCTGCATTCGCAGCCAGCTTCAACGTGTTCCTGTTGTGGATAGACTCTTGTGCAGATGCCGCTGGAGACGGCCTCTGCTTCTATGCTCTTTGACAAGGCTGCTTTTAGGAAGCTCTTACCGTAGCCTCTGCCAAGTACAGCTTTCTGCCTCTCTCAAATACTCACTTACCTGTGAGACCTTGTCTTTCCTTTGGAGAGACAGAGAGCCCTTTTCCTGAAGGGAAACTGTCCTTGCTCTGTTCTTCTTTTGCACACAGGGAAATGCCTTCACGGCTGGTGTGCGGCCTTTACCCACTCGAGGGAGGGCAGGTTCCCATTTACTTTGGAGGTGGCACTCCTGCAGCGCTGTGGGCCATGACTGTGCTTCAAAGACAGTAATCTACCCTTTCCATTGGAAGAGGGCACGCACGGAATGGGAAATCTCTGTTCTCTGGGAGAGGTTGGTGGTGCTACTGCGCCTTTGTATTTTGTGCCCCACTGCCCACTAGCAATGTTTCTGCTCGCCACTGCGGGGAGAAACGTTATGCAGCTAAGCTCAGTGGGGAAGAACAAGTGCCAGAATTCCTTTGTGGTGCACCATCCAGATACCACATTCGTAGCATGCGGGTCATTTCCTGCTAAGCTCTGCATTCTCTGCCAGCTTCAAGGTGTTCCTGTTGTGGATAGACTCTCCGGCAGATGCCGCTGGAGACGGCCTCTGCTTCTATGCTCTTTGACAAGGCTGCTTTGAGGAAGCTCTTACCGTAGCCTCTGCCAAGTACAGCCTTCTGCCTCTCTCAAATACTCACTTACCTGTGAGACCTTGTCTTTCCTTTGGAGAGACAGAGAGCCCTTTTCCTGAAGGGAAACTGTCCGTGCTCTGTTCTTCTTTTGCACACAGGGAAATGCCTTCACGGCTGGTGTGCGGCCTTTACCCACTCGAGGGAGGGCAGGTTCCCATTTACTTTGGAGGTGGCACTCCTGCAGCGCTGTGGGCCATGACTGTGCTTCAAAGACAGTAATCTACCCTTTCCATTAGAAGAGGGCACGCACGGAATGGGAAATCTCTGTTCTCTGGGAGAGGTTGGTGGTGCTACTGCGCCTGTGTATTTGTTGCCCCCCTGCCCACTAGCAATCTTTCTGCTCGCCACTGTGGGGAGAAACGTTATGCAGCTAAGCTCAGTTGGGAAGAACAAGTGCCAGAATTCCTTTGTGGGGCACCATCCAGATATCACATTCGTAGCATGCGGGTCCTTTCCTCCTAAGCTCTGCATTCGCAGCCAGCTTCAAGGTGTTCCTGTTGTGGATAGACTCTTGTGCAGATGCCGCTGGAGAGGGCCTCTGCTTCTATGCTCTTTGACAAGGCTGCTTTGAGGAAGCTCTTACCGTAGCCTCTGCCATGTACAGCCTTCTGCCTCTCTCAAATACTCACTTACTTGTGAGACCTTGTCTTTCCTTTGGAGAGACAGAGAGCCCTTTTCCTGAAGGGAAACTGTTCCGTGCTCTGTTCTTCTTTTGCACACAGGGAAATGCCTTCACGGCTGCTGTGCGGACTTTACCCACTCGAGGGAGGGCAGGTTCCCATTTACTTTGGAGGTGGCACTCCTGCAGCGCTGTGGGCCATGACTGTGCTTCAAAGACAGTAATCTACCCTTTCCATTGGAAGAGGGCACGCACGGAATGGGAAATCTCTGTTCTCTGGGAGAGGTTGGTGGTGCTACTGCGCCTGTGTATTTGGTGCCCCCCTGCCCACTAGCAATGTTTCTGCTCGCCACTGCGGGGAGAAACGTTATGCAGCTAAGCTCAGTTGGGAAGAACAAGGGCCAGAATTACTTTGTGGTGCACCATCCAGAAATCACATTCGTAGCATGCGGGTCATTTCCTGCTAAGCTCTGTATTCGCAGCCAGCTTCAAGGTGTTCCTGTTGTGGATAGACTCTTGTGCAGATGCCGCTGGAGACGGCCTCTGCTTCTATGCTCTTTGACAAGGCTGCTTTGAGGAAGCTCTTACCGTAGCCTCTGCCAAGTACAGCTTTCTGCCTCTCTCAAATACTCACTTACCTGTGAGACCTTGTCTTTCCTTTGGAGAGACAGAGAGCCCTTTTCCTGAAGGAAAACTGTCCGTGCTCTGTTCTTCTTTTGCACACAGGGAAGTGCGTTCACGGCTGGTGTGCGCCCATTACCCACTCGAGGGAGTGCAGGTTCCCATTTACTTTGGAGGTGGCACTCCTGCAGCGCTGTGGGCCATGACTGTGCTTCAAAGACAGTAATCTACCCTTTCCATTGGAAGAGGGCACGCACGGAATGGGAAATCTCTGTTCTCTGGGAGAGGTTGGTGGTTCTACGGCGCCTGTGTATTAGGTGCCCCCCTGCCCACTAGCAGTGTTTCTGCTCGGCGCTGCGGGGAGAAACATTGTGCAGCTAAGCTCACTTAGGATGTACAATTGTCAGAATTCCTTTGCGGGGCACCATCCAGATATCACATTCGTAGCATGCGGGTCCTTTCCTGCTAAGCTCTGCATTCGCAGCCAGCTTCAAGGTGTTCCTGTTGTGGATAGACTCTCGTGCAGATGCCGCTGGAGACGGCCTCTGCTTCTATGCTCTTTGACAAGGCTGCTTTGAGGAAGCTCGTACCGTAGCCTCGGCCAAGTACAGCCTTCTGCCTCTCTCAAATACTCACTTACCTGTGAGACCTTGTCTTTCCTTTGGAGAGACAGAGAGCCCTTTTCCTGAAGGGAAACTGTCCGTGCTCTGTTCTTCTTTTGCACACAGGGAAATGCCTTCACGGCTGGTGTGCGGCCTTTACCCACTCGAGGGAGGGCAGGTTCCCATTTACTTTGGAGGTGGCACTCCTGCAGCGCTGTGGGCCATGACTGTGCTTCAAAGACAGTAATCTACCCTTTCCATTGGAAGAGGGCACGCACGGAATGGGAAATCTCTGTTCTCTGGGAGAGGTTGGTGGTGCTACTGCGCCTGTGTATTTGGTGACCCCTGCCCACTAGCAATGTTTCTGCTCGCCACTGCGGGGAGAAACGTTATGCAGCTAAGCTCAGTTGGGAAGAACAAGTGCCAGAATTCCTTTGTGCGGCATCATCCAGATATCACATTCATAGCATGCGGGTCGTTTCCTGCTAAGCTCTGCATTCTCTGCCAGTTTCAAAGTGTTCCTGTTGTGGATAGACTCTCATGCAGATGCCGCTGGAGACGGCCTCTGCTTCTATGCTCTTTGACAAGGCTGCTTTGAGGAAGCTCTTACCGTAGCCTCTGCCAAGTACAGCCTTCTGCCTCTCTCAAATACTGACTTACCTGTGAGACCTTGTCTTTCCTTTGGAGAGACAGAGAGCCCTTTTCCTGAAGGGAAACTGTCCGTGCTCTGTTCTTCTTTTGCACACAGGGAAATGCCTTCACGGCTGGTGTGCGTCCTTTACCCACTCGAGGGAGGGCAGGTTCCCATTTACTTTGGAGGTGGCACTCCTGCAGCGCTGTGGGCCATGACTGTGCTTCAAACACAGTAATCTACCCTTTCCATTGGAAGAGGGCATGCACGGAATGGGAAATCTCTGTTCTCTGGGAGAGGTTGGTGGTGCTACTGCGCCTGTGTATTTGGTGCGCCCCTGCCCACTAGCAATGTTTCTGCTCGCCACTGCGGGGAGAAACGTTATGCAGCTAAGCTCAGTTGGGAAGAACAAGGGCCAGAATTCCTTTGTGGTGCACCATCCAGAAATCACATTCGTAGCATGCGGGTCATTTCCTGCTAAGCTCTGCATTCGCAGCCACCTTCAAGGTGTTCCTGTTGTGGATAGACTCTCGTGCAAATGCCGCTGGAGACGGACTCTGCTTCTATGCTCTTTGACAAGGCTGCTTTGAGGAAGCTCTTACCGTAGCCTCTGCCAAGTACAGCCTTCTGCCTCTCTCAAATACTCACTTACCTGTGAGACCTTGTCTTTCCTTTGGAGAGACAGAGAGCCCTTTTCCTGAAGGGAAACTGTCCGTGCTCTGTTCTTCTTTTGCACACAGGGAAGTGCCTTCCCGGCTGTTGTGCGCCCATTACCCACTCGAGGGAGGGCAGGTTCCCATTTACTTTGGAGGTGGCACTCCTGCAGCGCTGTGGGCCATGACTGTGCTTCAAAGACAGTAATCTACCCTTTCCATTGGAAGAGGGCACGCACGGAATGGGAAATCTCTGTTCTCTGGTAGAGGTTGGTGATGCTACTGCGCCTGTGTATTTGGTGACCCCTGCCAACTAGCAATGTTTCTGCTCGCCACTGCGGGGAGGAACGTTATGCAGCTAAGCTCAGTTGGGAAGAACAAGTGCCAGAATTACTTTGTGGGGCACCATCCAGATATCACATTCGTAGCATGCGGGTCATTTCCTGCTAAGCTCTGCATTCGCAGCCAGCTTCAAGGTGTTCCAGTTGTGGATAGACTCTTGTGCAGATGCCGCTGGAGACGGCCTTTGCTTCTATGCTCTTTGAAAAGGCTGCTTTGAGGAAGCTCTTACCGTAGCCTCTGCAAAGTACAGCTTTCTGCCTCTCTCAAATACTCACTTACCTGTGAGACCTTGTCTTTCCTTTGGAGAGACAGAGAGCCCTTTTCCTGAAGGAAAACTGTCCGTGCTCTGTTCTTCTTTTGCACACAGGGAAGTGCGTTCACGGCTGGTGTGCGCCCATTACCCACTCGAGGGAGTGCAGGTTCCCATTTACTTTGGAGGTGGCACTCCTGCAGCGCTGTGGGCCATGACTGTGCTTCAAAGACAGTAATCTACCCTTTCCATTGGAAGAGGGCACGCACGGAATGGGAAATCTCTGTTCTCTGGGAGAGGTTTGTGGTGCTACTGCGCCTGTGTATTTGGTGCCCCCCTGCCCACTAGCAATGTTTCTGCTCGCCACTGCGGGGAGAAACGTTATGCAACTAAGCTCAGTTGGGAAGAACAAGTGCCAGAATTCCTGTGTGCGGCATCATCCAGATATCACATTCGTAGCATGCGGGTCCTTTCCTGCTAAGCTCTGCATTCTCTGCCAGCTTCAAGGTGTTCCTGTTGTGGATAGACTCTCGTGCAGATGCCGCTGGAGACGGCCTCTGCTTCTATGCTCTTTGACAAGGCTGCTTTGAGGAAGCTCTTACCGTAGCCTCTGCCAAGTACAGCCTTCTGCCTCTCTCAAATACTCACTTACCTGTGAGACCTTGTCTTTCCTTTGGAGAGACAGAGAGCCCTTTTCCTGAAGGGAAACTGTCCGTGCTCTGTTCTTCTTTTGCACACAGGGAAATGCCTTCACGGCTGGTGTGTGCCCATTACCCACTCGAGGGAGGGCAGGTTCCCATTTACTTTGGAGGTGGCACTCCTGCAGCGCTGTGGGCCATGACTGTGCTTCAAAGACAGTAATCTACCCTTTCCATTGGAAGAGGGCACGCACGGAATGGGAAATCTCTGTTCTCTGGGAGAGGTTGGTGGTGCTACTGCGCCTGTGTATTTGGTGCCCCCCTGCCCACTAGCAATGTTTCTGCTCGCCACTGCGGGGAGAAACCTTATGCAGCTAAGCTCAGTTGGGAAGAACAAGGGCCAGAATTCCTTTGTGGTGCACCATCCAGAAATCACATTCGTAGCATGCGGGTCATTTCCTGCTAAGCTCTGCATTCGCAGCCACCTTCAAGGTGTTCCTGTTGTGGATAGACTCTCGAGCAAATGTCGCTGGAGACGGACTCTGCTTCTATGCTCTTTGACAAGGCTGCTTTGAGGAAGCTCTTACCGTAGCCTCTGCCAAGTACAGCCTTCTGCCTCTCTCAAATACTCACTTACCTGTGAGACCTTGTCTTTCCTTTGGAGAGACAGAGAGCCCTTTTCCTGAAGGGAAACTGTCCGTTCTCTGTTCTTCTTTTGCACACAGGGAAGTGCCTTCCCGGCTGTTGTGCGCCCATTACCCAGTCGAGGGAGGGCAGGTTCCCATGTACTTTGGAGGTGGCACTCCTGCAGCGCTGTGGGCCATGACTGTGCTTCAAAGACAGTAATCTACCCTTTCCATTGGAAGAGGGCACGCACGCAATGGGAAATCTCTGTTCTCTGGGAGAGGTTGGTGGTTCTACGGCGCCTGTGTATTAGGTGCCCCCCTGCCAACTAGCAGTGTTTCTGCACGGCACTGCGGGGAGAAACATTGTGCAGCTAAGCTCACTTAGGATGTACAAGTGTCAGAATTCCTTTGCGGGGCACCATCCAGAAATCACATTTGTAGCATGCGGGTCATTTCCTGCTAAGCTCTGCATTCGCAGCCACCTTCAAGGTGTTCCTGTTGTGGATAGACTCTCGTGCAAATGCCGCTGGAGACGGACTCTGCTTCTATGCTCTTTGACAAGGCTGCTTTGAGGAAGCTCTTACCGTAGCCTCTGCCAAGTACAGCCTTCTGCCTCTCTCAAATACTCACTTACCTGTGAGACCTTGTCTTTCCTTTGGAGAGACAGAGAGCCCTTTTCCTGAAGGAAAACTGTCCGTGCTCTGTTCTTCTTTTGCACACAGGGATGTGCGTTCATGGCTGGTGTGCGCCCATTACCCACTCGAGGGAGTGCAGGTTCCCATTTACTTTGGAGGTGGCACTCCTGCAGCGCTGTGGGCCATGACTGTGCTTCAAAGACAGTAATCTACCCTTTCCATTGGAAGAGGGCACGCACGGAATGGGAAATCTCTGTTCTCTGGGAGAGGTTGGTGGTGCTACTGCGCCTGTGTATTTGGTGCCCCCCTGCCCACTAGCAATGTTTCTGCTCGCCACTGCGGGGAGAAACGTTATGCAGCTAAGCTCAGTTGGGAAGAACAAGTGCCAGAATTCCTTTGTGGTGCACCATCCAGATACCACATTCGTACCATGCGGGTCATTTCCTGGAAGCTCTGCATTCGCAGCCACCTTCAAGGTGTTCCTGTTGTGGATAGACTCTCGTGCAGATGCCGCTGGAGACGGCCTCTGCTTCTATGCTCTTTGACAAGGCTGCTTTGAGGAAGCTCTTACCATAGCCTCTGCCAAGTACAGACTTCTGCCTCTCTCAAATACTCACTTACCTGTGAGACCTTGTCTTTCCTTTGGAGAGACAGAGAGCCCTTTTCCTGAAGGGAAAGTGTCCTTGCTCTGTTCTTCTTTTGCACACAGGGAAATGCCTTCACGGCTGGTGTGCGGCCTTTACCCCCTCGAGGGAGGGCAGGTTCCCATTTACTTTGGAGGTGGCACTCCTGCAGCGCTGTGGGCCATGACTGTGCTTCAAAGACAGTAATCTACCCTTTCCATTGGAAGAGGGCACGCACGGAATGGGAAATCTCTGTTCTCTGGGAGAGGTTGGTGGTTCTACGGCGCCTGTGTATTAGGTGCCCCCCTGCCCACTAGCATTGTTTCTGCCCGGCGCTGCGGGGAGAAACATTGTGCAGCTAAGCTCACTTAGGATGTACAAGTGTCAGAATTCCTTTGCGGGGCACCATCCAGATATCACATTCGTAGCATGCGGGTCAATTCCTGCTAAGCTCTGCATTCGCAGCCACCTTCAAGGTGTTCCTGTTGTGGATAGACTCTCGTGCAAATGCCGCTGGAGACGGACTCTGCTTCTATGCTCTTTGACAAGGCTGCTTTGATGAAGCTCTTACCGTAGCCTCTGCCAAGTACAGCTTTCTGCTCTCTCAAATACTCACTTCCGTGTGAGACCTTGTCTTTCCTTTGGAGAGACAGAGAGCCCTTTTCCTGAAGGGAAACTGTCCGTGCTCTGTTCTTCTTTTGCACACAGGGAAATGCCTTCACGGCTGGTGTGCGGCCTTTACCCACTCGAGGGAGGGCAGGTTCCCATTTACTTTGGAGGTGGCACTCCTGCAGCGCTGTGGGCCATGACTGTGCTTCAAAGACAGTAATCTACCCTTTCCATTAGAAGAGGGCACGCACGGAATGGGAAATCTCTGTTCTCTGGGAGAGGTTGGTGGTGTTACTGCGCCTGTGTATTTGGTGCCCCCCTGCCCACTAGCAATGTTTCTGCTCGCCACTGCGGGGAGAAACGTTATGCAGCTAAGCTCAGTTGGGAAGAACAAGTGCCAGAATTCCTTTGTGGGGCACCATCCAGATATCACATTCGTAGCATGCGGGTCCTTTCCTCCTAAGCTCTGCATTCGCAGCCAGCTTCAAGGTGTTCCTGTTGTGGATAGACTCTTGTGCAGATGCCGCTGGAGAGGGCCTCTGCTTCTATGCTCTTTGACAAGGCTGCTTTGAGGAAGCTCTTACCGTAGCCTCTGCCAAGTACAGCCTTCTGCCTCTCTCAAATACTCACTTACCTGTGAGACCTTGTCTTTCCTTTGGAGAGACAGAGAGCCCTTTCCTGAAGGAAAACTGTCCGTGCTCTGTTCTTCTTTTGCACACAGTGAAGTGCGTTCACGGCTGGTGTGCGCCCATTAACCACTCGAGGGAGTGCAGGTTCCCATTTACTTTGGAGGTGGCACTCCTGCAGCGCTGTGGGCCATGACTGTGCTTCAAAGACAGTAATCTACCCTTTCCATTGGAAGAGGGCACGCACGGAATGGGAAATCTCTGTTCTCTGGGAGAGGTTGGTGGTGCTACTGCGCCTGTGTATTTGGTGCCCCCCTGCCCACTAGCAATGTTTCTGCTCGCCACTGCGGGGAGAAACGTTATGCAGCTAAGCTCAGTTGGGAAGAACAAGTGCCAGAATTCCTTTGTAGTGCACCATCCAGAAATCACATTCGTAGCATGCGGGTCATTTCCTGCTAAGCTCTGCATTCGCAGCCACCTTCAAGGTGTTCCTGTTGTGGATAGACTCTCGTGCAAATGCCGCTGGAGACGGACTCTGCTTCTATGCTCTTTGACAAGGCTGCTTTGAGGAAGCTCTTACCGTAGCCTCTGCCAAGTACAGCCTTCTGCCTCTCTCAAATACTCACTTACCTGTGAGACCTTGTCTTTCCTTTGGAGAGACAGAGAGCCCTTTTCCTGAAGGGAAAGTGTCCTTGCTCTGTTCTTCTTTTGCACACAGGGAAATGCCATCACGTCTGGTGTGCGGCCTTTACCCACTCGAGGGAGGGCAGGTTCCCACTTAGTTTGGAGGTGGCACTCCTGCAGCGCTGTGGGCCATGACTGTGCTTCAAAGACAGTAATCTACCCTTTCCATTGGAAGGGGGCACGCACGGAATGGGAAATCTCTGTTCTCTGGGAGAGGTTGGTGGTGCTACTGCGCCTGTGTATTTGGTGCCCCCCTGCCCACTAGCAATGTTTCTGCTCGCCACTGCGGGGAGAAACGTTATGCAGCTAAGCTCAGTTGGGAAGAACAAGTGCCAGAATTCCTTTGTGGGGCACCATCCAGATATCACATTCGTAGCATGCGGGTCCTTTCCTGCTAAGCTCTGCATTCGCAGCCAGCTTCAAGGTGTTCCTGTTGTGGATAGACTCTTGTGCAGATGCCGCTGGAGAGGGCCTCTGCTTCTATGCTCTTTGACAAGGCTGCTTTGAGGAAGCTCTTACCGTAGCCTCTGCCAAGTACAGCCTTCTGCCTCTCTCAAGTACTCACTTACCTGTGAGACCTTGTCTTTCCTTTGGAGAGACAGAGAGCCCTTTCCTGAAGGAAAACTGTCCGTGCTCTGTTCTTCTTTTGCACACAGGGAAGTGCGTTCACGGCTGGTGTGCGCCCATTACCCACTCGAGGGAGTGCAGGTTCCCATTTACTTTGGAGGTGGCACTCCTGCAGGGCTGTGGGCCATGACTGTGCTTCAAAGACAGTAATCTACCCTTTCCATTGGAAGAGGGCACGCACGGAATGGGAAATCTCTGTTCTCTGGGAGAGGTTGGTGGTGCTACTGCGCCTGTGTATTTGGTGCCCCCCTGCCAACTAGGAATGTTTCTGCTCGCCACTGCGGGGAGAAACGTTATGCAGCTAAGCTCAGTTGGGAAGAACAAGTGCCAGAATTCCTTTGTAGTGCACCATCCAGAAATCACATTCGTAGCATGCGGGTCATTTCCTGCTAAGCTCTGCATTCGCAGCCACCTTCAAGGTGTTCCTGTTGTGGATAGACTCTCGTGCAAATGCCGCTGGAGACGGACTCTGCTTCTATGCTCTTTGACAAGGCTGCTTTGAGGAAGCTCTTACCGTAGCCTCTGCCAAGTACAGCCTTCTGCCTCTCTCAAATACTCACTTACCTGTGAGACCTTGTCTTTCCTTTGGAGAGACAGAGAGCCCTTTTCCTGAAGGGAAACTGTCCGTGCTCTGTTCTTCTTTTGCACACAGGGAAGTGCCTTCCCGGCTGTTGTGCGCCTATTACCCACTCGAGGGAGGGCAGGTTCCCATTTACTTTGGAGGTGGCACTCCTGCAGCGCTGTGGGCCATGACTGTGCTTCAAAGACAGTAATCTCCCATTTCCATTGGAAGAGGGCACACACGGAATGGGAAATCTCTGTTCTCTGGTAGAGGTTGATGGTGCTACTGCGCCTGTGTATTTGGTGACCCCTGCCAACTAGCAATGTTTCTGCTCGCCACTGCGGGGAGAAACGTTATGCAGCTAAGCTCAGTTGGGAAGAACAAGTGCCAGAATTCCTTTGTGGGGCACCATCCAGATATCACATTCGTAGCATGCGGGTCATTTCCTGCTAAGCTCTGTATTCGCAGCCAGCTTCAAGGTGTTCCTGTTGTGGATAGACTCTTGTGCAGATGCCGCTGGAGACTGCCTCTGCTTCTATGCTCTTTGACAAGGCTGCTTTGAGGAAGCTCTTACCGTAGCCTCTGCCAAGTACAGCTTTCTGCCTCTCTCAAATACTAACTTACCTGTGAGACCTTGTCTTTCCTTTGGAGAGACAGAGAGCCCTTTTCCTGAAGGAAAACTGTCCGTGCTCTGTTCTTCTCTTGCACACAGGGAAGTGAGTTCACGGCTGGTGTGCGCCCATTACCCACTCGAGGGCGTGCAGGTTCCCATTTACTTTGGCGGTGGCACTCCTGCAGCGCTGTGGGCCATGACTGTGCTTCAAAGACAGTAATCTATCCTTTCCATTGGAAGAGGGCACGCACGGAATGGGAAATCTCTGTTCTCTGTGAGAGGTTGGTGGTGCTACTGCGCCTGTGTATTTGGTGCCCCCCTGCCCACTAGCAATGTTTCTGCTCGCCACTGCGGGGAGAAACGTTATGCAGCTAAGCTCAGTTGGGAAGAACAAGTGCCAGAATTCCTTTGTGGTGCACCATCCAGAAATCACATTCGTAGCATGCGGGTCATTTCCTGCTAAGCTCTGCATTCGCAGCCCCCTTCAAGGTGTTCCTGTTGTGGATAGACTCTCGTGCAAATGCCGCTGGAGACGGACTCTGCTTCTATGCTCTTTGACAAGGCTGCTTTGAGGAAGCTCTTACCGTAGCCTCTGCCAAGCACAGCCTTCTGCCTCTCTCAAATACTCACTTACCTGTGAGTCCTTGTCTTTCCTTTGGAGAGACAGAGATCCCTTTTCCTGAAGGGAAACTGTCCGTGCTCTGTTCTTCTTTTGCACACAGGGAAATGCCTTCACGGCTGGTGTGTGCCCATTACCCACTCGAGGGAGGGCAGGTTCCCATTTACTTTGGAGGTGGCACTCCTGCAGCGCTGTGGGCCATAACTGTGCTTCAAAGACAGTAATCTACCCTTTCCATTGGAAGAGGGCACGCACAGAATGGGAAATCTCTGTTCTCTGGGAGAGGTTGGTGGTTCTACGGCGCCTGTGTATCTGGTGCCCCCCTGCAAACAAGCAATGTTTCTGCTCGCCACTGCGGGGAGAAACGTTATGCAGCTAAGCTCAGTTGGGAAGAACAAGTGCCAGAATTCCTTTGTGTGGCACCATCCAGATACCACATTCGTAGCATTCGGGTCATTTCCTGCTAAGCTCTGCATTCGCAGCCAGCTTCAAGGTGTTCCTGTTGTGGATAGACTCTCGTGCTGATGCCGCTGGAGACGGCCTCTGCTTCTATGCTCTTTGACACGGCTGCTTTGAGGAAGCTCTTACCGTAGCCTCTGCCAAGTACAGCCTTCTGCCTCTCCCAAATACTCACTTACCTGTGAGACCTTGGCTTTCCTTTGGAGAGACAGAGAGCCCTTTTCCTGAAGGGAAACTGTCCTTGCTCTGTTCTTCTTTTGCACACAGGGAAATGCCTTCCCGGCTGGTGTGCGGCCTTTACCCTCTCGAGGGAGGGCAGGTTCACATTTACGTTGGAGGTGGCAATCCTGCAGCGCTGTGGGCCATGACTGTGCTTCAAAGACAGTAATCTACCCTTTCCATTGGAAGAGGGCACGCACGGAATGGGAAATCTCTGTTCTCTGGGAGAGGTTGGTGGTTCTACGGCTCCTGTGTATTTGGTGCCCCCCTGCCCACTAGCAATGTTTCTGCTCGGCACTGTGGGGAGAACGATTGTTCAGCTAAGCTCACTTAGGATGTACAAGTGTCAGAATTCCTTTGCGGGGCACCATCCAGATATCACATTCGTACCATGCGGGTCATTTCCTGCTAAGCTCTGCATTCACAGCCAGCTTCAAGGTGTTCCTGTTGTGGATAGACTCTTGTGCAGATGCCGCTGGAGACGGCCTCTGCTTCTATGCTCTTTGACAAGGCTGCTTTGAGGAAGCTCTTACCGTAGCCTCTGCCAAGTACAGCTTTCTGCCTCTCTCAACTACTCACTTACCTGTGAGACCTTGTCTTTCCTTTAGAGAGACAGAGAGCCCTTTTCCTGAAGGAAATCTGTCCGTGCTCTGTTCTTCTTTTGCACACAGGGAAGTGCGTTCACGGCTGGTGTGCGCCCATTACCCACTCGAGGGAGTGCAGGTTCCCTTTTACTTTGGAGGTGGCACTCCTGCAGCGCTGTGGGCCATGACTGTGCTTCAAAGACAGTAATCTACCCTTTCCATTGGAAGAGGGCACGCACGGAATGGGAAATCTCTGTTCTCTGGGAGAGGTTGGTGGTGCTACTGCGCCTGTGTATTTGGTGCCCCCCTGCCCACTAGCAATGTTTCTGCTTGCCACTGCGGGGAGAAACGTTATGCAGCTAAGCTCAGTTGGGAAGAACAAGTGCCAGAATTCCTTTGTGGTGCACCATCCAGAAATCACATTCGTAGCATGCGGGTCATTTCCTGCTAAGCTCTGCATTCGCAGCCACCTTCAAGGTGTTCCTGTTGTGGATAGACTCTCATGCAAATGCCGCTGGAGACGGACTCTGCTTCTATGCTCTTTGACAAGGCTGCTTTGAGGAAGCTCTTACCGTAGCCTCTGCCAAGTACAGCCTTCTGCCTCTCTCAAATACTCACTTACCTGTGAGACCTTGTCTTTCCTTTGGAGAGACAGAGAGCCCTTTTCCTGAAGGGAAACTGTCCTTGCTCTGTTCTTCTTTTGCACACAGGGAAATGCCTTCACGGCTGGTGTGCGGCCTTTACCCACTCGTGGGAGGGCAGGTTCCCATTTACTTTGGAGGTGGCACTCCTGCAGCGCTGTGGGCCATGACTGTGCTTCAAAGATAGTAATCTACCCTTTCCATTGGAAGAGGGCACGCACAGAATGGGAAATCTCTGTTCTCTGGGAGAGGTTGGTGGTTCTACGGCGCCTGTGTATTAGGTGCCCCCCTGCCCACTAGCAGTGTTTCTGCTCGGCGCTGCGGGGAGAAACGTTGTGCAGCTAAGCTCACTTAGGATGTACAAGTGTCAGAATTCCTTTGCGGGGCACCATCCAGATATCACATTCGTAGCATGCGGGTCATTTCCTGCTAAGCTCTGAATTCGCAGCCAGCTTCAAGGTGTTCCTGTTGTGGATAGACTCTCGTGCAGATGCCGCTGGAGACGGCCTCTGCTTCTATGCTCTTTGACAAGGCTGCTTTGAGGAAGCTCGTACCGTATCCTCTGCCAAGTACAGCCTTCTGCCTCTCTCAAATACTCACTTACCTGTGAGACCTTGTCTTTCCTTTGGGGAGACAGAGAGCCCTTTTCCTGAAGGGAAACTGTCCGTACTCTGTTCTTCTTTTGCACACAGGGAAATGCCTTCACGGCTGGTGTGCGGGCTTTACCCACTCGAGGGAGGGCAGGTTCCCATTTACTTTGGAGGTGGCACTCCTGCAGCGCTGTGGGCCATGACTGTGCTTCAAAGACAGTAATCTACCCTTTCCATTGGAAGAGGGCACGCACAGAATGGGAAATCTCTGTTCTCTGGGAGAGGTTGGTGGTGCTACTGCGCCTGTGTATTTGGTGCCCCACTGCCCACTAGCAATGTTTCTGCTCGTCACTGCGGGGAGAAACGTTATGCAGCTAAGCTCAGTTGGGAAGAACAAGTGCCAGAATTCCTTTGTGGGGCACCATCCAGATATCACATTCGTAGCATGCGGGTGATTTCCTGCTAAGCTCTGCATTCGCAGCCAGCTTCAAGGTGTTCCTGTTGTGGATAGACTCTCGTGCAGATGCCGCTGGAGACGGCCTCTGCTTCTATGCTCTTTGACAAGGCTGCTTTGAGGAAGCTCTTACCGTAGCCTCTGCCAAGTACAGCCTTCTGCCTCTCTCAAATACTCACTTACCTGTGAGACCTTGTCTTTCCCTTGGAGAGACAGAGAGCCCTTTTCCTGAAGGAAATCTGTCCGTGCTCTGTTCTTCTTTTGCACACAGGGAAGTGCGTTCACGGCTGGTGTGCGCCCATTACCCACTCGAGGGAGAGCAGGTTCCCATTTACTTTGGAGGTGGCACTCCTGCAGCGCTGTGGGCCATGACTGTGCTTCAAAGACAGTAATCTACCCTTTCCATTGGAAGAGGGCACGCACGGAATGGGAAATCTCTGTTCTCTGGGAGAGGTTGGTGGTGCTACTGCGCCTGTGTATTTGGTGCCCCCCTGCCCACTAGCAATGTTTCTGCTCGCCACTGCGGGGAGAAACGTTATGCAGCTAAGCTCAGTTGGGAAGAACAAGGGCCAGAATTCCTTTGTGGGGCACCATCCAGATATCACATTCGTAGCATTTGGGTCATTTCCTGCTAAGCTCTGCATTCGCAGCCACCTTCAAGGTGTTCCTGTTGTGGATAGACTCTCGTGCAGATGCCGCTGGAGACGGCCTCTGCTTCTATGCTCTTTGACAAGGCTGCTTTGAGGAAGCTCTTACCGTAGCCTCTGCCAAGTACAGCCTTCTGCCTCTCTCAAATACTCACTTACCTGTGAGACCTTGTCTTTCCTTTGGAGAGACAGAGAGCCCTTTTCCTGAAGGGAAACTGTCCGTGCTCTGTTTTTCTTTTGCACACAGGGAAATGCCTTCACGGCTGGTGTGCGGCCTTTACCCACTCGAGGGAGGGCAGGTTCCCATTTACTTTGGAGGTGGCACTCCTGCAGCGCTGTGGGCCATGACTGTGCTTCAAAGACAGTAATCTACCCTTTCCATTGGAAGAGGGCACGCACGGAATGGGAAATCTCTGTTCTCTGGGAGAGGTTGGTGGTTCTACGGCGCCTGTGTATCTGGTGCCCCCCTGCCAACAAGCAATGTTTCTGCTCGCCACTGCGAGGAGAAACGTTATGCAGCTAAGCTCAGTTGGGAAGAACAAGTGCCAGAATTCCTTTGTGTGGCACCATCCAGATACCACATTCGTAGCATGCGGGTCATTTCCTGCTAAGCTCTGCATTCGCAGCCAGCTTCAAGGTGTTCCTGTTGTGGATAGACTCTCGTGCAGATGCCGCTGGAGACGGCCTCTGCTTCTATGCTCTTTGACAAGGCTGCTTTGAGGAAGCTCTTACCGTAGCCTCTGCCAAGTACAGCCTTCTGCCTCTCTCAAATACTCACTTACCTGTGAGACCTTGTCTTTCCTTTGGAGAGACAGAGAGCCCTTTTCCTGAAGGGAAACTGTCCTTGCTCTGTTCTTCTTTTGCACACAGGGAAATGCCTTCCCGGCTGGTGTGCGGCCTTTACCCACTCGAGGGAGGGCAGGTTCACATTTACGTTGGAGGTGGCACTCCTGCAGCGCTGTGGGCCATGACTGTGCTTCAAAGATAGTAATCTACCCTTTCCATTGGAAGAGGGCACGCACAGAATGGGAAATCTCTGTTCTCTGGGAGAGGTTGGTGGTTCTACGGCGCCTGTGTATTAGGTGCCCCCCTGCCCACTAGCAGTGTTTCTGCTCGGCGCTGCGGGGAGAAACATTGTGCACCTAAGCTCACTTAGGATGTACAAGTGTCAGAATTCCTTTGCGGGGCACCATCCAGATATCACATTCGTAGCATGCGGGTCATTTCCTGCTAAGCTCTGCATTCGCAGCCAGCTTCAAGGTGTTCCTGTTGTGGATAGACTCTCGTGCAGATGCCGCTGGAGACGGCCTCTGCTTCTATGCTCTTTGACAAGGCTGCTTTGAGGAAGCTCGTACCGTAGCCTCTGCCAAGTACAGCCTTCTGCCTGTCTCTAATACTCACTTACCTGTGAGACCTTGTCTTTCCTTTGGGGAGACAGAGAGCCCTTTTCCTGAAGGGAAACTGTCCGTGCTCTGTTGTTCTTTTGCACACAGGGAAATGCCTTCACGGCTGGTGTGCGGCCTTTACCAACTCGAGGGAGGGCAGGTTCCCATTTACTTTGGAGGTGGCACTCCTGCAGCGCTGTGGGCCATGACTGTGCTTCAAAGACAGTAATCTACCCTTTCCATTGGAAGAGGGCACGCACGGAATGGGAAATCTCTGTTCTCTGGGAGAGGTTGGTGGTTCTACGGCGCCTGTGAATCGGTGCCCCCCTGCCAACAAGCAATGTTTCTGCTCGCCACTGCGGGGAGAAAAGTTATGCAGCTAAGCTCAGTTGGGAAGAACAAGTGCCAGAATTCTTTTGTGTGGCATCATCCAGATATCACATTCGTAGCATGCGGGTCAATTCCTGCTAAGCTCTGCATTCGCAGCCAGCTTCAAGGTGTTCCTGTTGTGGATAGACTCTTGTGCAGATGCCGCTGGAGACGGCCTCTGCTTCTATGCTCTTTGACAAGGCTGCTTTGAGGAAGCTCTTACCGTAGCCTCTGCCAAGTACAGCCTTCTGCCTCTCTCAAATACTCACTTACCTGTGAGACCTTGTCTTTCCTTTGGAGAGACAGAGAGCCCTTTTCCTGAAGGGAAACTGTCCGTGCTCTGTTCTTCTTTTGCACACAGGGAAGTGCCTTCCCGGCTGTTGTGCGCCCATTACCCACTCGAGGGAGTGCAGGTTCCCATTTACTTTGGAGGTGGCACTCCTGCAGCGCTGTGGGCCATGACTGTGCTTCAAAGACAGTAATCTACCCTTTCCATTGGAAGAGGGCACGCACGGAATGGGAAATCTCTGTTCTCTGGGAGAGGTTGGTGGTTCTACGGCGCCTGTGTATTTGGTGCCCCCCTGCCCACTAGCAATGTTTCTGCTCGCCACTGCGGGGAGAAACGTTATGCAGCTAAGCTCAGTTGGGAAGAACAAGTGCCAGAATTCCTTTGTGGGGCACCATCCAGATATCACATTCGTAGCATGCGGGTGATTTCCTGCTAAGCTCTGCATTCGCAGCCAGCTTCAACGTGTTCCTGTTGTGGATAGACTCTCGTGCAGATGCTGCTGGAGACGGCCTCTGCTTCTATGCTCTTTGACAAGGCTGCTTTGAGGAAGCTCTTACCGTAGCCTCTGCCAAGTACAGCCTTCTGCCTCTCTCAAATACTCACTTACCTGTGAGACCTTGTCTTTCCTTTGGAGAGACAGAGAGCCCTTTTCCTGAAGGGAAACTGTCCGTGCTCTGTTCTTCTTTTGCACACAGGGAAATGCCTTCACGGCTGGTGTGCGGCCTTTACCCACTGGAGGGAGGGCAGTTTCCATTTACTTTGGAGATGGCACTCCTGAAGCGCTGTGGGCCATGACTGTCCTTCAAAGACAGTAATCTACCCTTTCCATTGGATGAGTGCACGCACGGAATGGGAAATCTCTGTTCTCTGCGAGAGGTTGGTGGTTCTACTGCGCCTGTGTATTTGGTGCCCCCCTGCCCACTAGCAATGTTTCTGCTCGCCACTGCGGGGAGAAACGTTATGCAACTAAGCTCAGTTGGGAAGAACAAGTGCCAGAATTCCTTTGTGGGGCACCATCCAGATATCACATTCGTAGCATGCGGGTCCTTTCCTGCTAAGCTCTGCATTCGCAGCCAGCTTCAAGGTGTTCCTGTTGTGGATAGACTCTCGTGCAGATGCCGCTGGAGACGGCCTCTGCTTCTATGCTCTTTGACAAGGCTGCTTTGAGGAAGCTCTTACTGTAGCCTCTGCCAAGTACAGCCTTCTGCCTCTCTCAAATACTCACTTACCTGTGAGACCTTGTCTTTCCTTTGGAGAGACAGAGAGCCCTTTTCCTGAAGGAAATCTGTCCGTGCTCTGTTCTTCTTTTGCACACAGGGAAGTGCGTTCACGGCTGGTGTGCGCCCATTACCCACTCGAGGGAGAGCAGGTTCCCATTTACTTTGGAGGTGGCACTCCTGCAGCGCTGTGGGCCATGACTGTGCTTCAAAGACAGTAATCTACCCTTTCCATTGGAAGAGGGCACGCACGGAATGGGAAATCTCTGTTCTCTGGGAGAGGTTGGTGGTGCTACTGCGCCTGTGTATTTGGTGCACCCCTGCCCACTAGCAATGTTTCTGCTCGCCACTGCGTGGAGAAACGTTATGCAGCTAAGCTCAGTTGGGAAGAACAAGTGCCAGAATTCCTTTGTGGTGCACCATAGAGAAATCACATTCGTAGCATTTGGGTCATTTCCTGCTAAGCTCTGCATTCGCAGCCACCTTCAAGGTGTTCCTGTTGTGGATAGACTCTCGTGCAGATGCCGCTGGAGACGGCCTCTGCTTCTATGCTCTTTGACAAGGCTGCTTTGAGGAAGCTCGTACCGTAGCCTCTGCCAAGTACAGCCTTCTGCCTCTCTCAAATACTCACTTACCTGTGAGACCTTGTCTTTCCTTTGGAGAGACAGAGAGCCCTTTTCCTGAAGGGAAACTGTCCTTGCTCTGTTCTTCTTTTGCACACAGGGAAATGCCTTCCCGGCTGGTGTGCGGCCTTTACCCTCTCGAGGGAGGGCAGGTTCACATTTACGTTGGAGGTGGCAATCCTGCAGCGCTGTGGGCCATGACTGTGCTTCAAAGACAGTAATCTACCCTTTCCATTGGAAGAGGGCACGCACGGAATGGGAAATCTCTGTTCTCTGGGAGAGGTTGGTGGTTCTACGGCTCCTGTGTATTTGGTGCCCCCCTGCCCACTAGCAATGTTTCTGCTCGGCACTGTGGGGAGAACGATTGTTCAGCTAAGCTCACTTAGGATGTACAAGTGTCAGAATTCCTTTGCGGGGCACCATCCAGATATCACATTCGTACCATGCGGGTCATTTCCTGCTAAGCTCTGCATTCACAGCCAGCTTCAAGGTGTTCCTGTTGTGGATAGACTCTTGTGCAGATGCCGCTGGAGACGGCCTCTGCTTCTATGCTCTTTGACAAGGCTGCTTTGAGGAAGCTCTTACCGTAGCCTCTGCCAAGTACAGCTTTCTGCCTCTCTCAACTACTCACTTACCTGTGAGACCTTGTCTTTCCTTTAGAGAGACAGAGAGCCCTTTTCCTGAAGGAAATCTGTCCGTGCTCTGTTCTTCTTTTGCACACAGGGAAGTGCGTTCACGGCTGGTGTGCGCCCATTACCCACTCGAGGGAGTGCAGGTTCCCTTTTACTTTGGAGGTGGCACTCCTGCAGCGCTGTGGGCCATGACTGTGCTTCAAAGACAGTAATCTACCCTTTCCATTGGAAGAGGGCACGCACGGAATGGGAAATCTCTGTTCTCTGGGAGAGGTTGGTGGTGCTACTGCGCCTGTGTATTTGGTGCCCCCCTGCCCACTAGCAATGTTTCTGCTTGCCACTGCGGGGAGAAACGTTATGCAGCTAAGCTCAGTTGGGAAGAACAAGTGCCAGAATTCCTTTGTGGTGCACCATCCAGAAATCACATTCGTAGCATGCGGGTCATTTCCTGCTAAGCTCTGCATTCGCAGCCACCTTCAAGGTGTTCCTGTTGTGGATAGACTCTCATGCAAATGCCGCTGGAGACGGACTCTGCTTCTATGCTCTTTGACAAGGCTGCTTTGAGGAAGCTCTTACCGTAGCCTCTGCCAAGTACAGCCTTCTGCCTCTCTCAAATACTCACTTACCTGTGAGACCTTGTCTTTCCTTTGGAGAGACAGAGAGCCCTTTTCCTGAAGGGAAACTGTCCTTGCTCTGTTCTTCTTTTGCACACAGGGAAATGCCTTCACGGCTGGTGTGCGGCCTTTACCCACTCGTGGGAGGGCAGGTTCCCATTTACTTTGGAGGTGGCACTCCTGCAGCGCTGTGGGCCATGACTGTGCTTCAAAGATAGTAATCTACCCTTTCCATTGGAAGAGGGCACGCACAGAATGGGAAATCTCTGTTCTCTGGGAGAGGTTGGTGGTTCTACGGCGCCTGTGTATTAGGTGCCCCCCTGCCCACTAGCAGTGTTTCTGCTCGGCGCTGCGGGGAGAAACGTTGTGCAGCTAAGCTCACTTAGGATGTACAAGTGTCAGAATTCCTTTGCGGGGCACCATCCAGATATCACATTCGTAGCATGCGGGTCATTTCCTGCTAAGCTCTGAATTCGCAGCCAGCTTCAAGGTGTTCCTGTTGTGGATAGACTCTCGTGCAGATGCCGCTGGAGACGGCCTCTGCTTCTATGCTCTTTGACAAGGCTGCTTTGAGGAAGCTCGTACCGTATCCTCTGCCAAGTACAGCCTTCTGCCTCTCTCAAATACTCACTTACCTGTGAGACCTTGTCTTTCCTTTGGGGAGACAGAGAGCCCTTTTCCTGAAGGGAAACTGTCCGTACTCTGTTCTTCTTTTGCACACAGGGAAATGCCTTCACGGCTGGTGTGCGGGCTTTACCCACTCGAGGGAGGGCAGGTTCCCATTTACTTTGGAGGTGGCACTCCTGCAGCGCTGTGGGCCATGACTGTGCTTCAAAGACAGTAATCTACCCTTTCCATTGGAAGAGGGCACGCACAGAATGGGAAATCTCTGTTCTCTGGGAGAGGTTGGTGGTGCTACTGCGCCTGTGTATTTGGTGCCCCACTGCCCACTAGCAATGTTTCTGCTCGTCACTGCGGGGAGAAACGTTATGCAGCTAAGCTCAGTTGGGAAGAACAAGTGCCAGAATTCCTTTGTGGGGCACCATCCAGATATCACATTCGTAGCATGCGGGTGATTTCCTGCTAAGCTCTGCATTCGCAGCCAGCTTCAAGGTGTTCCTGTTGTGGATAGACTCTCGTGCAGATGCCGCTGGAGACGGCCTCTGCTTCTATGCTCTTTGACAAGGCTGCTTTGAGGAAGCTCTTACCGTAGCCTCTGCCAAGTACAGCCTTCTGCCTCTCTCAAATACTCACTTACCTGTGAGACCTTGTCTTTCCCTTGGAGAGACAGAGAGCCCTTTTCCTGAAGGAAATCTGTCCGTGCTCTGTTCTTCTTTTGCACACAGGGAAGTGCGTTCACGGCTGGTGTGCGCCCATTACCCACTCGAGGGAGAGCAGGTTCCCATTTACTTTGGAGGTGGCACTCCTGCAGCGCTGTGGGCCATGACTGTGCTTCAAAGACAGTAATCTACCCTTTCCATTGGAAGAGGGCACGCACGGAATGGGAAATCTCTGTTCTCTGGGAGAGGTTGGTGGTGCTACTGCGCCTGTGTATTTGGTGCCCCCCTGCCCACTAGCAATGTTTCTGCTCGCCACTGCGGGGAGAAACGTTATGCAGCTAAGCTCAGTTGGGAAGAACAAGGGCCAGAATTCCTTTGTGGGGCACCATCCAGATATCACATTCGTAGCATTTGGGTCATTTCCTGCTAAGCTCTGCATTCGCAGCCACCTTCAAGGTGTTCCTGTTGTGGATAGACTCTCGTGCAGATGCCGCTGGAGACGGCCTCTGCTTCTATGCTCTTTGACAAGGCTGCTTTGAGGAAGCTCTTACCGTAGCCTCTGCCAAGTACAGCCTTCTGCCTCTCTCAAATACTCACTTACCTGTGAGACCTTGTCTTTCCTTTGGAGAGACAGAGAGCCCTTTTCCTGAAGGGAAACTGTCCGTGCTCTGTTTTTCTTTTGCACACAGGGAAATGCCTTCACGGCTGGTGTGCGGCCTTTACCCACTCGAGGGAGGGCAGGTTCCCATTTACTTTGGAGGTGGCACTCCTGCAGCGCTGTGGGCCATGACTGTGCTTCAAAGACAGTAATCTACCCTTTCCATTGGAAGAGGGCACGCACGGAATGGGAAATCTCTGTTCTCTGGGAGAGGTTGGTGGTTCTACGGCGCCTGTGTATCTGGTGCCCCCCTGCCAACAAGCAATGTTTCTGCTCGCCACTGCGAGGAGAAACGTTATGCAGCTAAGCTCAGTTGGGAAGAACAAGTGCCAGAATTCCTTTGTGTGGCACCATCCAGATACCACATTCGTAGCATGCGGGTCATTTCCTGCTAAGCTCTGCATTCGCAGCCAGCTTCAAGGTGTTCCTGTTGTGGATAGACTCTCGTGCAGATGCCGCTGGAGACGGCCTCTGCTTCTATGCTCTTTGACAAGGCTGCTTTGAGGAAGCTCTTACCGTAGCCTCTGCCAAGTACAGCCTTCTGCCTCTCTCAAATACTCACTTACCTGTGAGACCTTGTCTTTCCTTTGGAGAGACAGAGAGCCCTTTTCCTGAAGGGAAACTGTCCTTGCTCTGTTCTTCTTTTGCACACAGGGAAATGCCTTCCCGGCTGGTGTGCGGCCTTTACCCACTCGAGGGAGGGCAGGTTCACATTTACGTTGGAGGTGGCACTCCTGCAGCGCTGTGGGCCATGACTGTGCTTCAAAGATAGTAATCTACCCTTTCCATTGGAAGAGGGCACGCACAGAATGGGAAATCTCTGTTCTCTGGGAGAGGTTGGTGGTTCTACGGCGCCTGTGTATTAGGTGCCCCCCTGCCCACTAGCAGTGTTTCTGCTCGGCGCTGCGGGGAGAAACATTGTGCACCTAAGCTCACTTAGGATGTACAAGTGTCAGAATTCCTTTGCGGGGCACCATCCAGATATCACATTCGTAGCATGCGGGTCATTTCCTGCTAAGCTCTGCATTCGCAGCCAGCTTCAAGGTGTTCCTGTTGTGGATAGACTCTCGTGCAGATGCCGCTGGAGACGGCCTCTGCTTCTATGCTCTTTGACAAGGCTGCTTTGAGGAAGCTCGTACCGTAGCCTCTGCCAAGTACAGCCTTCTGCCTGTCTCTAATACTCACTTACCTGTGAGACCTTGTCTTTCCTTTGGGGAGACAGAGAGCCCTTTTCCTGAAGGGAAACTGTCCGTGCTCTGTTGTTCTTTTGCACACAGGGAAATGCCTTCACGGCTGGTGTGCGGCCTTTACCAACTCGAGGGAGGGCAGGTTCCCATTTACTTTGGAGGTGGCACTCCTGCAGCGCTGTGGGCCATGACTGTGCTTCAAAGACAGTAATCTACCCTTTCCATTGGAAGAGGGCACGCACGGAATGGGAAATCTCTGTTCTCTGGGAGAGGTTGGTGGTTCTACGGCGCCTGTGAATCGGTGCCCCCCTGCCAACAAGCAATGTTTCTGCTCGCCACTGCGGGGAGAAAAGTTATGCAGCTAAGCTCAGTTGGGAAGAACAAGTGCCAGAATTCTTTTGTGTGGCATCATCCAGATATCACATTCGTAGCATGCGGGTCAATTCCTGCTAAGCTCTGCATTCGCAGCCAGCTTCAAGGTGTTCCTGTTGTGGATAGACTCTTGTGCAGATGCCGCTGGAGACGGCCTCTGCTTCTATGCTCTTTGACAAGGCTGCTTTGAGGAAGCTCTTACCGTAGCCTCTGCCAAGTACAGCCTTCTGCCTCTCTCAAATACTCACTTACCTGTGAGACCTTGTCTTTCCTTTGGAGAGACAGAGAGCCCTTTTCCTGAAGGGAAACTGTCCGTGCTCTGTTCTTCTTTTGCACACAGGGAAGTGCCTTCCCGGCTGTTGTGCGCCCATTACCCACTCGAGGGAGTGCAGGTTCCCATTTACTTTGGAGGTGGCACTCCTGCAGCGCTGTGGGCCATGACTGTGCTTCAAAGACAGTAATCTACCCTTTCCATTGGAAGAGGGCACGCACGGAATGGGAAATCTCTGTTCTCTGGGAGAGGTTGGTGGTTCTACGGCGCCTGTGTATTTGGTGCCCCCCTGCCCACTAGCAATGTTTCTGCTCGCCACTGCGGGGAGAAACGTTATGCAGCTAAGCTCAGTTGGGAAGAACAAGTGCCAGAATTCCTTTGTGGGGCACCATCCAGATATCACATTCGTAGCATGCGGGTGATTTCCTGCTAAGCTCTGCATTCGCAGCCAGCTTCAACGTGTTCCTGTTGTGGATAGACTCTCGTGCAGATGCTGCTGGAGACGGCCTCTGCTTCTATGCTCTTTGACAAGGCTGCTTTGAGGAAGCTCTTACCGTAGCCTCTGCCAAGTACAGCCTTCTGCCTCTCTCAAATACTCACTTACCTGTGAGACCTTGTCTTTCCTTTGGAGAGACAGAGAGCCCTTTTCCTGAAGGGAAACTGTCCGTGCTCTGTTCTTCTTTTGCACACAGGGAAATGCCTTCACGGCTGGTGTGCGGCCTTTACCCACTGGAGGGAGGGCAGTTTCCATTTACTTTGGAGATGGCACTCCTGAAGCGCTGTGGGCCATGACTGTCCTTCAAAGACAGTAATCTACCCTTTCCATTGGATGAGTGCACGCACGGAATGGGAAATCTCTGTTCTCTGCGAGAGGTTGGTGGTTCTACTGCGCCTGTGTATTTGGTGCCCCCCTGCCCACTAGCAATGTTTCTGCTCGCCACTGCGGGGAGAAACGTTATGCAACTAAGCTCAGTTGGGAAGAACAAGTGCCAGAATTCCTTTGTGGGGCACCATCCAGATATCACATTCGTAGCATGCGGGTCCTTTCCTGCTAAGCTCTGCATTCGCAGCCAGCTTCAAGGTGTTCCTGTTGTGGATAGACTCTCGTGCAGATGCCGCTGGAGACGGCCTCTGCTTCTATGCTCTTTGACAAGGCTGCTTTGAGGAAGCTCTTACTGTAGCCTCTGCCAAGTACAGCCTTCTGCCTCTCTCAAATACTCACTTACCTGTGAGACCTTGTCTTTCCTTTGGAGAGACAGAGAGCCCTTTTCCTGAAGGAAATCTGTCCGTGCTCTGTTCTTCTTTTGCACACAGGGAAGTGCGTTCACGGCTGGTGTGCGCCCATTACCCACTCGAGGGAGAGCAGGTTCCCATTTACTTTGGAGGTGGCACTCCTGCAGCGCTGTGGGCCATGACTGTGCTTCAAAGACAGTAATCTACCCTTTCCATTGGAAGAGGGCACGCACGGAATGGGAAATCTCTGTTCTCTGGGAGAGGTTGGTGGTGCTACTGCGCCTGTGTATTTGGTGCACCCCTGCCCACTAGCAATGTTTCTGCTCGCCACTGCGTGGAGAAACGTTATGCAGCTAAGCTCAGTTGGGAAGAACAAGTGCCAGAATTCCTTTGTGGTGCACCATAGAGAAATCACATTCGTAGCATTTGGGTCATTTCCTGCTAAGCTCTGCATTCGCAGCCACCTTCAAGGTGTTCCTGTTGTGGATAGACTCTCGTGCAGATGCCGCTGGAGACGGCCTCTGCTTCTATGCTCTTTGACAAGGCTGCTTTGAGGAAGCTCGTACCGTAGCCTCTGCCAAGTACAGCCTTCTGCCTCTCTCAAATACTCACTTACCTGTGAGACCTTGTCTTTCCTTTGGAGAGACAGAGAGCCCTTTTCCTGAAGGGAAACTGTCCGTGCTCTGTTTTTCTTTTGCACACAGGGAAATGCCTTCACGGCTGGTGTGCGGCCTTTACCCACTCGAGGGAGGGCAGGTTCCCATTTACTTTGGAGGTGGCACTCCTGCAGCGCTGTGGGCCATGACTGTGCTTCAAAGACAGTAATCTACGCTTTCCATTGGAACAGGGCACGCACGGAATGGGAAATCTCTGTTCTCTGGGAGAGGTTGGTGGTTCTAAGGCGCCTGTGTATCTGGTGCCCCCCTGCCAACAAGCAATGTTTCTGCTCGCCACTGCGGGGAGAAACGTTATGCAGCTAAGCTCAGTTGGGAAGAACAAGTGCCAGAATTCCTTTGTGGGTCATCATCCAGATATCACATTCGTTGCATGCGGGTCCTTTCCTGCTCAGCTCTGCATTCGCAGCCAGCTTCAACGTGTTCCTATTGTGGATAGACTCTCGTGGAGATGCCGCTGGAGACGGCCTCTGCTTCTATGCTCTTTGACAAGGCTGTTTTGAGGAAGCTCTTACCGTAGCCTCTGCCAAGTACAGCCTTCTGCCTCTCTCAAATACTCACTTACCTGTGAGACCTTGTCTTTCCTTTGGAGAGACAGAGAGCCCTTTTCCTGAAGGGAAACTGTCCGTGCTCTGTTCTTCTTTTGCACACAGGGAAATGCCTTCACGGCTGGTGTGCGGCCTTTATCCACTCGAGGGAGGGCAGGTTCCCATTTACTTTGGAGGTGGCACTCCTGCAGCGCTGTGGCCCATGTCTGTGCTTCAAAGACAGTAATCTACCCTTTCCATTGGAAGAGGGCACGCACGGAATGGGAAATCTCTGTTCTCTGGGAGAGGTTGGTGGTGCTACTGCGCCTGTGTATTTGGTGCCCCACTGCCCACTAGAAATGTTTCTGCTCGCCACTGCGGGGAGAAACGTTATGCAGCTAAGCTCAGTTGGGAAGAACAAGTGCCAGAATTCCTTTGTGTGGCACCATCCAGATACCACATTCGTAGCATGCGGGTCATTTCCTGCTAAGCTCTGCATTCGCAGCCAGCTTCAAGGTGTTCCTGTTGTGGATAGACTCTCGTGCAGATGCCACTGGAGACGGCCTCTGCTTCTATGCTCTTTGACAAGGCTGCTTTGAGGAAGCTCTTACCGTAGCCTCTGCCAAGTACAGCCTTCTGCCTCTCTCAAATACTCACTTACCTGTGAGACCTTGTCTTTCCTTTGGAGAGACAGAGAGCCCTTTTCCTGAAGGGAAACTGTCCTTGCTCTGTTCTTCTTTTGCACACAGGGAAATGCCTTCCCGGCTGGTGTGCGGGCTTTACCCACTCGAGGGAGGGCAGGTTCACATTTACGTTGGAGGTGGCACTCCTGCAGCGCTGTGGGCCATGACTGTGCTTCAAAGACAGTAATCTACCCTTTCCATTGGAAGAGGGCACGCACGGAATGGGAAATCTCTGTTCTCTGGGAGAGGTTGGTGGTTCTACGGCTCCTGTGTATTTGGTGCCCCCCTGCCCACTAGCAATGTTCTTGCTCGGCACTGCGGGGAGAAAGATTGTTCAGCTAAGCTCACTTAGGATGTACAAGTGTCAGAATTCCTTTGCGGGGCACCATCCAGATATCACATTCGTAGCATTTGGGTCATTTCCTGCTAAGCTCTGCATTCACAGCCAGGTTCAAGGTGTTCCTGTTGTGGATAGACTCTTGTGCAGATGCCGCTGGAGACGGCCTCTGCTTCTATGCTCTTTGACAAGGCTGCTTTGAGGAAGCTCTTACCGTAGCCTCTACCAAGTACAGCTTTCTGCCTCTCTCAAATACTCACTTACCTGTGAGACCTTGTCTTTCCTTTAGAGAGACAGAGAGCCCTTTTCCTGAAGGAAATCTGTCCGTGCTCTGTTCTTCTTTTGCACACAGGGAAGTGCGTTCACGGCTGGTGTGCGCCCATTACCCACTCGAGGGAGGGCAGGTTCCCATTTACTTTGGAGGTGGCACTCCTGCAGCGCTGTGGGCCATGACTGTGCTTCAAAGACAGTAATCTACCCTTTCCATTGGAAGAGGGCACGCACGGAATGGGAAATCTCTGTTCTCTGGGAGAGGTTGGTGGTGCTACTGCGCCTGTGTATTTGGTGCCCCCCTGCCCACTAGCAATGTTTCTGCTTGCCACTGCGTGGAGAAACGTTATGCAGCTAAGCTCAGTTGGGAAGAACAAGTGCCAGAATTCCTTTGTGGTGCACCATCCAGAAATCACATTCGTAGCATGCGGGTCATTTCCTGCTAAGCTCTGCATTCGCAGCCACCTTCAAGGTGTTCCTGTTGTGGATAGACTCTCATGCAAATGCCGCTGGAGACGGACTCTGCTTCTATGCTCTTTGACAAGGCTGCTTTGAGGAAGCTCTTACCTTAGCCTCTGCCAAGTACAGCCTTCTGCCTCTGTCAAATACTCACTTACCTGTGAGACCTTGTCTTTCCTTTGGAGAGACAGAGAGCCCTTTTCCTGAAGGGAAACTGTCCGTGCTCTGTTCTTCTTTTGCACACAGGGAAATGCCTTCACGGCTGGTGTGCGGCCTTTACCCACTCGAGGGAGGGCAGGTTCCCATTTACTTTGGAGGTGGCACTCCTGCAGCGCTGTGGGCCATGACTGTGCTTCAAAGATAGTAATCTACCCTTTCCATTGGAAGAGGGCACGCACAGAATGGGAAATCTCTGTTCTCTGGGAGAGGTTGGTGGTTCTACGGCGCCTGTGTATTAGGTACCCCCTGCCCACTAGCAGTGTTTCTGCTCGGCGCTGCGGGGAGAAACATTGTGCAGCTAAGCTCACTTAGGATGTACAAGTGTCAGAATTCCTTTGCGGGCCACCATCCAGATATCACATTCGTAGCATGCGGGTCATTTCCTGCTAAGCTCTGCATTCGCAGCCAGCTTCAAGGTGTTCCTGTTGTGGATAGACTCTCGTGCAGATGCCGCTGGAGACGGCCTCTGCTTCTATGCTCTTTGACAAGGCTGCTTTGAGGAAGCTCTTACCGTAGCCTCTGCCAAGTACAGCCTTCTGCCTCTCTCAAATACTCACTTACCTGTGAGACCTTGTCTTTCCTTTGGGGAGACAGAGAGCCCTTTTCCTGAAGGGAAACTGTCCGTGCTCTGTTCTTTTGCACACATGGAAGTGCCTTCCCGGCTGTGGTGCGCCCATTACCCACTCGAGGGAGTGCAGGTTCCCATTTACTTTGGAGGTGGCACTCCTGCAGCGCTGTGGGCCATGACTGTGCTTCAAAGACAGTAATCTACCCTTTCCATTGGAAGAGGGCACGCACGGAATGGGAAATGTCTGTTCTCTGGGAGAGGTTGGTGGTTGTACGGCGCCTGTGTATTTGGTGCCCCCCTGCCCACTAGCAATGTTTCTGCTCGCCACTGCGGGGAGAAACGTTATGCAGCTAAGCTCAGTTGGGAAGAAAAAGTGCCAGAATTCCTTTGTGGGGCATCATCCAGATATCACATTTGTTGCATGCGGGTCCTTTCCTGCTAATCTCTGCATTCGCAGCCAGCTTCAAGGTGTTCCTGTTGTGGATAGACTCTCGTGGAGATGCCGCTGGAGATGGCCTCTGCTTCTATGCTCTTTGACAAGGCTGCTTTGAGGAAGCTCTTACCGTAGCCTCTGCCAAGTACAGCCTTCTGCCTCTCTCAAATACTCACTTACCTGTGAGACCTTGTCTTTCCTTTGGAGAGACAGAGAGCCCCTTTCCTGAAGGGAAACTGTCCGTGCTCTGTTCTTCTTTTGCACACAGGGAAATGCCTTCACGGCTGGTGTGCGGCCTTTACCCACTCGAGGGAGAGCAGGTTCCCATTTACTTTTGAGGTGGCACTCCTGCAGCGCTGTGGGCCATGACTGTGCTTCAAAGACAGTAATCTACCCTTTCCATTGGAAGAGGCCACCCACAGAATGGGAAATCTCTGTTCTCTGGGAGAGGTTGGTGGTGCTACTGCGCCTGTGTATTTGGTGCCCCACTGCCCACTAGCAATGTTTCTGCTCGCCACTGCGGGGAGAAACGTTATGCAGCTAAGCTCAGTTGGGAAGAACAAGTGGCAGAATTCCTTTGTGTGGCACCATCCAGATATCACATTCGTAGCATGCGGGTCAATTCCTGCTAAGCTCTGCATTCGCAGCCAGCTTCAAGGTGTTCCTGTTGTGGATAGACTCTCGTGCAGATGCCGCTGGAGACGGCCTCTGCTTCTATGCTCTTTGACAAGGCTGCTTTGAGGAAGCTCTTACCGTAGCCTCTGCCAAGTACAGCCTTCTGCCTCTCTCAAATACTCACTTACCTGTGAGACCTTGTCTTTCCTTTGGAGAGACAGAGAGCCCTTTTCCTGAAGGGAAACTGTCCTTGCTCTGTTCTTCTTTTGCACACAGGGAAATGCCTTCACGGCTGGTGTGCGGCCTTTACCCACTCGAGGGAGGGCAGGTTCCCATTTACCTTGGAGGTGGCACTCCTGCAGCACTGTGGGCCATGACTGTGCTTCAAAGACAGTAATCTACCCTTTCCATTGGAAGAGGGCACGCACGGAATGGGAAATCTCTGTTCTCTGGGAGAGGTTGGTGGTGCTACTGCGCCTGTGTATTTGGTGCCCCCCTGCCCACTAGCAATGTTTCTGCTCGCCACTGCGGTGAGAAACATTGTGCAGCTAAGCTCACTTAGGATGTACAAGTGTCAGAATTCCTTTGCGGGGCACCATCAAGATATCACATTCGTAGCATGCGGGTCATTTCCTGCTAAGCTCTGCATTCGCAGCCAGCTTCAAGGTGTTCCTGTTGTGGATAGACTCTCGTGCAGATGCCGCTGGAGAGGGCCTCTGCTTCTATGCTCTTTGACAAGGCTGCTTTGAGGAAGCTCTTACCGTAGCCTCTGCCAAGTACAGCCTTCTGCCTCTCTCAAATACTCACTTATATGTGAGACCTTGTCTTTCCTTTGGAGAGACAGAGATCCCTTTTCCTGAAGGGAAACTGTCCGTGCTCTGTTCTTCTTTTGCACACAGGGAAATGACTTCACGGCTGGTGTGCGGCCTTTACCCACTCGAGGGAGGGCAGGTTCCCATTTACTTTGGAGATGGCACTCCTGCAGCGCTGTGGGCCATGACTGTGCTTCAAAGACAGTAATCTACCCTTTCAATTGGAAGAGGGCACGCACGGAATGGGAAATCTCTGTTCTCTGGAAGAGGTTGGTGGTGCTACTGCGCCTGTGTATTTGGTGCCCCCCTGCCCACTAGCAATGTTTCTGCTCGCCACTGTGGGATGAAACGTTATGCAACTAAGCTCAGTTGGGAAGAACAAGTGCCAGAATTCCTTTGTGGGGCATCATCCAGATATCACATTCGTAGCATGCGGGACTTTTCCTGCTAAGCTCTGCATTCGCAGCCAGCTTCAAGGTGTTCCTGTTTTGGATAGACTCTCGTGCAGATGCCGCTGGAGACGGCCTCTGCTTCTATGCTCTTTGACAAGGCTGCTTTGAGGAAGCTCCTACCATAGCCTCTGCCAAGTACAGCCTTCTGCCTCTCTCAAATACTCACTTACCTGTGAGACCTTGTCTTTCCTTTGGTGAGACAGAGAGCCCTTTTCCTGAAGGGAAACTGTCCGTGCTCTGTTCTTCTTTTCCACACAGGGAAATGCCTTCCCGGCTGGTGTGCGGCCTTTACCCACTCGAGGGAGGGCAGGTTCCCATTTACTTTGGAGGTGGCACTCCTGCAGCGCTGTGGGCCATGACTGTGCTTCAAAGACAGTAATCTACCCTTTCCATTGGAAGATGGCTCGCACGGAATGGGAAATCTCTGTTCTCTGGGAGAGGTTGGTGGTTCTACGGCTCCTGTGTATTTGGTGCCCCCCTGCCAACTAGCAATGTTCTTGCTCGGCACTGCGGGGAGAAAGATTGTTCAGCTAAGATCACTTAGGATGTACAAGTGTCAGAATTCCTTTGCGGGGCACCATCCAGATATCACATTCGTAGCATGCGGGTCATTTCCTGCTAAGCTCTGCATTCACAGCCAGCTTCAAGGTGTTCCTGTTGTGGATAGACTCTTGTGCAGATGCCGCTGGAGACGGCCTCTGCTTCTATGCTCTTTGACAAGGCTGCTTTGAGGAAGCTCTTACCGTAGCCTCTGCCAAGTACAGCTTTCTGCCTCTCTCAAATACTCACTTACCTGTGAGACCTTGTCTTTCCTTTAGAGAGACAGAGAGCCCTTTTCCTGAAGGAAATCTGTCCGTGCTCTGTTCTTCTTTTGCACACAGGGAAGTGCGTTCACGGCTGGTGTGCGCCCATTACCCACTCGAGGGAGGGCAGGTTCCCATTTACTTTGGAGGTGGCACTCCTGCAGCGCTGTGGGCCATGACTGTGCTTCAAAGACAGTAATCTACCCTTTCCATTGGAAGAGGGCACGCACGGAATGGGAAATCTCTGTTCTCTGGGAGAGGTTGGTGGTGCTACTGCGCCTGTGTATTTGGTGCCCCCCTGCCCACTAGCAATGTTTCTGCTCGGCACTGTGGGGAGAAACATTGTGCAGCTAAGCTCATTAGGATGTACAAGTGTCAGAATTCCTTTGAGGGGCACCATCCAGATATCACATTCGTAGCATGCCGGTCATTTCCTTCTAAGCTCTGCATTCGCAGCCATCTTCAAAGTGTTCCTGTTGTGGATAGACTATCGTGCAAATGCCGCTGGAGAGGGCCACTGCTTCTATGCTCTTTGACAAGGCTGCTTTGAGGAAGATCTTACCGTAGCCTCTGCCAAGTACAGCCTTCTGCCTCTCTCAAATACTCACTTACCTGTGAGACCTTGTCTTTCCTTTGGAGAGACAGAGAGCCCTTTTCCTGAAGGGAAACTGTCCGTGCTCTGTTCTTCTTTTGCACACAGGGAAATGCCTTCACGGCTGGTGTGCGGCCTTTACCCACTCGAGGGACGGCAGGTTCCCATTTACTTTGGAGATGGCACTCCTGCAGCGCTGTGGGCCATGACTGTGCTTCAAAGACAGTAATCTACCCTTTCCATTGGAAGAGGGAACGCACGGAATGGGAAATCTCTGTTCTCCGCGAGAGGTTGGTGGTGCTACTGCGCCTGTGTATTTGGTGCCCCCCTGCCCACTAGCAATGTTTCTGCTCGCCACTGCGGGGAGAAACGTTATGCAACTAAGCTCAGTTGGGAAGAACAAGTGCCAGAATTCCTTTGTGGGGCACCATCCAGATATCACATTCGTAGCATGCGGGTCATTTCCTGCTAAGCTCTGCATTCGCAGCCAGCTTCAACGTGTTCCTGTTGTGGATAGACTCTCGTGCAGATGCCGCTGGAGACGGCCTCTGCTTCTATGCTCTTTGACAAGGCTGCTTTGAGGAAGCTCTTACCGTAGCCTCTGCCAAGTACAGCCTTCTGCCTCTCTCAAATACTCACTTACCTGTGAGACCTTGTCTTTCCTTTGGAGAGACAGAGAAGCCTTTTCCTGAAGGGAAACTGTCCGTGCTCTGTTCTTCTTTTGCACACAGGGAAATGCCTTCACGGCTGGTGTGCGGCCTTTACCCACTCGAGGGAGGGCAGGTTCCCATTTACTTTGGAGGTGGCACTCCTGCAGCGCTGTGGGCCATGACTGTGCTTCAATTACAGTAATCTACCCTTTCCATTGGAAGGGGGCATGCACGGAATGGGAAATCTCTGTTCTCTGGGAGAGGTTGGTGGTTCTACGGCTCCTGTGTATTTGGTGCCCCCCTGCACAGTAGCAATGTTTCTGCTCGCCACTGCGGGGAGAAACATTGTGCAGCTAAGCTCACTTAGGATGTAGAAGTGTCAGAATTCCTTTGCGGGGCACCATCAAGATATCACATTCGTAGCATGCGGGTCATTTCTTGCTAAGCTCTGCATTCGCAGCCAGCTTCAAGGTGTTCCTGTTGTGGATAGACTCTCGTGCAGATGCCGCTGGAGATGGCCTCTGCTTCTATGCTCTTTGACAAGGCTGCTTTGAGGAAGCTCTTACGTAGCCTCTGCCAAGTACAGCCTTCTGCCTCTCTCAAATACTCACTTATCTGTGAGACCTTGTCTTTCCTTTGGAGAGACAGAGATCCCTTTTCCTGAAGGGAAACTGTCCGTGCTCTGTTCTTCTTTTGCACACAGGGAAATGACTTCACGGCTGGTGTGCGGCCTTTACCCACTCGAGGGAGGGCAGGTTCCCATTTACTTTGGAGATGGCACTCCTGCAGCGCTGTGGGCCATGACTGTGCTTCAAACACAGTAATCTACCCTTTCAATTGGAAGAGGGCACGCACGGAATGGGAAATCTCTGTTCTCTGGGAGAGGTTGGTGGTGCTACTGCGCCTGTATATTTGCTGCCCCCCTGCCCACTAGCAATGTTTCTGCTCGCCACTGTGGGATGAAACGTTATGCAGCTAAGCTCAGTTGGGAAGAACAAGTGCCAGAATTCCTTTGTGGGGTACCATCCAGATATCACATTCGTAGCATGCGAGTCATTTCCTGCTAAGCTCTGCATTCGCAGCCAGCTTCAAGGTGTTCCTGTTGTGGATAGACTCTCGTGCAGATGCCGCTGGAGACGGCCTCTGCTTCTATGCTCTTTGACAAGGCTGCTTTGAGGAAGCTCTTACGTAGCCTCTGCCAAGTACAGCCTTCTGCCTCTCTCAAATACTCACTTATCTGTGAGACCTTGTCTTTCCTTTGGAGAGACAGAGAGCCCTTTTCCTGAAGGGAAACTGTCCGTGCTCTGTTCTTCTTTTGCACACAGGGAAATGCCTTCACGGCTGGTGTGCGGCCTTTACCCACTCGAGGGAGGGCAGGTTCCCATTTACTTTGGAGGTGGCACTCCTGCAGCGCTGTGGGCCATGACTGTGCTTCAAAGACAGTAATCTACGCTTTCCATTGGAAGACGGCACGCAAGGAATGGGAAATCTCTGTTCTCTGTGAGAGGTTGGTGGTGCTACTGCGCCTGTGTATTTGGTGCCCCCCTGCCCACTAGCAATGTTTCTGCTCGGCACTGTGGGGAGAAACATTGTGCAGCTAAGCTCATTTGGATGTACAAGTGTCAGAATTCCTTTGAGGGGCACCATCCAGATATCACATTCGTAGCATGCGGGTCATTTCCTTCTAAGCTCTGCATTCGCAGCCATCTTCAAAGTGTTTCTGTTGTGGATAGACTATCGTGCAAATGCCGCTGGAGAGGGCCACTGCTTCTATGCTCTTTGACAACGCTGCTTTGAGGAAGATCTTACCGTAGCCTCTGCCAAGTACAGCCTTCTGCCTCTCTCAAATACTCACTTACCTGTGAGACCTTGTCTTTCCTTTGGAGAGACAGAGAGCCCTTTTCCTGAAGGGAAACTGTCCGTGCTCTGTTCTTCTTTTGCACACAGGGAAATGCCTTCACGGCTGGTGTGCGGCCTTTACCCACTCGAGGGACGGCAGGTTCCCATTTACTTTGGAGATGGCACTCCTGCAGCGCTGTGGGCCATGACTGTGCTTCAAAGACAGTAATCTACCCTTTCCATTGGAAGAGGGAACGCACGGAATGGGAAATCTCTGTTCTCCGCGAGAGGTTGGTGGTGCTACTGCGCCTGTGTATTTGGTGCCCCCCTGCCCACTAGCAATGTTTCTGCTCGCCACTGCGGGGAGAAACGTTATGCAACTAAGCTCAGTTGGGAAGAACAAGTGCCAGAATTCCTTTGTGGGGCACCATCCAGATATCACATTCGTAGCATGCGGGTCATTTCCTGCTAAGCTCTGCATTCGCAGCCAGCTTCAACGTGTTCCTGTTGTGGATAGACTCTCGTGCAGATGCCGCTGGAGACGGCCTCTGCTTCTATGCTCTTTGACAAGGCTGCTTTGAGGAAGCTCTTACCGTAGCCTCTGCCAAGTACAGCCTTCTGCCTCTTTCAAATACTCACTTACCTGTGAGACCTTGTCTTTCCTTTGGAGAGACAGAGAAGCCTTTTCCTGAAGGGAAACTGTCCGTGCTCTGTTCTTCTTTTGCACACAGGGAAATGCCTTCACGGCTGGTGTGCGGCCTTTACCCACTCGAGGGAGGGCAGGTTCCCATTTACTTTGGAGGTGGCACTCCTGCAGCGCTGTGGGCCATGACTGTGCTTCAATTACAGTAATCTACCCTTTCCATTGGAAGGGGGCATGCACGGAATGGGAAATCTCTGTTCTCTGGGAGAGGTTGGTGGTTCTACGGCTCCTGTGTATTTGGTGCCCCCCTGCACACTAGCAATGTTTCTGCTCGCCACTGCGGGGAGAAACATTGTGCAGCTAAGCTCACTTAGGATGTACAAGTGTCAGAATTCCTTTGCGGGGCACCATCAAGATATCACATTCGTAGCATGCGGGTCATTTCCTGCTAAGCTCTGCATTCGCAGCCAGCTTCAAGGTGTTCCTGTTGTGGATAGACTCTCGTGCAGATGCCGCTGGAGATGGCCTCTGCTTCTATGCTCTTTGACAAGGCTGCTTTGAGGAAGCTCTTACGTAGCCTCTGCCAAGTACAGCCTTCTGCCTCTCTCAAATACTCACTTATCTGTGAGACCTTGTCTTTCCTTTGGAGAGACAGAGATCCCTTTTCCTGAAGGGAAACTGTCCGTGCTCTGTTCTTCTTTTGCACACAGGGAAATGACTTCACGGCTGGTGTGCGGCCTTTACCCACTCGAGGGAGGGCAGGTTCCCATTTACTTTGGAGATGGCACTCCTGCAGCGCTGTGGGCCATGACTGTGCTTCAAACACAGTAATCTACCCTTTCAATTGGAAGAGGGCACGCACGGAATGGGAAATCTCTGTTCTCTGGGAGAGGTTGGTGGTGCTACTGCGCCTGTATATTTGCTGCCCCCCTGCCCACTAGCAATGTTTCTGCTCGCCACTGTGGGATGAAACGTTATGCAGCTAAGCTCAGTTGGGAAGAACAAGTGCCAGAATTCCTTTGTGGGGCACCATCCAGATATCACATTCGTAGCATGCGAGTCATTTCCTGCTAAGCTCTGCATTCGCAGCCAGCTTCAAGGTGTTCCTGTTGTGGATAGACTCTCGTGCAGATGCCGCTAGAGACGGCCTCTGCTTCTATGCTCTTTGACAAGGCTGCTTTGAGGAAGCTCGTACCGTAGCCTCTGCCAAGTACAGCCTTCTGCCTCTCTCAAATACTCACTTACCTGTGAGACCTTGTCTTTCCTTTGGAGAGACAGAGAGCCCTTTTCCTGAAGGGAAACTGTCCGTGCTCTGTTCTTCTTTTGCACACAGGGAAATGCCTTCACGGCTGGTGTGCGGCCTTTACCCACTCGAGGGAGGGCAGGTTCCCATTTACTTTTGAGGTGGCACTCCTGCAGCGCTGTGGGCCATGACTGTGCTTCAAAGACAGTAATCTACCCTTTCCATTGGAAGAGGGCATGCACGGAATGGGAAATCTCTGTTCTCTGGGAGAGGTTGGTGGTTCTACGTCGCCTGTGTATTAGGAGCCCCCCTGCCCACTAGCAATGTTTCTGCTCGCCACTGTGGGATGAAACGTTATGCAACTAAGCTCAGTTGGGAAGAACAAGTGCCAGAATTCCTTTGTGGGGCACCATCCAGATATCACATTCGTAGCATGCGAGTCCTTTCCTGCTAAGCTCTGCATTCGCAGCCAGCTTCAAGGTGTTCCTGTTGTGGATAGACTCTCGTGCAGATGCCGCTAGAGACGGCCTCTGCTTCTATGCTCTTTGACAAGGCTGCTTTGAGGAAGCTCGTACCGTAGCCTCTGCCAAGTACAGCCTTCTGCCTCTCTCAAATACTCACTTACCTGTGAGACCTTGTCTTTCCTTTGGCGAGACAGAGAGCCCTTTTCCTGAAGGGAAACTGTCCATGCTCTGTTCTTCTTTTGCACACAGGGAAATGCCTTCACGGCTGGTGTGCGGCCTTTACCCACTCGAGGGAGGGCAGGTTCCCATTTACTTTGGAGGTGGCACTCCTGCAGCGCTGTGGGCCATGACTGTGCTTCAAAGACAGTAATCTACCCTTTCCATTGGAAGAGGGCATGCACGGAATGGGAAATCACTGTTCTCTGGGAGAGGTTGGTGGTTCTACGGCTCCTGTGTATTTGTTGACCCCCTGCCCACTAGCAATGTTTCTGCTCGGCACTGCGGGGAGAAACATTGTGCAGCTAAGCTCACTTAGGATGTACAAGTGTCAGAATTCCTTTGCGGGGCACCATCCAGATATCAGATCCGTAGCATGCGGGTCATTTCCTGCTAAGCTCTGCATTCGCAGCCAGCTTCAATGTGTTCCTGTTGTGGATAGACTCTTGTGCAGATGCCGCTGGAGATGGCCTTTGCTTCTATGCTCTTTGACAAGTCTGCTTTGAGGAAGCTCGAACCGTAGCCTCTGCCAAGTACAGCCTTCTGCCTCTCTCAAATACTCACTTACCTGTGAGACCTTGTCTTTCCTTTGGAGAGACAGAGAGCCCTTTTCCTGAAGGGAAACTGTCCGTGCTCTGTTCTTCTTTTGCACACAGGGAAATGACTTCACGGCTGGTGTGCGGCCTTTACCCACTCGAGGGAGGGCAGGTTCCCATTTACTTTGGAGGTGGCACTCCTGCAGCCCTGTGGGCCATGACTGTGCTTCAAAGACAGTAATCTACCGTTTCCATTGGAAGAGGGCACGCACGGAATGGGAAATCTCTGTTCTCTGCGAGAGGTTGGTGGTGCTACTGCGCCTGTGTATTTGGTGCCCCCCTGCCCACTAGCAATGTTTCTGCTCGCCACTGTGGGGAGAAACGTTATGCAACTAAGCTCAGTTGGGAAGAACAAGTGCCAGAATTCCTTTGTGGGGCAGCATCCAGATATCACATTCGTAGCATGCGGGTCTTTTCCTGCTAAGCTCTGCATTCGCAGCCAGCTTCAACGTGTTCCTGTTGTGGATAGACTCTCGTGCAGATGACGCTGGAGACGGCCTCTGCTTCTATGCTCTTTGACAAGGCTGCTTTGAGGAAGCTCGTACCGTAGCCTCTGCCAAGTACAGCCTTCTGCCTCTCTCAAATACTCACTTACCTGTGAGACCTTGTCTTTCCTTTGGAGAGACAGAGAGCCCTTTTCCTGAAGGGAAACTGTCCGTGCTCTGTTCTTCTTTTGCACACCGGGAAATGCCTTCACGGCTGGTGTGCGGCCTTTACCCACTCGAGGGAGAGCAGGTTCCCATTTACTTTGGAGGTGGCATCCTGCCACGCTGTGGGCCATGACTTTGCTTCAAAGACAGTAATCTACCCTTTCCATTGGAAGAGGGCACGCACGGAATGGGAAATCTCTGTTCTCTGGGATAGGTTGGTGGTTCTACGGCGCCTGTGTATTTGGTGCCCCCTTGCCAACTAGCAATGTTTCTGCTCGCCACTGCGGGGAGAAACGTTATGCAGCTAAGCTCAGTTGGGAAGAACAAGTGCCAGAATTCCTTTGTGGGGCATCATCCAGATATCACATTTGTTGCATGCGGGTCCTTTCTTGCTAAGCTCTGCATTCGCAGCCAGCTTCAAGGTGTTCCTGTTGTGGATAGACTCTCGTGGAGATGCCACTGGAGACGGCCTCTGCTTCTATGCTCTTTGACAAGGCTGCTTTGAGGAAGCTCTTACCGTAGCCTCTGCCAAGTACAGCCTTCTGCCTCTCTCAAATACTCACTTACCTGTGAGACCTTGTCTTTCCTTTGGAGAGACAGAGAGCCCTTTTCCTGAAGGGAAACTGTCCGTGCTCTGTTCTTCTTTTGCACACAGGGAAGTGCCTTCCCGGCTGTTGTGCGCCCATTACCCACTCGAGGGAGTGCAGGTTCCCATTTACTTTGGAGGTGGCACTCCTGCAGCGCTGTGGGCCATGACTGTGCTTCAAAGACAGTAATCTACCCTTTCCATTGGAAGAGGGCACGCACGGAATGGGAAATCTCTGTTCTCTGGGAGAGGTTGGTGGTGCTACTGCGCCTGTGTATTAGGTGCCCCCCTGCCCACTAGCAATGTTTCTGCTCGGCGCTGCGGGGAGAAACATTGTGCAGCTAAGCTCACTTAGGATGTACAAGTGTCAGAATTCCTTTGCGGGGCACCATCCAGATATCACATTCGTAGCATGCGGGTCATTTCCTGCTAAGCTCTGCATTAGCAGCCAGCTTCAAGGTGTTCCTGTTGTGGATAGACTCTCGTGCAGATGCCGCTGGAGTCGGCCTCTGCTTCTATGCTCTTTGACAAGGCTTCTTTGAGGAAGCTCTTACCGTAGCCTCTGCCAAGTACAGCCTTCTGCCTCTCTCAAATACTCACTTACCTGTGAGACCTTGTCTTTCCTTTGGAGAGACAGAGAGCCCTTTTCCTGAAGGGAAACTGTCCGTGCTCTGTTCTTCTTTTGCACACAGGGAAATGCCTTCACGGCTGGTGTGCGGCCTTTACCCACTCGAGGGAGGGCAGGTTCCCATTTATTTTGGAGGTGGCACTCCTGCAGCGCTGTGGGCCATGACTGTGCTTCAAAGACAGTAATCTACCCTTTCCATTAGAAGAGGGCACGCACGGAATGGGAAATCTCTGTTCTCTGGGAGAGGTTGGTGGTGCTACTGCGCCTGTGTATTTGGTGCCCCACTGCCCACTAGCAATGTTTCTGCTCGGCACTGCGGGGAGAAACATTGTGCAGCTAAGCTCACTTAGGATGTACAAGTGTCAGAATTCCTTTGCGGGGCACCATGCAGATATCACATTCGTAGCATGCGGGTCATTTCCTGATAAGCTCTGCATTCGCAGCCAGGTTCAAGGTGTTCCTGTTGTGGATAGACTCTCGTGCAGATACCGCTGGAGATGGCCTCTGCTTCTATGCTCTTTGACAAGGCTGCTTTGAGGAAGCTCTTACCGTAGGCTCTGCCAAGTACAGCCTTCTGCCTCTCTCAAATACTCACTTACCTGTGAGACCTTGTCTTTCCTTTGGAGAGACAGAGAGACCTTTTCCTGAAGGGAAACTGTCCATGCTCTGTTCTTTTGCACACAGGGAAATGCCTTCACGGCTGGTGTGCGGCCTTTACCCACTCGAGGGAGGGCAGGTTCCCATTTACTTTGGAGGTGGCACTCCTGCAGCGCTGTGGGCCATGACTGTGCTTCAAAGACAGTAATCTACCCTTTCCATTAGAAGAGGGCACGCACGGAATGGGAAATCTCTGTTCTCTGGGAGAGGTTGGTGCTGCTACTGCGCCTGTGTATTTGGTGCCCCCCTGCCCACTAGCAATGTTTTTGCTCGCCACTGCGGGGAGAAACGTTATGCAGCTAAGCTCAGTTGGGAAGAACAAGTGCCAGAATTCCTTTGTGGGGCACCATCCAGATATCACATTCGTAGCATGCGGGTCCTGTCCTGCTAAGCTCTGCATTCGCAGCCAGCTTCAAGGTGTTCCTGTTGTGGATAGACTCTTGTGTAGATGCCGCTGGAGACGGCCTCTGCTTCTATGCTCTTTGACAAGGCTGCTTTGAGGAAGCTCTTACCGTAGCCTCTGCCAAGTACAGCCTTCTGCCTCTCTCAAATACTCACTTACCTGTGAGACCTTGTCTTTCCTTTGGAGAGACAGAGAGCCCTTTTCCTGAAGGGAAACTGTCCGTGCTCTGTTCTTCTTTTGCACACAGGAAAGTGCCTTCCCGGCTGTTGTGCGCCCATTACCCACTCGAGGGAGTGCAGGTTCCCATTTACTTTGGAGGTGGCACTCCTGCAGCGCTGTGGGCCATGACTGTGCTTCAAAGACAGTAATCTACCCTTTCCATTGGAAGAGGGCACGCACGGAATGGGAAATCTCTGTTCTCTGGGAGAGGTTGGTGGTGCTACTGCGCCTGTGTATTTGGTGCCCCCCTGCCCACTAGCAATGTTTCTGCTCGCCACTGCGGGGAGAAACGTTATGCAGCTAAGCTCAGTTGGGAAGAACAAATGCCAGAATTCCTTTTGTGGCACCATCCAGATATCACATTCGTAGCATGCGGGTCCTTTCCTCCTAAGCTCTGCATTCGCAGCCAGCTTCAAGGTGTTCCTGTTGTGGATAGACTCTTGTGCAGATGCCGCTGGAGAGGGCCTCTGCTTCTATGCTCTTTGACAAGGCTGCTTTGAGGAAGCTCGTACCGTAGCCTCTGACAAGTACAGCCTTCTGCCTCTCTCAAATACTCACTTACCTGTGAGACCTTGTCTTTCCTTTGGAGAGACAGAGAGCCCTTTTCCTGAAGGGAAACTGTCCGTGCTCTGTTCTTCTTTTGCACACAGGGAAATGCCTTCACGGCTGGTGTGCGGCCTTTACCCACTCGAGGGAGGGCAGGTTCCCATTTACGTTGGAGGTGGCACTCCTGCAGCGCTGTGGGCCATGACTGTGCTTCAAAGACAGTAATCTACCCTTTCCATTGGAAGAGGGAACGCACGGAATGGGAAATCTCTGTTCCCTGGGAGAGGTTGGTGGTTCTACGGCGCCTGTGTATTAGGTGCCCCCCTGCCCACTAGCAATGTTTCTGCTCGGCCCTGCGGGGAGAAACATTGTGCAGCTAAGCTCACTTAGGATGTACAAGTGTCAGAATTCCTTTGCGGGGCACCATCCAGATATCACATTCGTAGCATGCGGGTCATTTCCTGCTAAGCTCTGCATTCGCAGCCAGCTTCAAGGTGTTCCTGTTGTGGATAGACTCTCGTGCAGATGCGGCTGGAGTCGGCCTCTGCTTCTATGCTCTTTGACAAGGCTGCTTTGAGGAAGCTCTTACCGTAGCCTCTGCCAAGTACAGCCTTCTGCCTCTCTCAAATACTCACTTACCTGTGAGACCTTGTCTTTCCTTTGGAGAGACAGAGAGCCCTTTTCCTGAAGGGAAACTGTCCGTGCTCTGTTCTTCTTTTGCACATAGGGAAATGCCTTCACGGCTGGTGTGCGGCCTTTACCCACTCGAGGGAGGGCAGGTTCCCATTTACTTTGGAGGTGGCACTCCTGCAGCGCTGTGGGCCATGACTGTGCTTCAAAGACAGTAATCTACCCTTTCCATTGGAAGAGGGCACGCACGGAATGGGAAATCTCTGTTCTCTGCGAGAGGTTGGTGGTTCTACTGCGCCTGTGTATTTGGTGCTCCACTGCCCACTACCAATGTTTCTGCTCGGCACTGCGGGGAGAAACTTTGTGCAGCTAAACTCACTTAGGATGTACAAGTGTCAGAATTCCTTTGCGGGGCACCATCCAGATATCACATTCGTAGCATGCGGGTCATTTCCTGCTAAGCTCTGCATTCGCAGCCAGCTTCAAGGTGTTCCTGTTGTGGACAGACTCTCGTGCAGATGCCGCTGGAGACGGCCTCTGCTTCTATGCTCTTTGACAAGGCTGCTTTGAGGAAGCTCTTACCGTAGCCTATGCCAAGTACAGCCTTCTGCCTCTGTCAAATACTCTCTTACATGTGAGACCTTGTCTTTCCTTTGGAGAGACAGAGAGACCTTTTCCTGAAGGGAAACTGTCCGTGCTCTGTTCTTCTTTTGCACACAGGGAAATGCCTTCACGGCTGGTGTGCGGCCTTTACCCTCTCGAGGGAGGGCAGGTTCCCATTTACTTTGGAAGTGTCACTCCTGCAGCGCTGTGGGCCATGACTGTGCTTCAAAGACAGTAATCTACCCTTTCCATTGGAAGAGGGCACGCACGGAATGGGAAATCTCTGTTCTCTGGGAGAGGTTGGTGGTGCTACTGCGCCTGTGTATTTGGTGCCCCCCTGCCCACTAGCAATGTTTCTGCTCGCCACTGCGGGGAGAAACGTTATGCAGCTAAGCTCAGTTGGGAAGAACAAGTGCCAGAATTCCTTTGTGGGGCACCATCCAGATATCACATTCGTAGCATGCGGGTCCTTTCCTCCTAAGCTCTGCATTCGCAGCCAGCTTCAAGGTGTTCCTGTTGTGGATAGACTCTTGTGCAGATGCCGCTGGAGAGGGCCTCTGCTTCTATGCTCTTTGACAAGGCTGCTTTGAGGAAGCTCTTACGGTAGCCTCTGCCAAGTACAGCCTTCTGCCTCTCTCAAATACTCACTTACCTGTGAGACCTTGTCTTTCCTTTGGAGAGACAGAGAGCCCTTTTCCTGAAGGGAAACTGTCCGTGTTCTGTTCTTCTTTTGCACACAGGGAAATGCCTTCACGGCTGGTGTGCGGACTTTGCCCACTCGAGGGAGGGCAGGTTCCCATTTACTTTGGAGGTGGCACTCCTGCAGCGCTGTGGGCCATGACTGTGCTTCAAAGACAGTAATCTACCCTTTCCATTGGAACAGGGCACGCACGGAATGGGAAATCTCTGTTCTCTGGGAGAGGTTGGTGGTGCTACTGCGCCTGTGTATTTGGTGCCCCACTGCCCATTAGCAATGTTTCTGCTCGGCACTGCGGGGAGAAACATTGTGCAGCTAACCTCACTTAGGATGTACAAGTTTCAGAATTCCTTTGCGGGGCACCATCCAGATATCACATTCGTAGCATGCGGGTCATTTCCTGCTAAGCTCTGCATTCGCAGCCAGGTTCAAGGTGTTCCTGTTGTGGATAGACTCTCGTGCAGATGCCGCTGGAGATGGCCTCTGCTTCTATGCTCTTTGACAAGGCTGCTTTGAGGAAGCTCTTACCGTAGGCTCTGCCAAGTAGAGCCTTCTGCCTCTCTCAAATACTCACTTACCTGTGAGACCTTGTCTTTCCTTTGGAGAGACAGAGAGACCTTTTCCTGAAGGTAAACTGTCCATGCTCTGTTCTTCTTTTGCACACAGTGAAATGCCTTCACGGCTGCTGTGCGGGCTTTACCCACTCGAGGGAGGGCAGGTTCCCATTTACTTTGGAGGTGGCACTCCTGCAGCGCTGTGGGCCATGACTGTGCTTCAAAGACAGTAATCTACCCTTTCCATTAGAAGAGGGCACGCACGGAATGGGAAATCTCTGTTCTCTGGGAGAGGTTGGTGCTGCTACTGCGACTGTGTATTTGGTGCCCCCCTGCCCACTAGCAATGTTTCTGCTCGCCACTGCGGGGAGAAATGTTATGCAGCTAAGCTCAGTTGGGAAGAACAAGTGCCAGAATTCCTTTGAGGGGCACCATCCAGATATCACATTCGTAGCATGCGGGTTCTTTCCTGCTAAGCTCTGCATTCGCAGCCAGCTACAAGGTGTTCCTGTTGTGGATAGACTCTCGTGCAGAGGCCGCTGGAGACGGCCTCTGCTTCTATGCTCTTTGACAAGGCTGCTTTGAGGAAGCTCTTACCGTAGCCTCTGCCAAGTACAGCCGTCTGCCTCTGTCAAATACTCACTTACCTGTGAGACCTTGTCTTTCCTTTGGAGAGACAGAGAGCCCTTTTCCTGAAGGGAAACTGTCCGTGCTCTGTTCTTCTTTTGCACACAGGGAAATGTTTTCACGGATGGTGTGCGGCCTTTACCCACTCGAGGGAGGGCAGGTTCCCATTTACTTTGCAGGTGGCACTCCTGCAGCGCTGTGGGCCATGACTGTGCTTCAAAGACAGTAATCTACCCTTTCCATTAGAAGAGGGCACGCACGGAATGGGAAATCTCTGTTCTCTGGGAGAGGTTGGTGGTGCTACTGCGCCTGTGTATTTGGTGCCCCACTGCCCACTAGCAATGTTTCTGCTCGGCACTGCGGGGAGAAACATTGTGCAGCTAAGCTCACTTAGGATGTACAAGTGTCAGAATTCCTTTGCGGGGCACCATCCAGATATCACATTCGTAGCATGCGGGTCATTTCCTGCTAAGCTCTGCATTCGCAGCCAGGTTCAAGGTGTTACTGTTGTGGATTGACTCTCGTGCAGATGCCGCTGGAGATGGCCTCTGCTTCTATGCTCTTTGACAAGGCTGCTTTGAGGAAGCTCTTACCGTAGGCTCTGCCAAGTACAGCCTTCTGCCTCTCTCAAATACTCACTTACCTGTGAGACCTTGTCTTTCCTTTGGAGAGACAGAGAGACGTTTTCCTGAAGGGAAACTGTCCATGCTCTGTTCTTCTTTTGCACACAGGGAAATGCCTTCACGGCTGGTGTGCGGCCTTTACCCATTCGAGGGAGGGCAGGTTCCCATTTACTTTGGAAGTGGCACTCCTGCAGCGCTGTGGGCCATGACTGTGCTTCAAAGACAGTAATCTACCCTTTCCATTGGAAGAGGGCACGCACGGAATGGGAAATCTCTGTTCTCTGGGAGAGGTTGGTGGTGCTACTGCGCCTGTGTATTTGGTGCCCCCCTTCCCACTAGCAATGTTTCTGCTCGCCACTGCGGGGAGAAACGTTATGCAGCTAAGCTCAGTTGGGAAGAAAAAGTGGCAGAATTCCTTTGTGGTGCACCATCCAGAAATCACATTCGTAGCATGCGGATCATTTCCTGCTAAGCTCTGCATTCGCAGCCACTTTCAAGGTGTTCCTGTTGTGGATAGACTCTCGTGAAAATGCCGCTGGAGACGGCCTCTGCTTCTATGCTCTTTGACAAGGCTGCTTTGAGGAAGCTCTTACCGTAGCCTCTGCCAAGTACAGCCTTCTGCCTCTCTCAAATACTCACTTACCTGTGAGACCTTGTCTTTACTTTGGAGAGACAGAGAGCCCTTTTCCTGATGGGAAACTCTCCGTGCTCTGTTCTTCTTATGCACACAGGGAAATGCCTTCACGGCTGGTGTGCGGCCTTTACCCACTCGAGGGAGGGCAGGTTCCCATTTACTTTGGAGGTGGCACTCCTGCAGCGCTGTGGGCCATGACTGTGCTTCAAAGACAGTAATCTACCCTTTCCATTGGAAGAGGGCACGCACGGAATGGGAAATCTTTGTTCTCTGGAAGAGGTTTGTGGTGCTACTGCGCCTGTGTATTTGGTGCCCCACTGCCCACTAGCAATGTTTCTGCTCGCCACTGCGGGGAGAAACGTTATGCAGCTAAGTTCAGTTGGGAAGAACAAGTGCCAGAATTCCTTTGTGTGGCACCATCCAGATATCACATTCGTAGCATGCGGGTCATTTCCTGCTAAGCTCTGCATTCGCAGCCAGCTTCAAGGTGTTCCTGTTGTGGATAGACTCTCGTGCAGATGCCGCTTTAGACGGCCTCTGCTTCTATGCTCTTTGACAAGGCTGCTTTGAGGAAGCTCTTACCGTAGCCTCTGCCAAGTACAGCCTTCTGCCTCTCTCAAATACTCACTTTCCTGTGAGACCTTGTCTTTCCTTTGGAGAGACAGAGAGCCCTTTTCGTGAAGGGAAACTGTCCCTGCTCTGTTCTTCTTTTGCACACAGGGAAATGCCTTCACGGCTGGTGTGCGGCCTTTACCCACTCGAGGGAGGGCAGGTTCCCATTTACTTTGGAGGTGGCACTCCTGCAGCGCTGTGGGCCATGACTGTGCTTCAAAGACAGTAATCTACCCTTTCCATTGGAAGAGGGCACGCACGGAATGGGAAATCTCTATTCTCTGGGAGAGGTTGGTGGTGCTACTGCGCCTGTGTATTTGGTGCCCCCCTGCCCACTAGCAATGTTTCGGCTCGCCACTGCGGGGAGAAACATTGTGCAGCTAAGCTCACTTAGGATGTACAAGTGTCAGAATTCCTTTGCGGGGCACCATCCAGATATTACATTCGTAGCATGCGGGTCCTTTCCTGCTAAGCTCTGCATTCGCAGCCAGCTTCAAGGTGTTCCTGTTGTGGATAGACTCTTGTGCAGATGCCGCTGGAGACGGCCTCTGCTTCTATGCTCTTTGACAAGGCTGCTTTGAGGAAGCTCTTACCGTAGCCTCTGCCAAGTACAGCCTTCTGCCTCTCTCAAATATTCACTTACCTGTGAGACCTTGTCTTTCCTTTGGAGAGACAGAGAGCCCTTTTCCTGAAGGGAAAATGTCCGTGCTCTGTTCTTCTTTTGCACACAGGGAAATGCCTTCACGGCTGGCGTGCGGCCTTTACCCACTCGAGGGAGGGCAGGTTCCCATTTACTTTGGAGGTGGCACTCCTGCAGCGCTGTGGGCCATGACTGTGCTTCAAAGACAGTAATCTACCCTTTCCATTGGAAGAGGGCACGCACGGAATGGGAAATCTCTGTTCTCTGGGAGAGGTTGGTGGTGCTACTGCGCCTGTGTATTTGGTGACCCCTGCCCACTAGCAATGTTTCTGCTCGCCACTGCGGGGAGAAACGTTTTGCAGCTAAGCTCTGTTGGGAAGAACAAGTGCCAGAATTCCTTTGTGTGGCACCATCCAGATATCACATTCGTAGCATGCGGGTCATTTCCTGCTAAGCTCTGCATTTGCAGCCAGCTTCAAGGTGTTCCTATTGTGGATAGACTCTCGTGCAGATGCCGCTGGAGACGGCCTCTGCTTCTATGCTCTTTGACAAGGCTGCTTTGAGGAAGCTCTTACCGTAGCCTCTGCCAAGTACAGCCTTCTGCCTCTCTCAAATACTCACTTACCTGTGAGACCTTGTCTTTCCTTTGGAGAGACAGAGAGCCCTTTTCCTGAAGGAAAACTGTCCGTGCTCTGTTCTTCTTTTGCACACAGGGAAGTGCGTTCACGGCTGGTGTTCGCCCATTACCCACTCGAGGGAGGTCAGGTTCCCATTTACTTTGGAGGTGGCACTCCTGCAGCGCTGTGGGCCATGACTGTGCTTCAAAGACAGTAATCTATCCTTTCCATTGGAAAAGGGCACGCACGGAATGGGAAATCTCTGTTCTCTGGGAGAGGTTGGTGGTGCTACTGCGCCTGTGTATTTGGTGCCCCCCTTCCCACTAGCAATGTTTCTGCTCGCCACTGCGGGGAGAAACGTTATGCAGCTAAGCTCAGTTGGGAAGAAAAAGTGGCAGAATTCCTTTGTGGTGCACCATCCAGAAATCACATTCGTAGCATGCGGATCATTTCCTGCTAAGCTCTGCATTCGCAGCCACTTTCAAGGTGTTCCTGTTGTGGATAGACTCTCGTGAAAATGCCGCTGGAGACGGCCTCTGCTTCTATGCTCTTTGACAAGGCTGCTTTGAGGAAGCTCTTACCGTAGCCTCTGCCAAGTACAGCCTTCTGCCTCTCTCAAATACTCACTTACCTGTGAGACCTTGTCTTTACTTTGGAGAGACAGAGAGCCCTTTTCCTGATGGGAAACTGTCCGTGCTCTGTTCTTCTTATGCACACAGGGAAATGCCTTCACGGCTGGTGTGCGGCCTTTACCCACTCGAGGGAGGGCAGGTTCCCATTTACTTTGGAGGTGGCACTCCTGCAGCGCTGTGGGCCATGACTGTGCTTCAAAGACAGTAATCTACCCTTTCCATTGGAAGAGGGCACGCACGGAATGGGAAATCTTTGTTCTCTGGAAGAGGTTGGTGGTGCTACTGCGCCTGTGTATTTGGTGCCCCACTGCCCACTAGCAATGTTTCTGCTCGCCACTGCGGGGAGAAACGTTATGCAGCTAAGTTCAGTTGGGAAGAACAAGTGCCAGAATTCCTTTGTGTGGCACCATCCAGATATCACATTCGTAGCATGCGGGTCATTTCCTGCTAAGCTCTGCATTCGCAGCCAGCTTCAAGGTGTTCCTGTTGTGGATAGACTCTCGTGCAGATGCCGCTGGAGACGGCCTCTGCTTCTATGCTCTTTGACAAGGCTGCTTTGAGGAAACTCTTACCGTAGCCTCTGCCAAGTACAGCCTTCTGCCTCTCTCAAATACTCACTTTCCTGTGAGACCTTGTCTTTCCTTTGGAGAGACAGAGAGCCCTTTTCGTGAAGGGAAACTGTCCCTGCTCTGTTCTTCTTTTGCACACAGGGAAATGCCTTCACGGCTGGTGTGCGGCCTTTACCCACTCGAGGGAGGGCAGGTTCCCATTTACTTTGGAGGTGGCACTCCTGCAGCGCTGTGGGCCATGACTGTGCTTCAAAGACAGTAATCTACCCTTTCCATTGGAAGAGGGCACGCACGGAATGGGAAATCTCTATTCTCTGGGAGAGGTTGGTGGTGCTACTGCGCCTGTGTATTTGGTGCCCCCCTGCCCACTAGCAATGTTTCGGCTCGCCACTGCGGGGAGAAACATTGTGCAGCTAAGCTCACTTAGGATGTACAAGTGTCAGAATTCCTTTGCGGGGCACCATCCAGATATTACATTCGTAGCATGCGGGTCCTTTCCTGCTAAGCTCTGCATTCGCAGCCAGCTTCAAGGTGTTCCTGTTGTGGATAGACTCTTGTGCAGATGCCGCTGGAGACGGCCTCTGCTTCTATGCTCTTTGACAAGGCTGCTTTGAGGAAGCTCTTACCGTAGCCTCTGCCAAGTACAGCCTTCTGCCTCTCTCAAATATTCACTTACCTGTGAGACCTTGTCTTTCCTTTGGAGAGACAGAGAGCCCTTTTCCTGAAGGGAAACTGTCCGTGCTCTGTTCTTCTTTTGCACACAGGGAAATGCCTTCACGGCTGGCGTGCGGCCTTTACCCACTCGAGGGAGGGCAGGTTCCCATTTACTTTGGAGGTGGCACTCCTGCAGCGCTGTGGGCCATGACTGTGCTTCAAAGACAGTAATCTACCCTTTCCATTGGAAGAGGGCACGCACGGAATGGGAAATCTCTGTTCTCTGGGAGAGGTTGGTGGTGCTACTGCGCCTGTGTATTTGGTGACCCCTGCCCACTAGCAATGTTTCTGCTCGCCACTGCGGGGAGAAACGTTATGCAGCTAAGCTCTGTTGGGAAGAACAAGTGCCAGAATTCCTTTGTGTGGCACCATCCAGATATCACATTCGTAGCATGCGGGTCATTTCCTGCTAAGCTCTGCATTTGCAGCCAGCTTCAAGGTGTTCCTATTGTGGATAGACTCTCGTGCAGATGCCGCTGGAGACGGCCTCTGCTTCTATGCTCTTTGACAAGGCTGCTTTGAGGAAGCTCTTACCGTAGCCTCTGCCAAGTACAGCCTTCTGCCTCTCTCAAATACTCACTTACCTGTGAGACCTTGTCTTTCCTTTGGAGAGACAGAGAGACCTTTTCCTGAAGGGAAACTGTCCGTGCTCTGTTCTTCTTTTGCACACAGGGAAATGCCTTCACGGCTGGTGTGCGGCCTTTACCCACTCGAGGGAGGGCAGGTTCCCATTAACTTTGGAGGTGGCACTCCTGCAGCGCTGTGGGCCATGACTTTGCTTCAAAGACAGTAATCTACCCTTTCCATTGGAAGAGGGCACGCACGGAATGGGAAATCTCTGTTCTCTGGGAGAGGTTGGTGGTTCTACGGCGCCTGTGTATCTGGTGCCCCCCTGCCATCTAGAAATGTTTCTGCTCGCCACTGCGGGGAGAAACGTTATGCAGCTAAGCTCAGTTGGGAAGAACAAGTGCCAGAATTCCTTTGTGGGGCACCATCCAGATATCACATTCGTAGCATGCGGGTCCTTTCCTGCTAAGCTCTGCATTCGCAGCCAGCTTCAAGGTGTTCCTGTTGTGGATAGACTCTTGTGCAGATGCCGCTGGAGACGGCCTCTGCTTCTATGCTCTTTGACAAGGCTGCTTTGAGGAAGCTCTTACGGTAGCCTCTGCCAAGTACAGCCTTCTGCCTCTCTCAAATACTCACTTACCTGTGAGACCTTGTCTTTCCTTTGGAGAGACAGAGAGCCCTTTTCGTGAAGGGAAACTGTCCGTGCTCTGTTCTTCTTTTGCACACAGGGAAATGCCTTCACGGCTGGCGTGCGGCCTTTACCCACTCGAGGGAGGGCAGGTTCCCATTTACTTTGGAGGTGGCACTCCTGCAGCGCTGTGGGCCATGACTGTGCTTCAAAGACAGTAATCTACCCTTTCCATTGGAAGAGGGCACGCATGGAATGCGAAATCTCTGTTCTCTGGGAGAGGTTGGTGGTGCTACTGCGCCTGTGTATTTGGTGCACCACTGCCCACTAGCAATGTTTCTGCTCGCCACTGCGGGGAGAAACGTTATGCAGCTAAGCTCAGTTGGGAAGAACAAGTGCCAGAATTCCTTTGTGGGGCACCATCCAGATATCACATTCGTAGCATGCGGGTCATTTCCTGCTAAGCTCTGCATTCGCAGCCAGCTTCAAGGTGTTCCTGTTGTGGATAGACTCTCGTGCAGATGCCGCTGGAGACGGCCTCTGCTTCTATGCTCTTTGACAAGGCTGCTTTGAGGAAGCTCTTACCGTAGCCTCTGCCAAGTACAGCCTTCTGCCTCTCTCAAGTACTCACTTACCTGTGAGACCTTGTCTTTCCTTTGGAGAGACAGAGAGCCCTTTTCCTGAAGGGAAACTGTCCATGCTCTGTTCTTCTTTTGCACACAGGGAAATGCCTTCACGGCTGGTGTGCGGCCTTTTCCCACTCGAGGGAGGACAGGTTCCCATTTACTTTGGAGGTGGCAATCCTGCAGCGCTGTGGGCCATGACTGTGCTTCAAAGACAGTAATCTACCCTTTCCATTGGAAGAGGGCACGCACGGAATGGGAAATCTCTGTTCTCTGGGAGAGGTTGGTGGTGCTACTGAGCCTGTGTATTTGGTGACCCCTGACCACTAGCAATGTTTCTGCTCGCCACTGCGGGGAGAAACGTTATGCAGCTAAGCTCAGTTGGGAAGAACAAGTGCCAGAATTCCTTTGTGGGGCACCATCTATATATCACATTCGTAGCATGCGGGTCCTTTCATGCTAAGCTCTGCATTCGCAGCCAGTTTCAAGGTGTTCCTGTTGTGGATAGACTCTTGTGCAAATGCCGCTGGAGACGGCCTCTGATTCTATGCTCTTTGACAAGGCTGCTTTGAGGAAGCTCTTACCGTAGCCTCTGCCAAGTACAGCCTTCTGCCTCTCTCATATACTCACTTACCTGTGAGACCTTGTCTTTCCTTTGGAGAGACAGAGAGCCCTTTTCCTGAAGGAAAACTGTCCGTGCTCCGTTCTTCTTTTGCACACAGGGAAGTGCGTTCACGGCTGGTGTGCGCCCATTACCCACTCGAGGGAGGGCAGGTTCCCATTTACTTTGGAGGTGGCACTCCTGCAGCGCTGTGGGCCATGACTGTGCTTCAAAGACAGTAATCTACCCTTTCCATTGGAAGAGGGCACGCACGGAATGGGAAATCTCTGTTCTCTGGGAGAGGTTGGTGGTGCTACTGCGCCTGTGTATTTGGTGCCCCCCTGCCCACTAGCAATGTTTCTGCTCGCCACTGCGGGGAGAAACGTTATGCAGCTAAGCTCAGTTGGGAAGAACAAGTGCCAGAATTCCTTTGTGGGGCATCATCCAGATATAACATTTGTTGCATGCGGGTCCTTTCCTGCTAAGCTCTGCATTCGCAGCCAGCTTCAAGGTGTTCCTGTTGTGGATAGACTCTCGTGCAGATGCCGCTGGAGACGGCCTCTGCTTCTATGCTCTTTGACAAGGCTGCTTTGAGGAAGCTCTTACCGTAGCCTCTGCCAAGTACAGCCTTCTGCCTCTCTCAAATACTCACTTACCTGTGAGACCTTGTCTTTCCTTTGGAGAGACAGAGAGCCCTTTTCCTGAAGGGAAACTGTCCGTGCTCTGTTCTTCTTTTGCACACAGGGAAATGCATTCACGGCTGGTGTGCGGCCTTTACCCACTCGAGGGAGGGCAGGTTCCCATTTACTTTGGAAGTGGCAATCCTGCAGGGCTGTGGGCCATGATTGTGCTTCAAAGACCGTAATCTACCCTTTCCATTGGAAGAGGGCACACACGGAATGGGAAATATCTGTTCTCTGGGAGAGGTTGGTGGTGCTACTGCGCCTGTGTATTTGGTGCCCCCCTGCCCACTAGCAATGTTTCTGCTCGCCACTGCGGGGAGAAACGTTATGCAGCTAAGCTCAGTTGGGAAGAACAAGTGCCAGAATTCCTTTGTGGGGCATCATCCAGATATCACATTTGTTGCATGCGGGTCCTTTCCTGCTAAGCTCTTCATTCTCAGCCAGCTTCAAGGTGTTCCTGTTGTGGATAGACTCTCGTGCAGAGGCCGCTGGATACGGCCTCTGATTCTATGCTCTTTGACAAGGCTGCTTTGAGGAAGCTCTTACCGTAGCCTCTGCCAAGTACAGCCTTCTGCCTCTATCAAATACTCACTTAACTGTGAGACCTTGTCTTTCCTTTGGAGAGACAGAGAGACCTTTTCCTGAAGGGAAACTGTCCGTGCTCTGTTCTTCTTTTGCACACAGGGAAATGCCTTCACGGCTGGCGTGCGGCCTTTACCCACTCGAGGGAGGGCAGGTTCCCATTTACTTTGGAGGTGGCACTCCTGCAGCGCTGTGGGCCATGACTGTGCTTCAAAGACAGTAATCTACCCTTTCCATTGGAAGAGGGCACGCACGGAATGGGAAATCTCTGTTCTCTGGGAGAGGTTGGTGGTGCTACTGCGCCTGTGTATTTGGTGCCCCACTGCCCACTAGCAATGTTTCGGCTCGCCACTGCGGGGAGAAACATTGTGCAGCTAAGCTCACTTAGGATGTACAAGTGTCAGAATTCCTTTGCGGGGCACCATCCAGATATTACATTCGTAGCATGCGGGTCCTTTCCTGCTAAGCTCTGCATTCGCAGCCAGCTTCAAGGTGTTCCTGTTGTGGATAGACTCTTGTGCAGATGCCGCTGGAGACGGCCTCTGCTTCTATGCTCTTTGACAAGGCTGCTTTGAGGAAGCTCTTACCGTAGCCTCTGCCAAGTACAGCCTTCTGCCTCTCTCAAATATTCACTTACCTGTGAGACCTTGTCTTTCCTTTGGAGAGACAGAGAGCCCTTTTCCTGAAGGGAAACTGTCCGTGCTCTGTTCTTCTTTTGCACACAGGGAAATGCCTTCACGGCTGGCGTGCGGCCTTTACCCACTCGAGGGAGGGCAGGTTCCCATTTACTTTGGAGGTGGCACTCCTGCAGCGCTGTGGGCCATGACTGTGCTTCAAAGACAGTAATCTACCCTTTCCATTGGAAGAGGGCACGCACGGAATGGGAAATCTCTGTTCTCTGGGAGAGGTTGGTGGTGCTACTGCGCCTGTGTATTTGGTGACCCCTGCCCACTAGCAATGTTTCTGCTCGCCACTGCGGGGAGAAACGTTATGCAGCTAAGCTCTGTTGGGAAGAACAAGTGCCAGAATTCCTTTGTGTGGCACCATCCAGATATCACATTCGTAGCATGCGGGTCATTTCCTGCTAAGCTCTGCATTTGCAGCCAGCTTCAAGGTGTTCCTATTGTGGATAGACTCTCGTGCAGATGCCGCTGGAGACGGCCTCTGCTTCTATGCTCTTTGACAAGGCTGCTTTGAGGAAGCTCTTACCGTAGCCTCTGCCAAGTACAGCCTTCTGCCTCTCTCAAATACTCACTTACCTGTGAGACCTTGTCTTTCCTTTGGAGAGACAGAGAGACCTTTTCCTGAAGGGAAACTGTCCGTGCTCTGTTCTTCTTTTGCACACAGGGAAATGCCTTCACGGCTGGTGTGCGGCCTTTACCCACTCGAGGGAGGGCAGGTTCCCATTAACTTTGGAGGTGGCACTCCTGCAGCGCTGTGGGCCATGACTTTGCTTCAAAGACAGTAATCTACCCTTTCCATTGGAAGAGGGCACGCACGGAATGGGAAATCTCTGTTCTCTGGGAGAGGTTGGTGGTTCTACGGCGCCTGTGTATCTGGTGCCCCCCTGCCATCTAGAAATGTTTCTGCTCGCCACTGCGGGGAGAAACGTTATGCAGCTAAGCTCAGTTGGGAAGAACAAGTGCCAGAATTCCTTTGTGGGGCACCATCCAGATATCACATTCGTAGCATGCGGGTCCTTTCCTGCTAAGCTCTGCATTCGCAGCCAGCTTCAAGGTGTTCCTGTTGTGGATAGACTCTTGTGCAGATGCCGCTGGAGACGGCCTCTGCTTCTATGCTCTTTGACAAGGCTGCTTTGAGGAAGCTCTTACGGTAGCCTCTGCCAAGTACAGCCTTCTGCCTCTCTCAAATACTCACTTACCTGTGAGACCTTGTCTTTCCTTTGGAGAGACAGAGAGCCCTTTTCGTGAAGGGAAACTGTCCGTGCTCTGTTCTTCTTTTGCACACAGGGAAATGCCTTCACGGCTGGCGTGCGGCCTTTACCCACTCGAGGGAGGGCAGGTTCCCATTTACTTTGGAGGTGGCACTCCTGCAGCGCTGTGGGCCATGACTGTGCTTCAAAGACAGTAATCTACCCTTTCCATTGGAAGAGGGCACGCATGGAATGCGAAATCTCTGTTCTCTGGGAGAGGTTGGTGGTGCTACTGCGCCTGTGTATTTGGTGCACCACTGCCCACTAGCAATGTTTCTGCTCGCCACTGCGGGGAGAAACGTTATGCAGCTAAGCTCAGTTGGGAAGAACAAGTGCCAGAATTCCTTTGTGGGGCACCATCCAGATATCACATTCGTAGCATGCGGGTCATTTCCTGCTAAGCTCTGCATTCGCAGCCAGCTTCAAGGTGTTCCTGTTGTGGATAGACTCTCGTGCAGATGCCGCTGGAGACGGCCTCTGCTTCTATGCTCTTTGACAAGGCTGCTTTGAGGAAGCTCTTACCGTAGCCTCTGCCAAGTACAGCCTTCTGCCTCTCTCAAGTACTCACTTACCTGTGAGACCTTGTCTTTCCTTTGGAGAGACAGAGAGCCCTTTTCCTGAAGGGAAACTGTCCATGCTCTGTTCTTCTTTTGCACACAGGGAAATGCCTTCACGGCTGGTGTGCGGCCTTTTCCCACTCGAGGGAGGACAGGTTCCCATTTACTTTGGAGGTGGCAATCCTGCAGCGCTGTGGGCCATGACTGTGCTTCAAAGACAGTAATCTACCCTTTCCATTGGAAGAGGGCACGCACGGAATGGGAAATCTCTGTTCTCTGGGAGAGGTTGGTGGTGCTACTGAGCCTGTGTATTTGGTGACCCCTGACCACTAGCAATGTTTCTGCTCGCCACTGCGGGGAGAAACGTTATGCAGCTAAGCTCAGTTGGGAAGAACAAGTGCCAGAATTCCTTTGTGGGGCACCATCTATATATCACATTCGTAGCATGCGGGTCCTTTCATGCTAAGCTCTGCATTCGCAGCCAGTTTCAAGGTGTTCCTGTTGTGGATAGACTCTTGTGCAAATGCCGCTGGAGACGGCCTCTGATTCTATGCTCTTTGACAAGGCTGCTTTGAGGAAGCTCTTACCGTAGCCTCTGCCAAGTACAGCCTTCTGCCTCTCTCATATACTCACTTACCTGTGAGACCTTGTCTTTCCTTTGGAGAGACAGAGAGCCCTTTTCCTGAAGGAAAACTGTCCGTGCTCCGTTCTTCTTTTGCACACAGGGAAGTGCGTTCACGGCTGGTGTGCGCCCATTACCCACTCGAGGGAGGGCAGGTTCCCATTTACTTTGGAGGTGGCACTCCTGCAGCGCTGTGGGCCATGACTGTGCTTCAAAGACAGTAATCTACCCTTTCCATTGGAAGAGGGCACGCACGGAATGGGAAATCTCTGTTCTCTGGGAGAGGTTGGTGGTGCTACTGCGCCTGTGTATTTGGTGCCCCCCTGCCCACTAGCAATGTTTCTGCTCGCCACTGCGGGGAGAAACGTTATGCAGCTAAGCTCAGTTGGGAAGAACAAGTGCCAGAATTCCTTTGTGGGGCATCATCCAGATATAACATTTGTTGCATGCGGGTCCTTTCCTGCTAAGCTCTGCATTCGCAGCCAGCTTCAAGGTGTTCCTGTTGTGGATAGACTCTCGTGCAGATGCCGCTGGAGACGGCCTCTGCTTCTATGCTCTTTGACAAGGCTGCTTTGAGGAAGCTCTTACCGTAGCCTCTGCCAAGTACAGCCTTCTGCCTCTCTCAAATACTCACTTACCTGTGAGACCTTGTCTTTCCTTTGGAGAGACAGAGAGCCCTTTTCCTGAAGGGAAACTGTCCGTGCTCTGTTCTTCTTTTGCACACAGGGAAATGCATTCACGGCTGGTGTGCGGCCTTTACCCACTCGAGGGAGGGCAGGTTCCCATTTACTTTGGAAGTGGCAATCCTGCAGGGCTGTGGGCCATGATTGTGCTTCAAAGACCGTAATCTACCCTTTCCATTGGAAGAGGGCACACACGGAATGGGAAATATCTGTTCTCTGGGAGAGGTTGGTGGTGCTACTGCGCCTGTGTATTTGGTGCCCCCCTGCCCACTAGCAATGTTTCTGCTCGCCACTGCGGGGAGAAACGTTATGCAGCTAAGCTCAGTTGGGAAGAACAAGTGCCAGAATTCCTTTGTGGGGCATCATCCAGATATCACATTTGTTGCATGCGGGTCCTTTCCTGCTAAGCTCTTCATTCTCAGCCAGCTTCAAGGTGTTCCTGTTGTGGATAGACTCTCGTGCAGAGGCCGCTGGATACGGCCTCTGATTCTATGCTCTTTGACAAGGCTGCTTTGAGGAAGCTCTTACCGTAGCCTCTGCCAAGTACAGCCTTCTGCCTCTATCAAATACTCACTTAACTGTGAGACCTTGTCTTTCCTTTGGAGAGACAGAGAGACCTTTTCCTGAAGGGAAACTGTCCGTGCTCTGTTCTTCTTTTGCACACAGGGAAATGCCTTCACGGCTGGCGTGCGGCCTTTACCCACTCGAGGGAGGGCAGGTTCCCATTTACTTTGGAGGTGGCACTCCTGCAGCGCTGTGGGCCATGACTGTGCTTCAAAGACAGTAATCTACCCTTTCCATTGGAAGAGGGCACGCACGGAATGGGAAATCTCTGTTCTCTGGGAGAGGTTGGTGGTGCTACTGCGCCTGTGTATTTGGTGCCCCACTGCCCACTAGCAATGTTTCTGCTCGCCACTGCGGGGAGAAACGTTATGCAGCTAAGCTCAGTTGGGAAGAACAAGTGCCAGAATTCCTTTGTGTGGCACCATCCAGATATCACATTCGTAGCATGCGGGTCATTTCCTGCTAAGCTCTGCATTTGCATCCAGCTTCAAGGTGTTCCTGTTGTGGATAGACTCTCGTGCAGATGCCGCTGGAGACGGCCTCTGCTTCTATGCTCTTTGACAAGGCTGCTTTGAGGAAGCTCTTACCGTAGCCTCTGCCAAGTACAGCCTTCTGCCTCTATCAAATACTCACTTACCTGTGAGACCTTGTCTTTCCTTCGGAGAGACAGAGAGCCCTTTTCCTGAAGGGAAACTGTCCGTGCTCTGTTCTTCTTTTGCACACAGGGAAATGCCTTCACAGCTGGTGTGCGGCCTTTACCCACTCGAGGGAGGGCAGGTTCCCATTTACTTTGGAGGTGGCACTCCTGCAGCGCTGTGGGCCATGACTGTGCTTCAAAGACAGTAATCTACCCTTTCCATTGGAAGAGGGCACACACGGAATGGGAAATCTCTGTTCTCTGGGAGAGGTTGCTGGTGCTACTGCGCCTGTGTATTTGGTGCCCCCCTGCCCACTAGCAATGTTTCTGCTCGCCACTGCGGGGAGAAACGTTATGCAGCTAAGCTCAGTTGGGAAGAACAAGTGCCAGAATTCCTTTGTGTGGCACCATCCAGATATCACATTCGTAGCATGCGGGTCATTTCCTGCTAAGCTCTGCATTTGCATGCAGCTTCAAGGTGTTCCTGTTGTGGATAGACTCTCGTGCAGATGCCGCTGGAGACGGCCTCTGCTTCTATGCTCTTTGACAAGGCTGCTTTGAGGAAGCTCTTACCGTAGCCTCTGCCAAGTACAGCCTTCTGCCTCTCTCAAATACTCACTTACCTGTGAGACCTTGTCTTTCCTTTGGAGAGACAGAGAGCCCTTTTCCTGAAGGGAAACTGTCCGTGCTCTGTTCTTCTTTTGCACACAGGGAAATGCCTTCACGGCTGGTGTGCGGCCTTTACCCACTCGAGGGAGGGCAGGTTCCCATTTACTTTGGAGGTGGCACTCCTGCAGCGCTCTGGGCCATGACTGTGCTTCAAAGACAGTAATCTACCCTTTCCATTGGAAGAGGGCACGCACGGAATGGGAAATCTCTGTTCTCTGGGAGAGGTTGGTGGTGCTACTGCGCCTGTGTATTTGGTGCCCCACTGCCCACTAGCAATGTTTCTGCTCGCCACTGCGGGGAGAAACGTTATGCAGCTAAGCTCAGTTGGGAAGAACAAGTGCCAGAATTCCTTTGTGTGGCACCATCCAAATATCACATTCGTAGCATGCGGGTCATTTCCTGCTAAGCTCTGCATTCGCAGCCAGCTTCAAGGTGTTCCTGTTGTGGATAGACTCTCGTGCAGATGCCGCTAGAGACGGCCTCTGCTTCTATGCTCTTTGACAAGGCTGCTTTGAGGAAGCTCTTACCGTAGCCTCTGCCAAGTACAGCCTTCTGCCTCTCTCAAATACTCACTTACCTGTGAGACCTTTTCTTTCTTTTGGAGAGACAGAGAGCCCTTTTCCTGAAGGGAAACTGTCCGTGCTCTGTTCTTCTTTTGCACACAGGGAAATGCCTTCACGGCTGGTGTGCGGCCTTTACCCACTCGAGGGAGGGCAGGTTCCCATTTACTTTGGAGGTGGCATTCCTGCAGCGCTGTGGGCCATGACTGTGCTTCAAAGACAGTAATCTACCCTTTCCATTGGAAGAGAGCACGCACGGAATGGGAAATCTCTGTTCTCTGGGAGAGGTTGGTGGTGCTACGGCGCCTGTGTATTTGGTGCTCCACTGCCCACTAGCAATGTTTCTGCTCGGCACTGCGGGGAGAAACATTGTGCAGCTAAGCTCACTTAGGATGTACAAGTGTCAGAATTCCTTTGCGGGGCACCATCCAGATATCACATTCGTAGCATGCGGGTCATTTCCTGCTAAGCTCTGCATTCGCAGCCATCTTCAAGGTGTTCCTGTTGTGGATAGACTCTTGTGCAGATGCCGCTGGAGAGGGCCTCTGCTTCTATGCTCTTTGACAAGGCTTCTTTGAGGAAGCTCTTACCGTAGCCTCTGCCAAGTACAGCCTTCTGCCTCTCTCAAATACTCACTTACCTGTGAGACCTTGTCTTTCCTTTGGAGAGACAGAGAGCCCTTTTCCTGAAGGGAAACTGTCCGTGCTCTGTTCTTCTTTTGCACACAGGGAAATGCCTTCACGGCTGGTGTGCGGCCTTTACCCACTCGAGGGAGTGCAGGTTCCCATTTACTTTGGAGGTGGCACTCCTGCAGCGCTGTGGGCCATGACTGTGCTTTAAAGACAGTAATCTACCCTTTCCATTAGAAGAGGGCACGCACGGAATGGGAAATCTCTGTTCTCTGGGAGAGGTTGGTGGTGCTACTGCGCCTGTGTATTTGGTGCCCCACTGCCCACTAGCAATGTTTCTGCTCGCCACTGCGGGGAGAAACGTTATGCAGCTAAGCTCAGTTGGGAAGAACAAGTGCCAGAATTCCTTTGTGGGGCATCATCCAGATATCACATTTGTTGCATGCGGGTCCTTTCCTGCTAAGCTCTTTATTCGCAGCCAGCTTCAAGGTGTTCCTGTTGTGGATAGACTCTCGTGCAGAGGCCGCTGGAGACGGCGTCTGATTCTATGCTCTTTGACAAGGCTGCTTTGAGGAAGCTCTTACCGTAGCCTCTGCCAAGTACAGCCTTCTGCCTCTGTCAAATACTCACTTACCCGTGAGACCTTGTCTTTCCTTTGGAGAGACAGAGAGCCCTTTTCCTGAAGGGAAACTGTCCGTGCTCTGTTCTTCTTTTGCACACAGGGAAATGCCTTCACGGCTGGCGTGCGGCCTTTACCCACTCGAGGGAGGGCAGGTTCCCATTTACTTTGGAGGTGGCACTCCTGCAGCGCTGTGGGCCATGACTGTGCTTCAAAGACAGTAATCTACCCTTTCCATTGGAAGAGGGCACGCACGGAATGGGAAATCTCTGTTCTCTGGGAGAGGTTGGTGGTGCTACTGCGGCTGTGTATTTGGTGCCCCACTGCCCACTAGCAATGTTTCTGCTCGCCACTGCGGGGAGAAACGTTATGCAGCTAAGCTCAGTTGGGAAGAACAAGTGCCAGAATTCCTTTGTGTGGCACCATCCAGATATCACATTCGTAGCATGCGGGTCATTTCCTGCTAAGCTCTGCATTTGCATGCAGCTTCAAGGTGTTCCTGTTGTGGATAGACTCTCGTGCAGATGCCGCTGGAGACGGCCTCTGCTTCTACGCTCTTTGACAAGGCTGCTTTGAGGAAGCTCTTACCGTAGCCTCTGCCAAGTACAGCCTTCTGCCTCTATCAAATACTCACTTACCTGTGAGACCTTGTCTTTCCTTTGGAGAGACAGAGAGCCCTTTTCCTGAAGGGAAACTGTCCGTGCTCTGTTCTTCTTTTGCACACAGGGAAATGCCTTCACGGCTGGTGTGCGGCCTTTACCCACTCGAGGGAGGGCAGGTTCCCATTTACTTTGGAGGTGGCACTCCTGCAGCGCTCTGGGCCATGACTGTGCTTCAAAGACAGTAATCTACCCTTTCCATTGGAAGAGGGCACGCACGGAATGGGAAATCTCTGTTCTCTGGGAGAGGTTGGTGGTGCTACTGCGCCTGTGTATTTGGTGCCCCACTGCCCACTAGCAATGTTTCTGCTCGCCACTGCGGGGAGAAACGTTATGCAGCTAAGCTCAGTTGGGAAGAACAAGTGCCAGAATTCCTTTGTGGGGCACCATCCAAATATCACATTCGTAGCATGCGGGTCATTTCCTGCTAAGCTCTGCATTCGCAGCCAGCTTCAAGGTGTTCCTGTTGTGGATAGACTCTCGTGCAGATGCCGCTAGAGACGGCCTCTGCTTCTATGCTCTTTGACAAGGCTGCTTTGAGGAAGCTCTTACCGTAGCCTCTGCCAAGTACAGCCTTCTGCCTCTCTCAAATACTCACTTACCTGTGAGACCTTGTCTTTCTTTTGGAGAGACAGAGAGCCCTTTTCCTGAAGGGAAACTGTCCGTGCTCTGTTCTTCTTTTGCACACAGGGAAATGCCTTCACGGCTGGTGTGCGGCCTTTACCCACTCGAGGGAGGGCAGGTTCCCATTTACTTTGGAGGTGGCACTCCTGCAGCGCTGTGGGCCATGACTGTGCTTCAAAGACAGTAATCTACCCTTTCCATTGGAAGAGAGCACGCACGGAATGGGAAATCTCTGTTCTCTGGGAGAGGTTGTTGGTGCTACGGCGCCTGTGTATTTGGTGCTCCACTGCCCACTAGCAATGTTTCTGCTCGGCACTGCGGGGAGAAACATTGTGCAGCTAAGCTCACTTAGGATGTACAAGTGTCAGAATTCCTTTGCGGGGCACCATCCAGATATCACATTCGTAGCATGCGGGTCATTTCCTGCTAAGCTCTGCATTCGCAGCCATCTTCAAGGTGTTCCTGTTGTGGATAGACTCTTGTGCAGATGCCGCTGGAGAGGGCCTCTGCTTCTATGCTCTTTGACAAGGCTTCTTTGAGGAAGCTCTTACCGTAGCCTCTGCCAAGTACAGCCTTCTGCCTCTCTCAAATACTCACTTACCTGTGAGACCTTGTCTTTCCTTTGGAGAGACAGAGAGCCCTTTTCCTGAAGGGAAACTGTCCGTGCTCTGTTCTTCTTTTGCACACAGGGAAATGCCTTCACGGCTGGTGTGCGGCCTTTACCCACTCGAGGGAGTGCAGGTTCCCATTTACTTTGGAGGTGGCACTCCTGCAGCGCTGTGGGCCATGACTGTGCTTTAAAGACAGTAATCTACCCTTTCCATTAGAAGAGGGCACGCACGGAATGGGAAATCTCTGTTCTCTGGGAGAGGTTGGTGGTGCTACTGCGCCTGTGTATTTGGTGCCCCACTGCCCACTAGCAATGTTTCTGCTCGCCACTGCGGGGAGAAACGTTATGCAGCTAAGCTCAGTTGGGAAGAACAAGTGCGAGAATTTCTTTGTGTGGCACCATCCAGATATCACATTCGTAGCATGCGGGTCCTTTCCTGCTAAGCTCTGCATTCGCAGCCAGCTTCAAGGTGTTCCTGTTGTGGATAGACTCTCGTGCAGATGCCGCTGGAGACGGCCTCTTCTTCTATGCTCTTTGACAAGGCTGCTTTGAGGAAGCTCTTACCGTAGCCTCTGCCAAGTACAGCCTTCTGCCTCTCTCAAATACTCACTTACCTGTGAGACCTTGTCTTTCCTTTGGAGAGACAGAGAGCCCTTTTCCTGAAGGGAAACTGTCCGTGCTCTGTTCTTCTTTTGCACACAGGGAAATGCATTCACGGCTGGTGTGCGGCCTTTACCCACTCGAGGGAGGGCAGGTTCCCATTTACTTTGGATGTGGCACTCCTGCAAGGCTGTGGGCCATGATTGTGCTTCAAAGACAGTAATCTACCCTTTCCATTGGAAGAGGGCACACACGGAATGGGAAATCTCTGTTCTCTGGTAGAGGTTGGTGGTGCTACTGCGCCTGTGTATTTGGTGACCCCTGCCCACTAGCAATGTTTCTGCTCGCCACTGCGGGGAGAAACGTTATGCAGCTAAGCTCAGTTGGGAAGAACAAGTGCCAGAATTCCTTTGTGTGGCACCATCCAGATATCACATTCGTAGCATGCGGGTCATTTCCTGCTAAGCTCTGCATTCGCAGCCAGTTTCAAGGTGTTCCTGTTGTGGACAGACTCTTGTGCAAATGCCGCTGGAGACGGCCTCTGCTTCTCTGCTCTTTGACAAGGCTGCTTTGAGGAAGCTCTTACCGTAGCCTCTGCCAAGTACAGCCTTCTGCCTCTCTCATATACTCACTTACCTGTGAGACCTTGTCTTTCCTTTGGAGAGACAGAGAGCCCTTTTCCTGAAGGAAAACTGTCTGTGCTCTGTTCTTCTTTTGCACACAGGGAAGTGCGTTCACGGCTGGTGTGCGCCCATTACCCACTCGAGGGAGGGCAGGTTCCCATTTACTTTGGAGGTGGCACTCCTGCAGCGCTGTGGGCCATGACTGTGCTTCAAAGACAGTAATCTACCCTTTCCATTGGAAGAGGGCACGCACGGAATGGGAAATCTCTGTTCTCTGGGAGAGGTTGGTGGTGCTACTGCGCCTGTGTATCTGGTGCCCCCCTGCCCACTAGCAATGTTTCTGCTCGCCACTGCGGGGAGAAACGTTATGCAGCTAAGCTCAGTTGGGAAGAACAAGTGCCAGAATTCCTTTGTGGGGCATCATCCAGATACCACATTTGTTGCATGCGGGTCCTTTCCTGCTAAGCTCTGCATTCGCAGCCAGCTTCAAGGTGTTCCTGTTGTGGATAGACTCTCGTGCAGAGGCCGCTGGAGACGGCCTCTGCTTCTATGCTCTTTGACAAGGCTGCTTTGAGGAAGCTCTTACCGTAGCCTCTGCCAAGTACAGCCTTCTGCCTCTCTCAAATACTCACTTACCTGTGAGACCTTGTCTTTCCTTTGGAGAGACAGAGAGCCCTTTTCCTGAAGGGAAACTGTCCGTGCTCTGTTCTTCTTTTGCACACAGGGAAATGCCTTCACGGCTGGCGTGCGGCCTTTACCCACTCGAGGGAGGGCAGGTTCCCATTTACTTTGGAGGTGGCACTCCTGCAGCGCTGTGGGCCATGACTGTGCTTCAAAGACAGTAATCTACCCTTTCCATTGGAAGAGGGCACGCACGGAATGGGAAATCTCTGTTCTCTGCGAGAGGTTGGTGGTGCTACTGCGCCTGTGTATTTGGTGCCCCACTGCCCACTAGCAATGTTTCTGCTCGGCACTGCGGGGAGAAACATTGTGCAGCTAAGCTCATTTAGGATGTACAAGTGTCAGAATTCCTTTGCGGGGCACCATCCAGATATCACATTCGTAGCATGGGGGTCCTTTCCTCCTAAGCTCTGCATTTGCAGCCAGCTTAAAGGTGTTCCTGTTGTGGATAGACTCTCGTGCAGATGCCGCTGGAGACGGCCTCTGCTTCTATGCTCTTTGACAAGGCTGCTTTGTGGAAGCTCTTACCGTAGCCTCTTCCAAGTACAGCCTTCTGCCTCTCTCAAATACTCACTTACCTTTGAGACCTTGTCTTTCCTTTGGAGAGACAGAGAGCCCTTTTCCTGAAGGGAAACTGTCCGTGCTCTGTTCTTCTTTTGCACACAAGGAAATGCCTTCACGGCTGGCGTGCGGCCTTTACCCACTCGAGGGAGGGCAGGTTCCCATTTACTTTGGAGGTGGCACTCCTGCAGCGCTGTGGGCCATGACTGTGCTTCAAAGACAGTAATCTACCCTTTCAATTGGAAGAGGGCACGCACGGAATGGGAAATCTCTGTTCTCTGGGAGAGCTTGGTGGTGCTACGGCGCCTGTGTATTTGGTGCCCCCCTGCCCACTAGCAATGTTTCTTCTCGGCACTGCGGGGAGAAACATTGTGCAGCTAAGCTCACTTAGGATGTACAAGTGTCAGAATTCCTTTGCGGGTCACCATCCAGATATCACATTCGTAGCATGCGGGTCATTTCCTGCTAAGCTCTGCATTCGCAGCCAGCTTCAAGGTGTTCCTGTTGTGGATAGACTCTTGTGCAGATGCCGCTGGAGAGGGCCTCTGCTTCTATGCTCTTTGACAAGGCTTCTTTGAGGAAGCTCTTACCGTAGCCTCTGCCAAGTACAGCCTTCTGCCTCTCTCAAATACTCACTTACCTGTGAGACCTTGTCTTTCCTTTGGAGAGACAGAGAGCCCTTTTCCTGAAGGGAAACTGTCCGTGCTCTGTTCTTCTTTTGCACACAGGGAAATGCCTTCACGGCTGGTGTGCGGCCTTTACCCACTCGAGGGAGTGCAGGTTCCCATTTACTTTGGAGGTGGCACTCCTGCAGCGCTGTGGGCCATGACTGTGCTTTAAAGACAGTAATCTACCCTTTCCATTAGAAGAGGGCACGCACGGAATGGGAAATCTCTGTTCTCTGGGAGAGGTTGGTGGTGCTACTGCGCCTGTGTATTTGGTGCCCCACTGCCCACTAGCAATGTTTCTGCTCGCCACTGCGGGGAGAAACGTTATGCAGCTAAGCTCAGTTGGGAAGAACAAGTGCGAGAATTTCTTTGTGTGGCACCATCCAGATATCACATTCGTAGCATGCGGGTCCTTTCCTGCTAAGCTCTGCATTCGCAGCCAGCTTCAAGGTGTTCCTGTTGTGGATAGACTCTCGTGCAGATGCCGCTGGAGACGGCCTCTTCTTCTATGCTCTTTGACAAGGCTGCTTTGAGGAAGCTCTTACCGTAGCCTCTGCCAAGTACAGCCTTCTGCCTCTCTCAAATACTCACTTACCTGTGAGACCTTGTCTTTCCTTTGGAGAGACAGAGAGCCCTTTTCCTGAAGGGAAACTGTCCGTGCTCTGTTCTTCTTTTGCACACAGGGAAATGCATTCACGGCTGGTGTGCGGCCTTTACCCACTCGAGGGAGGGCAGGTTCCCATTTACTTTGGAAGTGGCACTCCTGCAAGGCTGTGGGCCATGATTGTGCTTCAAAGACAGTAATCTACCCTTTCCATTGGAAGAGGGCACACACGGAATGGGAAATCTCTGTTCTCTGGTAGAGGTTGGTGGTGCTACTGCGCCTGTGTATTTGGTGACCCCTGCCCACTAGCAATGTTTCTGCTCGCCACTGCGGGGAGAAACGTTATGCAGCTAAGCTCAGTTGGGAAGAACAAGTGCCAGAATTCCTTTGTGTGGCACCATCCAGATATCACATTCGTAGCATGCGGGTCATTTCCTGCTAAGCTCTGCATTCGCAGCCAGTTTCAAGGTGTTCCTGTTGTGGATAGACTCTTGTGCAAATGCCGCTGGAGACGGCCTCTGCTTCTCTGCTCTTTGACAAGGCTGCTTTGAGGAAGCTCTTACCGTAGCCTCTGCCAAGTACAGCCTTCTGCCTCTCTCATATACTCACTTACCTGTGAGACCTTGTCTTTCCTTTGGAGAGACAGAGAGCCCTTTTCCTGAAGGAAAACTGTCCGTGCTCTGTTCTTCTTTTGCACACAGGGAAGTGCGTTCACGGCTGGTGTGCGCCCATTACCCACTCGAGGGAGGGCAGGTTCCCATTTACTTTGGAGGTGGCACTCCTGCAGCGCTGTGGGCCATGACTGTGCTTCAAAGACAGTAATCTACCCTTTCCATTGGAAGAGGGCACGCACGGAATGGGAAATCTCTGTTCTCTGGGAGAGGTTGGTGGTGCTACTGCGCCTGTGTATTTGGTGCCCCACTGCCCACTAGCAATGTTTCTGCTCGGCACTGCGGGGAGAAACATTGTGCAGCTAAGCTCACTTAGGATGTACAAGTGTCAGAATTCCTTTGCGGGGCACCATCCAGATATCACATTCGTAGCATGGGGGTCCTTTCCTCCTAAGCTCTGCATTTGCAGCCAGCTTAAAGGTGTTCCTGTTGTGGATAGACTCTCGTGCAGATGCCGCTGGAGACGGCCTCTGCTTCTATGCTCTTTGACAAGGCTGCTTTGAGGAAGCTCTTACCGTAGCCTCTTCCAAGTACAGCCTTCTGCCTCTCTCAAATACTCACTTACCTTTGAGACCTTGTCTTTCCTTTGGAGAGACAGAGAGACCTGTTCCTGAAGGGAAACTGTCCGTGCTCTGTTCTTCTTTTGCACACAGGGAAATGCATTCACGGCTGGTGTGCGGCCTTTACCCACTCGAGGGAGGGCAGGTTCCCATTTACTTTGGAGGTGGCACTCCTGCAGCGCTGTGGGCCATGACTGTGCTTCAAAGACAGTAATCTACCCTTTCCATTGGAAGAGGGCACGCACGGAATGGGAAATCTCTGTTCTCTGGGAGAGGTTGGTGGTGCTACTGCGCCTGTGTAGTTGGTGCCCCCCTGCACACTAGCAATGTTTCTGCTCGCCACTGCGGGGAGAAACGTTATGCAGCTAAGCACAGTTGGGAAGAACAAGTTCCAGAATTCCTTTGTGGGGCATCATCCAGATATCACATTTGTTGCATGCGGTTCCTTTCCTGCTAAGCTCTGCATTCGCAGCCAGCTTCAAGGTGTTCCTGTTGTGGATAGACTCTCGTGGAGATGCCGCTGGAGACGGCCTCTGCTTCTATGCTCTTTGACAAGGCTGCTTTGAGGAAGCTCTTACCGTAGCCTCTGCCAAGTACAGCCTTCTGCCTCTATCAAATACTCACTTACCTGTGAGACCTTGTCTTTCCTTTGGAGAGACAGAGAGCCCTTTTCCTGAAGGGAAACTGTTCGTGCTCTGTTCTTCTTTTGCACACAGGGAAATGCCTTCACGGCTGGTGTGCGGCCTTTACCCACTCGAGGGAGGGCAGGTTCCCATTTACTTTGGAGGTGGCACTCCTGCAGCGCTGCGGGCCTTGACTGTGCTTCAAAGACAGTAATCTACCCTTTCCATTGGAAGAGGGCACGCACGGAATGGGAAATCTCTGTTCTCTGGGAGAGGTTGGTGGTGCTACTGCGCCTGTGTATTTGGTGCCCCACTAACCACTAGCAATGTTTCTGCTCGCCACTGCGGGGAGAAACGTCATGCAGCTAAGCTCAGTTGGGAAGAACAAGTGCCAGAATTCCTTTGTGCGGCACCATCCAGATATCACATTCGTAGCATGCGGGTCATTTCCTGCTAAGCTCTGCATTCGCAGCCAGCTTCAAGGTGTTCCTGTTGTGGATAGACTCTCGTGCAGATGCCGCTGGAGACGGCCTCTGCTTCTATGCTCTTTGACAAGGCTGCTTTGAGGAAGCTCTTACCGTAGCCTCTGCCAAGTACAGCCTTCTGCCTCTCTCAAATACTCACTTACCTGTGAGACCTTGTCTTTCCTTTGAAGAGACAGAGAGCCATTTACCTGAAGGGAAACTGTCCGTCCTCTGTTCTTCTTTTACACACAGGGAAATGCCTTCACGGCTGGTGTGCGGCCTTTACCCACTCGAGGGAGGGCAGGTTCCCATTTACTTTGGAGGTGGCACTCCTGCAGCGCTGTGGGCCATGACTGTGCTTCAAGACAGTAATCTACCCTTTCCATTGGAAGAGGGCACGCACGGAATGGGAAATCTCTGTTCTCTGGGAGAGGTTGGTGGTGCTACTGCGCCTGTGTATTTGGTGCCCCACTGCCCACTAGCAATGTTTCTGCTCGGCACTGCGGTGAGAAACATTGTGCAGCTAAGCTCACTTAGGATGTACAAGTGTCAGAATTCCTTTGCGGGGCACCATCCAGATATCACATTCGTAGCATGCGGGTCATTTCCTGCTAAGCTTTGCATTCGCAGCCAGCTTCAAGGTGTTCCTGTTGTGGATAGACTCTCGTGCAGATGCCGCTGGCGAGGGCCTCTGCTTCTATGCCCTTTGACAAGGCTGCTTTGAGGAAGCTCTTACCGTAGCCTCTGCCAAGTACAGCCTTCTGCCTCTGTCAAATACTCACTTACCTGTGAGACCTTGTCTTTCCTTTGGAGAGACAAAGAGCCCTTTTCCTGAAGGGAAACTGTCCGTTCTCTATACTTCTTTTGCACACAGGGAAATGCATTCACGGCTGGTGTGCAGCCTTTACCAAATCGAGGGAGGGCAGGTTCCCATTTATTTTGGAGATGACACTCCTGCAGCGCTGTGGGCCATGACTGTGCTTTAAAGACAGTAATCTACCCTTTCCATTGGAAGAGGGCACGCACGGAATGGGAAATCTCTGTTCTCTGGGAGAGGTTGGTGGTGCTACTGCGCCTGTGTAGTTGGTGCCCCCCTGCACACTAGCAATGTTTCTGCTCGCCACTGCGGGGAGAAACGTTATGCAGCTAAGCACAGTTGGGAAGAACAAGTGCCAGAATTCCTTTGTGGGGCATCATCCAGATATCACATTTGTTGCATGCGATTCCTTTCCTGCTAAGCTCTGCATTCGCAGCCAGCTTTAAGGTGTTCCTGTTGTGGATAGACTCTCGTGCAGATGCCGCTGGAGATGGCCTCTGATTCTATGCTCTTTGACAAGGCTGCTTTGAGGAAGCTCTTACCGTAACCTCTGCCAAGTACAGCCTTCTGCCTCTGTCAAATACTCACTTACCTGTGAGACCTTGTCTTTCCTTTGGAGAGACAGAGAGACCTTTTCCTGAAGGGAAACTGTCCGTGTTCTGTTCTTCTTTTGCACACAGGGAAATGCCTTCACGGCTGGTGTGCGGCCTTTACCCACTCGAGGGAGGGCAGGTTCCCATTTACTTTGGAGGTGGCACTCCTGCAGCGCTGTGGGCCATGACTGTGCTTCAAAGACAGTAATGTACCCTTTCCATTGGAAGAGGGCACGCACGGAATGGGAAATCTCTGTTCTCTGGGAGAGGTTGGTGGTGCTACTGCGCCTGTGACTTTGGTGCGCTCGTGCCCACTAGCAATGTTTCTGCTCGCCACTGCGGGGAGAAACGTTATGCAGCTAAGCTCAGTTGGGAAGAACAAGTGCCAGAATTCCTTTTTGCGGCACCATCCAGATATCACATTCGTAGGATGCGGGTCCTTTCCTGCTAAGCTCTGCATTCGCAGCCAGCTTCAAGGTGTTCCTGTTGTGGATAGACTCTCGTGCAGATGCCGCTGGAGACGGCCTCTGCTTCTATACTCTTTGACAAGGCTGCTTTGAGGAAGCTCTTACCGTAGCCCCTGCCAAGTACAGGCTTCTGCCTCTCTCAAATACTCACTTACCTGTGAGACCTTGTCTTTCCTTTGGAGAGACAGAGAGCCCTTTTCCTGAAGGGAAACTGTCCGTGCTCTGTTCTTCTTTTGCACACAGGGAAATGCCTTCACGGCTGGTGTGCGGCCTTTACCTACTCGAGGGAGGGCAGGTTCCCATTTACTTTGGAGGTGGCACTCCTGCAGCGCTGTGGGCCATGACTGTGCTTCAAAGACAGTAATCTACCCTTTCCATTGGAAGAGGGCACGCACGGAATGGGAAATCTCTGTTCTCTGGGAGAGGTTGGTGGTGCTACTGCGCCTGTGTATTTGGTGCCCCACTGCCCACTAGCAATGTTTCTGCTCGGCACTGCGGGGAGAAATATTGTGCAGCTAAGCTCACTTAGATGTACAAGTGTCAGAATTCCTTTGCGGGGCACCATCCAGATATCACATTCGTAGCATGCGGGTCATTTCCTGCTAAGCTCTGCATTCGCAGCCAGCTTCAAGGTGTTCCTGTTGTGGATAGACTCTCGGGAAGATGCCGCTGGAGACGGCCTGTGCTTCTGTGCTCCTTGACAAGGCTGCTTTGAGGAAGCTCTTACCGTAGCCTCTGCCAGGTACAGCCTTCTGCCTCTCTCAAATACTCACTTACCTGTGAGACCTTGTCCTTCCTTTGGAGAGACAGAGAGCCCTTTTCCTGAAGGGAAACTGTCCGTGCTCTGTTCTTCTTTTGCACACAGGGAAATGCCTTCACGGCTGGTGTGCGGCCTTTACCCACTCGAGGGAGGGCAGGTTCCCATTTACTTAGGAGGTGGCACTCCTGCAGCGCTGTGGGCCATGACTGTGCTTCACAGACAGTAATTTACCCTTTCCATTGGAAGAAGGCACGCACGGAATGGGAAATCTCTGTTCTCTGGGAGAGGTTGGTGGTGCTACTGCGCCTGTGTATTTGGTGCCCCCCTGCCCACTAGCAATGTTTCTGCTCGGCACTGCGGGGAGAAACATTGTGCAGCTAAGCTCACTTAGGAAGTACAAGTGTCAGAATTCCTTTGCGGGACACCATCCAGATATCACATTCGTAGCATGCGGGTCCTTTCCTCCTAAGCTCTGCACTAGCAGCCAGCTTCAAGGTGTTCCTGTTGTGGATAGACTCTCGTGCAGATGCCGCTGGAGATGGCCTCTGCTTCTATGCTCTTTGACAAGGCTGCTTGGAGGAAGCTCTTACCGTAGCCTCTGCCAAGTACAGCCTTCTGCCTCTGTCAAATACTCACTTACCTGTGAGACCTTGTCCTTCCTTTGGAGAGACAGAGAGTCCTTTTCCTGAAGGGAAACTGTCCGTGCTCTGTTCTTCTTTTGCACACAGGGAAATGCCTTCACGGGTGGTGTGCGGCCTTTACCCACTCGAGGGAGGGCAGGTTCCCATTTACTTTGGAGGTGGCACTCCTGCAGCGCTGTGGGCCATGACTGTGCTTCAAAGACAGTAATCTACCCATTCCATTGGAAGAGGACACGCGCGGAATGGGAAATGTCTGTTCTCTGGGAGAGGTTGGTGGTGCTACTGCGCCTGTGTCTTTGGTGCGCCCGTGCCCACTAGCAATGTTTCTGCTCGCCACTGCGGGGAGAAACGTTATGCAACTAAGCTCACTTAGATGTACAAGTGTCAGAATTCCTTTGCGGGGCACCATCCAGATATCACATTCGTAGGATGCGGGTCCTTTCCTGCTAAGCTCTGCATTCGCAGCCAGCTTCAAGGTGTTCCTGTTGTGGATAGACTCTCGTGCAGATGCCGCTGGAGACGGACTCTGCTTCTATGCTCTTTGACAAGGCTGCTTTGAGGAAGCTCTTACCGTAGCCCCTGCCAAGTACAGGCTTCTGCCTCTCTCAAATACTCACTTACCTGTGAGACCTTGCCTTTCCTTTGGAGAGACAGAGAGCCCTTTTCCTGAAGGGAAACTGTCCGTGCTCTGTTCTTCTTTTGCAAACAGGGAAATGCCTTCACGGCTGGTGTGCGCCCTTTACCCACTCGAGGGAGGGCAGGTTCCCATTTACTTTGGAGGTGGCACTCCTGCAGCGCTGTGGGCCATGACTGTGCTTCAAAGACAGTAATCTACCCTTTCCATTGGAAGAGGGCACGCACGGAATGGGAAATCTGTGTTTTCTGGGAGAGGTTGGTGGTGCTACTGCGCCTGTGTATTTTGTGCCCCACTGCCCACTAGCAATGTTTCTGCTCGACACTGCGGGGAGAAATATTGTGCAGCTAAGCTCACTTAGATGTACAAGTGTCAGAATTCCTTTGCGGGGCACCATCCAGATATCACATTCGTAGCATGCGGGTCATTTCCTGCTAAGCTCTGCATTCGCAGCCAGCTTCAAGGTGTTCCTGTTGTGGATAGACTCTCGTGCAGATGCCGCTGGAGACGGACTCTGCTTCTATGCTCTTTGACAAGGCTGCTTTGAGGAAGCTCTTACCGTAGCCTCTGCCAAGTACAGCCTTCTGCCTCTCTCAAATACTCACTTACCTGTGAGACCTTGCCTTTCCTTTGGAGAGACAGAGAGCCCTTTTCCTGAAGGGAAACTGTCCGTGCTCTGTTCTTCTTTTGCACACAGGGAAATGCCTTCACGGCTGGTGTGCGGCCTTTACCCACTCGAGGGAGGGCAGGTTCCCATTTCCTTTGGAGGTGGCACTCCTGCAGCGCTGTGGGCCATGACTGTGCTTCAAAGACAGTAATCTACCCTTTCCATTGGAAGAGGGCACGCACGGAATGGGAAATGTCTGTTCTCTGGGAGAGGTTGGTGGTTCTACTGTGCCTGTGTCTTTGGTGCGCCCGTGCCCACTAGCAATGTTTCTGCTCGCCACTGAGGGGAGAAACGTTATGCAACTAAGCTCAGTTGGGAAGAACAAGTGCCAGAATTCCTTTGTGGGGCATCATCCAGATATCACATTCGTAGGATGCGGGTCCTTTCATGCTAAGCTCTGCATTCGCAGCCAGCTTCAAGGTGTTCCTGTTGTGGATAGACTCTCGTTCAGATGCCGCTGGAGACGGCCTCTGATTCTATGCTCTTTGACAAGGCTGCTTTGAGGTAGCTCTTACCGTAGCCTCTGCCAAGTACAGGCTTCTGCCTCTATCAAATACTCACTTACCTGTGAGACCTTGTCTTTCCTTTGGAGAGACAGAGAGCCCTTTTCCTGAAGGGAAACTGTCCGTGCTCTGTTCTTCTTTTGCACACAGGGAAATGCCTTCACGGCTGGTGTGCGGCCTTTACCCACTCGAGGGAGGGCAGGTTCCCATTTACTTTGGAGGTGGCACTCCTAGAGCGTTGTGGGCCATGACTGTGCTTCAAAGACAGTAATCTACCCTTTCCATTGGAAGAGGGCACGCACGGAATGGGAAATCTCTGTTCTCTGGGAGAGGTTGGTGGTGCTACTGCGCCTGTGTATTAGGTGCCCCCCTGCCCACTAGCAATATTTCTGCCTGCCACTGCGAGGAGAAACGTTATGCAACTAAGCTCAGTTGGGAAGAACAAGTGCCAGAATTCCTTTGTGGGGCATCATCCAGATATCACATTCGTAGCATGCGGGTCCTTTCTTGCTAAGCTCTGCATTCGCAGCCAGCTTCAAGGTGTTCCTGTTGTGCATAGACTCTCGTGCAGATGCCGCTGGAGACGGCCTCTGCTTCTATGCTCTTTGACAAGGCTGCTTTGAGGAAGCTCTTACCGTAGCCTCTGCCAAGTACAGCCTTCTTCCTCTCTCAAATACTCACATACCTGTGAGACATTGTCTTTCCTTTGGAGAGACAGAGAGCCGTTTTTCTGAAGGGAAACTGTCCGTGCTCTGTTCTTCTTTTGCACACAGGGAAATGCCTTCACGGCTGGTGTGCGGCCTTTACCCACTCGAAGGAGGGCAGGTTCCCATTTACTTTGGAGGTGGCACTCCTGCAGCGCTGTGGGCCATGACTGTGCTTCAAAGACAGTAATCTACCCTTTCCATTGGAAGAGGGCACGCACGGAATGGGAAATCTGTGTTCTCTGGGAGAGGTTGGTGGTGCTACTGCGCCTGTGTATTTGGTGCCCCACTGCCCACTAGCAATGTTTCTGCTCGGCACTGCGGGGAGAAATATTGTGCAGCTAAGCTCACTTAGATGTACAAGTGTCAGAATTCCTTTGCGGGGCACCATCCAGATATCACATTCGTAGCATGCGGGTCATTTCCTGCTAAGCTCTGCATTCGCAGCCAGCTTCAAGGTGTTCCTGTTGTGGATAGACTCTCGGGAAGATGCCGCTGGAGACGGCCTGTGCTTCTGTGCTCCTTGACAAGGCTGCTTTGAGGAAGCTCTTACCGTAGCCTCTGCCAAGTACAGCCTTCTGCCTCTCTCAAATACTCACTTACCTGTGAGACCTTGTCCTTCCTTTGGAGAGACAGAGAGCCCTTTTCCTGAAGGGAAACTGTCCGTGCTCTGTTCTTCTTTTGCACACAGGGAAATGCCTTCACGGCTGGTGTGCGGCCTTTACCCACTCGAGGGAGGGCAGGTTCCCATTTACTTAGGAGGTGGCACTCCTGCAGCGCTGTGGGCCATGACTGTGCTTCACAGACAGTAATTTACCCTTTCCATTGGAAGAGGGCACGCACGGAATGGGAAATCTCTGTTCTCTGGGAGAGGTTGGTGGTGCTACTGCGCCTGTGTATTTGGTGCCCCCCTGCCCACTAGCAATGTTTCTGCTCGGCACTGCGGGGAGAAACATTGTGCAGCTAAGCTCACTTAGGAAGTACAAGTGTCAGAATTCCTTTGCGGGACACCATCCAGATATCACATTCGTAGCATGCGGGTCCTTTCCTCCTAAGCTCTGCACTAGCAGCCAGCTTCAAGGTGTTCCTGTTGTGGATAGACTCTCGTGCAGATGCCGCTGGAGATGGCCTCTGCTTCTATGCTCTTTGACAAGGCTGCTTGGAGGAAGCTCTTACCGTAGCCTCTGCCAAGTACAGCCTTCTGCCTCTGTCAAATACTCACTTACCTGTGAGACCTTGTCCTTCCTTTGGAGAGACAGAGAGTCCTTTTCCTGAAGGGAAACTGTCCGTGCTCTGTTCTTCTTTTGCACACAGGGAAATGCCTTCACGGGTGGTGTGTGGCCTTTACCCACTCGAGGGAGGGCAGGTTCCCATTTACTTTGGAGGTGGCACTCCTGCAGCGCTGTGGGCCATGACTGTGCTTCAAAGACAGTAATCTACCCATTCCATTGGAAGAGGGCACGCGCGGAATGGGAAATGTCTGTTCTCTGGGAGAGGTTGGTGGTGCTACTGCGCCTGTGTCTTTGGTGCGCCCGTGCCCACTAGCAATGTTTCTGCTCGCCACTGCGGGGAGAAACGTTATGCAACTAAGCTCACTTAGATGTACAAGTGTCAGAATTCCTTTGCGGGGCACCATCCAGATATCACATTCGTAGGATGCGGGTCCTTTCCTGCTAAGCTCTGCATTCGCAGCCAGCTTCAAGGTGTTCCTGTTGTGGATAGACTCTCGTGCAGATGCCGCTGGAGACGGACTCTGCTTCTATGCTCTTTGACAAGGCTGCTTTGAGGAAGCTCTTACCGTAGCCCCTGCCAAGTACAGGCTTCTGCCTCTCTCAAATACTCACTGACCTGTGAGACCTTGCCTTTCCTTTGGAGAGACAGAGAGCCCTTTTCCTGAAGGGAAACTGTCCGTGCTCTGTTCTTCTTTTGCACACAGGGAAATGCCTTCACGGCTGGTGTGCGGCCTTTACCCACTCGAGGGAGGGCAGGTTCCCATTTACTTTGGAGGTGGCACTCCTGCAGCGCTGTGGGCCATGACTGTGCTTCAAAGACAGTAATCTACCCTTTCCATTGGAAGAGGGCACGCACGGAATGGGAAATCTGTGTTCTCTGGGAGAGGTTGGTGGTGCTACTGCGCCTGTGTATTTGGTGCCCCACTGCCCACTAGCAATGTTTCTGCTCGACACTGCGGGGAGAAATATTGTGCAGCTAAGCTCACTTAGATGTACAAGTGTCAGAATTCCTTTGCGGGGCACCATCCAGATATCACATTCGTAGCATGCGGGTCATTTCCTGCTAAGCTCTGCATTCGCAGCCAGCTTCAAGGTGTTCCTGTTGTGGATAGACTCTCGTGCAGATGCCGCTGGAGACGGACTCTGCTTCTATGCTCTTTGACAAGGCTGCTTTGAGGAAGCTCTTACCATAGCCTCTGCCAAGTACAGCCTTCTGCCTCTCTCAAATACTCACTTACCTGTGAGACCTTGTCTTTCCTTTGGAGAGACAGAGAGCCCTTTTCCTGAAGGGAAACTGTCCGTGCTCTGTTCTTCTTTTGCACACAGGGAAATGCCTTCACGGCTGGTGTGCGGCCTTTACCCACTCGAGGGAGGGCAGGTTCCCATTTCCTTTGGAGGTGGCACTCCTGCAGCGCTGTGGGCCATGACTGTGCTTCAAAGACAGTAATCTACCCTTTCCATTGGAAGAGGGCACGCACGGAATGGGAAATGTCTGTTCTCTGGGAGAGGTTGGTGGTTCTACTGTGCCTGTGTCTTTGGTGCGCCCGTGCCCACTAGCAATGTTTCTGCTCGCCACTGCGGGGAGAAACGTTATGCAACTAAGCTCAGTTGGGAAGAACAAGTGCCAGAATTCCTTTGTGGGGCATCATCCAGATATCACATTCGTAGGATGCGGGTCCTTTCATGCTAAGCTCTGCATTCGCAGCCAGCTTCAAGGTGTTCCTGTTGTGGATAGACTCTCGTGCAGATGCCGCTGGAGACGGCCTCTGATTCTATGCTCTTTGACAAGGCTGCTTTGTGGTAGCTCTTACCGTAGCCTCTGCCAAGTACAGGCTTCTGCCTCTATCAAATACTCACTTACTTGTGAGACCTTGTCTTTCCTTTGGAGAGACAGAGAGCCCTTTTCCTGAAGGGAAACTGTCCGTGCTCTGTTCTTCTTTTGCACACAGGGAAATGCCTTCACGGCTGGTGTGCGGCCTTTACCCACTCGAGGGAGGGCAGGTTCCCATTTACTTTGGAGGTGGCACTCCTAGAGCGTTGTGGGCCATGACTGTGCTTCAAAGACAGTAATCTACCCTTTCCATTGGAAGAGGGCACGCACGGAATGGGAAATCTCTGTTCTCTGGGAGAGGTTGGTGGTGCTACTGCGCCTGTGTATTAGGTGCCCCCCTGCCCACTAGCAATGTTTCTGCTCGCCACTGCGAGGAGAAACGTTATGCAACTAAGCTCAGTTGGGAAGAACAAGTGCCAGAATTCCTTTGTGGGGCATCATCCAGATATCACATTCGTAGCATGCGGGTCCTTTCTTGCTAAGCTCTGCATTCGCAGCCAGCTTCAAGGTGTTCCTGTTGTGGATAGACTCTCGTGCAGATGCCGCTGGAGACGGCCTCTGCTTCTATGCTCTTTGACAAGGCTGCTTTGAGGAAGCTCTTACCGTAGCCTCTGCCAAGTACAGCCTTCTTCCTCTCTCAAATACTCACTTACCTGTGAGACATTGTCTTTACTTTGGAGAGACAGAGAGCCGTTTTTCTGAAGGGAAACTGTCCGTGCTCTGTTCTTCTTTTGCACACAGGGAAATGCCTTCACGGCTGCTGTGCGGCCTTTACCCACTCGAGGGAGGGCAGGTTCCCATTTACTTTGGAGGTGGCACTCCTGCAGCGCTGTGGGCCATGACTGTGCTTCAAAGACAGTAATCTACCCTTTCCATTGGAAGAGGGCACGCACGGAATGGGAAATCTCTGTTCTCTGGGAGAGGTTGGTGTTGCTACTGCGCCTGTGTATTTGGTGCCCCACTGCCCACTAGCAATGTTTCTGCTCGGCACTGCGGGGAGAAATATTGTGCAGCTAACCTCACTTAGATGTACAAGTGTCAGAATTCCTTTGCGGGGCACCATCCAGATATCACATTCGTAGCATGCGGGTCATTTCCTGCTAAGCTCTGCATTCGCAGCCAGCTTCAAGGTGTTCCTGTTGTGGATAGACTCTCGGAGAGATGCCGCTGGAGACGGCCTGTGCTTCTGTGCTCTTTGACAAGGCTGCTTTGAGGAAGCTCTTACCGTAGCCTCTGCCAAGTACAGCCTTCTGCCTCTCTCAAATACTCACTTACCTGTGAGACCTTGTCCTTCCTTTGGAGAGACAGAGAGCCCTTTTCCTGAAGGGAAGCTGTCCATGCTCTGTTCTTCTTTTGCACACAGGGAAATGCCTTCACGGCTGGTGTGCGGCCTTTACCCACTCGAGGGAGGGCAGGTTCCCATTTACTTTGGAGGTGGCACTCCTGCAGCGCTGTGGGCCATGACTGTGCTTCAAAGACAGTAATCTACCCTTTCCATTGGAAGAGCGCACACACGGAATGGGAAATCTCTGTTCTGTGGGAGAGGTTGGTGGTGCTACTGCGCCTGTGTATTTGGTGCCCCCCTGCCCACTAGCAATGTTTCTGCTCGGCACTGCGGGGAGAAACATTGTGCAGCTAAGCTCACTTAGGAAGTACAAGTGTCAGAATTCCTTTGCGGGGCACCATCCAGATATCACATTCGTAGCATGCGGGTCCTTTCCTGCTAAGTTCTGCATTCGCAGCCAGCTTCAAGGTGTTCCTGTTGTGGATAGACTCTCGTGCAGATGCCGCTGGAGACGGCCTCTGCTTCTATGCTCTTTGAGCAGGCTGCTTTGAGGAATCTCTTACCGTAGCCTCTGCCAGGTACAGCCTTCTGCCCCTCTCAAATACTCACTTACCTGTGAGACCTTGTCTTTACTTTGGAGAGACAGAGAGTCCTTTTCCTGAAGGGAAACTGTCCGTGCTCTGTTCTTCTTTTGCACACAGGGAAATGCCTTCACGGGTGGTGTGCGGCCTTTACCCACTCGAGGGAGGGCAGGTTCCCATTTACTTTGGAGGTGGCACTCCTGCAGCGCTGTGGGCCATGACTGTGCTTCAAAGACAGTAATCTACCCTTTCCATTGGAAGAGGGCACGCGCGGAATGGGAAATGTCTGTTCTCTGGGAGAGGTTGGTGGTTCTACTGCGCCTGTATCTTTGGTGCGCCCGTGCCCACTAGCAATGTTTCTGCTCGCCACTGCGGGGAGAAACGTTATGCAACTAAGCTCAGTTGGGAAGAACAAGTGCCAGAATTCCTTTGTGGGGCATCATCCAGATATCACATTCGTAGGATGCGGGTCCTTTCCTGCTAAGCTCTGCATTCGCAGCCAGCTTCAAGGTGTTCCTGTTGTGGATAGACTCTCGTGCAGATGCCGCTGGAGACGGCCTCTGATTCTATGCTCTTTGACAAGGCTGCTTTGAGGAAGCTCTTACCGTAGCCCCTGCCAAGTACAGGCTTCTGCCTCTCTCAAATACTCACTTACCTGTGAGACCTTGCCTTTCCTTTGGAGAGACAGAGAGCCCTTTTCCTGAAGGGAAACTGTCCGTGCTCTGTTCTTCTTTTGCACACAGGGAAATGCCTTCACGGCTGGTGTGCGGCCTTTACCCACTCGAGGGAGGGCAGTTTCCCATTTACTTTGGAGGTGGCACTCCTGCAGCGTTGTGGGTCATAACTGTGCTTCAAAGACAGTAATCTACCCTTTCAATTGGAAGAGGGCAAGCACGGAATGGGAAATCTCTGTTCTCTGGGAGAGGTTGGTGGTGCTACTGCGCCTGTGTATTCGGTGCCCCTTGCCCACTAGGAATGTTGCTGCTCGGCACTGCGGGGAGAAACATTGTGCAGCTAAGCTCACTTAGGTTGTACAAGTGTCAGAATTCCGTTGCGGGGCACCATCCAGATATCACATTCGTAGCATGCGGGTCCTTTCCTCCTAAGCTCTGCATTCGCAGCCAGCTTCAAGGTGTTCCTGTTGTGGATAGACTCTCGTGCAGATGCCGCTGGAGACGGCCTCTGCTTCTATGCTCTTTGACAAGGCTGCTTTGAGGAAGCTCTTACCATAGCCTCTGCCAAGTACAGCCTTCTGCCTCTCTCAAATACTCACTCTGCTGTGAGAACTTGTCTTTCCTTTGGAGAGACAGAGAGCCCTTTTCCTGAAGGGAAACTGTCCGTGCTCTGTTCTTCTTTTGCACACAGGGGAAATGCCCTCACGGCTGGTGTGCGGCCTTTACCCACTCGAGGGAGGGCAGCTTCCCATTCACTTTGGAGGTGGCACTCCTGCAGCGCTGTGTGCCATGACTGTGTTTCAAAAACGGTAATCTACCCTTTCCATTGGAAGAGGGCACGCACGGAATGGTAAATCTCTGTTCTCTGGGAGAAGTTGGTGGTGCTTCTGCGCCTGTGTATTTGGTGGCCCCCGGCCAACTAGCAATGTTTCTTTTCGCCACTGCGGGGAGTAACGTTGTGCAGCTAAGCTCACTTGGGAAGAACAAGTGCCAGAATTCCTTTGTGGGGCACCATCCAGATATCACATTCGTAGCATGCGGGTCCTTTCCTGCTAAGCTCTGCATTCGCAGGCAGCTTCAAGGTGTTCCTGTTGTGGATAGACTCTCGTTCAGATGCCGCTGGAGACGGCCTCTGCTTCTATGCTCTTTGACAAGACTCCTTTTAGGAAGCGCTTACCGTTGCCTCTGCCAAGTACAGCCTTTTGCCTATCTCAAATACTCACTTACCTGTGAGAGTTTTTTGTTCCTTCGAGAGACAGAAAACCCTTTTCAGAAGGGAAAATGTCGCTGGTCTGACCTTCTTTTGCACACAGAGAAATGCCTGCACGGCTGCTGTGCGGCCTTTACCCACTCGAGGGAGGGCAGTTTCCCATTTACTTTGGAGGTGGCACTCCTGCAGCGTTGTGGGTCATAACTGTGCTTCAAAGACAGTAATCTACCCTTTCAATTGGAAGAGGGCAAGCACGGAATGGGAAATCTCTGTTCTCTGGGAGAGGTTGGTGGTGCTACTGTGCCCGTGTATTCGGTGCCCCTTTCCCACTAGCAATGTTGCTGCTCGGCACTGCGGGGAGAAACATTGTGCAGCTAAGCTCACTTAGGATGTACAAGTGTCAGAATTCCGTTGCGGGGCACCATCCAGATATCACATTCGTAGCATGCGGGTCCTTTCCTCCTAAGCTCTGCATTCGCAGCCAGCTTAAAGGTGTTCCTGTTGTGGATAGACTCTCGTGCAGATGCCGCTGGAGACGGCCTCTGCTTCTATGCTCTTTGACAAGGCTGCTTTGAGGCAGCTCTTACCATAGACTCTGCCAAGTACAGCCTTCTGCCTCTCTCAAATACTCACTCTGCTGTGAGACCTTGACTTTCCTTTGGAGAGACAGAGAGCCCTTTTCCTGAAGGGAAACTGTCCGTGCTCTGTTCTTCTTTTGCACACAGGGAAATGCCTTCACGGCTGGTGTGCGGCCTTTACCCACTCGAGGGAGGGCAGTTTCCCATTCACATTGGAGATAGCACTCTCGCAGCGCTGTGGGCCATGACTGTGCTTCAAAGACAGTAATATACCCTTTCCATTGGAAGAGAGCACGCACGGAATGGGACATCTCTGTTCTCCGGGAGAGGTTTGTGGTGCTACTGCGCCTGTGTATTTGGTGCCCCCCTGCCCACTAGCAAAGTTTCTGCTTGCCACTGCGGGGAGAAACATTGTGCAGGTAAGCTTACTTGGGAAGAACAAGTGCCAGAATTACTTTGCGGGGCACCATCCAGATATCACATTCGTAGCATGCGGGTCATTTCCTCCTAAGCTCTGCATTCGCAGCCAGCTTCAAGGTGTTCCTGTTGTGGTAGACTCTCGTCCAGATGCCGCTGGAGACGGCCTCTGCTTCTATGCTCTTTGACAAGGCTGCTTTGAGGAAGCTCTTACCGTAGCGTCTGCCAAGTACAGCCTTCTGCCTCTCTGAAATACTTAATTACCTGTGAGAGCTTGTCTTTCCTTTGGAGAGACAGAGAGCCCTTTTGCTGAAGGGCAAATGTCCGTGCTCTGTTCTTCTTTTGCACACAGGGAAATGCCTTCACGGCTGGTGTGCAGCCTTAAACCACTAGAGGGAGGGCAGCATCCCATTCACTTTGGAGATGGCACTCCTGCAGCGCTGTGGGCCATGACTGTGCTTTGAAGACCGTAAATTACCCTTTCCCTTGGAAAAGGGCACGCACGGAATGGGAAATCTCTGTTCTCTGGGAGAAGTTGGTGCTGCTACTGCGCCTCTGTATTTGCTGGCCCCCTGCCCACTAGCAATATTTCTGCTCGCCAGTGCGGGGAGAAACGTTGTGCAGCTAAGCTCACTTGGGAAGAACAAGTGCCAAAATTCCTTTGTGGGGCACCATCCAGATATCACATTCGTAGCATGCGGGTCCTTTCCTGCTAAGCTCTGCATTCGCAGCCAGCTTCAAGGTGTTCCTGTTGTGGATAGACTCTCGTGCAGATGCCGCTGGAGACGGCCGCTGCTTCTATACTCTTTGACAAGGCTGTTTTGAGGAAGCGCTTACCGTAGCCTCTGCCAAGTACAGCCTTCTGCGTCTCTCAAATACTCTCTTACCTGTGAGAGTTTGTCGTTCCTTGGAGAGACAGAAAACCCTTTTCCAGAAGGGAAAATGTCGCTGGTCTGACCTTCTTTTGCACAGGGGAAATGCCCTCACGGCTTGTGTGCGGCCTTTACCCACTCGAGGGAGGGCAGCTTCCCATTCACTTTGGAGGTGGCAATCCTGCAGCGCTGTGGGCCATGACTGTGCTTCAAAGACAGTAATCTACCCTTTCCATTGGAAGAGGGCACGCACGGAATGGGAAATCTCTGATCTCTGGGAGAGGTTGGTGGTGCTACTGCGCCTGTGTATTTGGTGCCCCCCTGCCCACTAGCAATGTTTGTGCTCGCGACTCCGGGGAGAAACATTGTGCAATTAAGCTCACTTAGGAAGTACAAGTGTCCGAATTTCTTTGCGGGGCACCATCCAGATATCCCATTCGTAGCATGTGGGTCCTTTCCTGGTAAGCTCTGCATTCGCAGCCAGCTTCAAGGTGTTCCTGTCGTGGATAGACTCTCGTGCAGATGCCGCTGGAGACAGCCTCTGCTTCTATGCTCTTTGACAAGGCTGCTTTGAGGAAGCTCTTACCGTAGCCTCTGCCAAGTACAGCCTTCTGCCTCTCTCAAATACTCACTTACCTGTGAGAGTTTGTCGTTCCTTGGAGAGACAGAAAACCCTTTTCCAGAAGGGAAAATGTCGCTGGTCTGACCTTCTTTTGCACACAGGGAAATCCCTTCACGGCTGCTGTGCTGCCTTAACCCACTCGAGGGAGGGCAGTTTCCCATTTACTTTGGAGGTGGCACTCCTCCAGCGCTGTGGGCCATAACGGTGCTTCAAAGACAGTAATCTACCCTTCCATTGGAAGAGGGCACGCACGGAATGGGAAATCTCTGTTCTCTGGGAGACGTTGATCGTGCTACTGCGCCTGTGTATTTGGTGCCCCCCTGCCCACTAGCAATGTTTCTGCTCGCCACTGGAGGGAGAAACGTTGTGCAGCTAAGCTCACTTAGGAAGTTGAAGTGTCAGAATTCCTTTGCGGGGCACCATCCAGATATCACATTCGTAGCATGCGGGTCCTTTCCTCCTAAGCTCTGCATTCGCAGCCATCTTCAAGGTGTTCCTTTTGTGCATAGACTCTCGTGCAGATACCCCTGGAGACGGCCTCTGCTTCTATGCTCTTTGACAAGGCTGCTTTTAGGAAGCTCTTACCATTGCCTCTGCCATGTACAGCCTTCTGCCTCTCTCAAATACTAAATTACCTGTGAGACCTTGTCTTTCCTTTGGAGAGACAGAGAGCCCTTATCCCGTAGGGAAAATGTCGCTGCTCTGACCTTCTTTTGCACACAAGGAAATGCTTGACGGCTGGTGTGCAGCCTTTACCCACTCGAGGGAGGGCAGCTTCCCATTTACTTTGGAGGTGGCACTCCTGTAGCGCTGTGGGCCATGACTGTGCTTCAAAGACAGTAATCTACCCTTTCCATTGGAAGAGGGCACGCACGGAATGGGAAATCTCTGTTCTCCGGGAGAGGTTGGTGGTGCTACTGCGCCTGTGTATTTGGTGCCCCCCAGCCCACTAGCAATGTTTCTGCTCGCCACTGCTGGGAGAAACATTGTGCAGCTAAGCTCACTTAGGAAGTACAAGTGTCAGAATTCCTTTGCGGGGCACCATCCAGATATCACATTCGTAGCATGCGGGTCCTTTCCTCCTAAGCTCTGCATTCGCAGCCAGCTTCAAGGTGTTCCTGTTGTGGATAGACTCTCGTGCATATGCCGCTGGACACGGCCTCTGCTTCTATGCTCTTTGACAAGACTGCTTTGAGGAAGCGCTTACCGTAGCCTCTGCCAAGTACAGCCTTCTGCCTCTCTCAAATACTCAATTTCCTGTGAGAGCTTGTCTTTCCTTTGGAGAAACAGAGAGCCCTTTTGCTGAAGGGAAAATGTCCGTGCTCCGTTCTTCTTTTCACACAGGGAAATGCTTTCACGGCTGGTGTGCTGCCTTTACCCACTCGAGGGAGGGCAACATCCCATTCACATTGGAGATGGCACTCCTGCAGCGCTGTGGGCCATGACTGTGCTTCGAAGACAGTAAATTACCCTTTCCATTGGAAAAGGGCACGCAAGGAATGGGTTATCTCTGTTCTCAGGGAGAAGTTGGTGGTGCTACTGCGCCTGTGTATTTGGTGGCCCCCTGCCCACTAGGAATGTTTCTGCTCGCCAATGCGGGGAGAAACATAGTGCAGCAAAGCTCACTTAGGAAGTACAAGTGTTAGAATTCCTTTGCGGGGCACCATCCAGATACCACATTCGTAGCATGCGGGTCCTTTCCTCCTAAGCTCTGCATTCGCAGCCAGCTTTAAGGTGTTCTTGTTGTGGATAGACTTTCGTGCAGATACCGCTGGAGACGGCCTCTGCTTCTATGCTCTTAGACAAGGCTGCTTTGACGAAGCTCTCACCGTAGCCTCTGCCAAGTACAGCGTTCTGCCTCTCTCAAATACTCACTTACCTGTGAGAGTTTGTCGTTCCTTGGAGAGACAGAAAACCGTTTTCCAGAAGGGAAAATGTCCGTGCTCTGTTCTAATTTTGCACACAGGGAAATGCCTTCACGGCTGGTGTGCGGCCTTTACCCACTCGAGGGAGTGCAGCTTCCCATTCACTTTGGAGATGGCACTCCTGCAGCGCTCTGTGCCATGTCTGTGCTTCGAAGACAGTAAATTACCCTTTCCATTGGAAGAGGGCACGCACGGAATGGGAAATCTCTGTTCTCTGTGAGAGGTTGGTGGTTCTACAGCGCCTGTGTATAAGGTGCCCCCCTGCCCACTAGCAATGTTTCTGCTCGCCAATGCGGGGTGAAACTTTGTGTCGCTAAGCTCACTTAGGAAGTACAAGTGTCAGAATTCCTTTGCGGGGCACCATCCAGATATCACATTCGTAGCATGAGGGTCCTTTCCTGCTAAGCTCTGCATTCGCAGGCAGCTTCAAGGTGTTCCTGTTGTGGATAGACTCTCGTGCAGATGCCGCTGGAGACTGCCTCTGCTTCTATGCTCTTTGACAAGACTGCTTTGAGGAAGCGCTTACGATAGCCTCTGCCAAGTACAGCCTTCTGCGTCTCTCAAATACTCACTTACCTGTGAGAGTTTGTCATTCCTTGGAGAGACAGAAAACCCTTTTCCAGAAGGGAAAATGTCCGTGCTCTGTTCTTCTTTTGCACACAGGGAAATGCCTTCACGGCTGGTGTGCGGCCTTAAACCACTCGAGGGAGGGCAGCATCCCATTCACTTTAGAGATGGCACTCCTGCAGCGCTGTGTGCCATGACTGTGCTTCAAAGACCTTAAATTACCCTTTCCATTGGAAAAGGGCACGCACGGAATGGTAAATCTCTGTTCTCTGGGAGAAGTTGGTGGTGCTACTGCGCCTGTGTATTTGGTGGCCCCCGGACAACTAGCAATGTTTCTGCTCGCCACTGCGGGGAGTAACGTTGTGCAGCTAAACTCACTTGGGAAAAACAAGTGCCAGAATTCCTTTGTGGGGCACCATCCAGATATCACATTCGTAGCATGCGGGTCCTTTCCTGCTAAGCTCTGCATTCGCACCCAGCTTCAAGGTGTTCCTGTTGTGGATAGACTCTCGTGCAGATCCCGCTGGAGACGGCCTCTGCTTCTATGCTCTTTGACAAGGCTGTTTTGAGGAAGCGCTTACCGTAGCCTCTGCCAAGTACAGCCTTCTGCGTCTCTCAAATACTCTCTTACCTGTGAGAGTTTGTCGTTCCTTCAGAGACAGAAAACCCTTTTCCAGAAGGGAAAATGTCGCTGGTCTGACCTTCTTTGCACAGAGGGAAATGCCTACACGGCTGGTGTACGGCCTTTACCCACTCGAGGGAGGGCAGCTTCGCATTCACTTTGGAGGTGGCACTCCTGCAGCGCTGTGGGCCATGACTGTGCTTCAAAAACGGTAATCTACCCTTTCCATTGGAAGAGGGCACGCACGGAATGGGAAATCTCTCTTCTCTGGGAGCGGTTAGTGGTCTACTGACCCTGTGTATTTGGTGCCCCCCTGCACACTACCAATGTTTCTGCTCTCCACTGCGGGGAGAAACATTGAGCAGCTAAGCTCACTTAGGAAATACAAGTGTCAGAATTCCTTTGCGGGGCACCATCCAGATACCTCATTCGTAGCATGCGGGTCCTTTCCTCCTAAGCTCTGCATTCGCAGCCAGCTTCAAGGTGTTCCTGTTGTGGATAGACTCTCGTGCAGATGCCGCTGGAGACGGCCTCTGCTTCTGTGCTCTTTGACAAGGCTGCTTTGAGGAAGCTCTTACCGTAGCCTCTGCCAAGTACAGCCTTCTGCCTCTCTCAAATACTCACTTACCTGTGAGACCTTGTCTTTCCTTTGGAGAGACAGAGAGCCCTTTTCCTGAAGGGAAACTGTCCGTGCTCTGTTCTTCTTTTGCACACAGGGAAATGCCTTCACGGCTGGTGTGCGGTCTTTACCCACTCGAGGGAGGGCAGGTTCCCATTTACTTTGGAGTTGGCATCCTGCAGCGCTGTGGGCCATGACTGTGCTTCAAAGACAGTAATCTACCCTTTCCATTGGAAGAGGGCACGCACGGAATGGGAAATCTCTGATCTCTGGGAGAGGTTGGTGGTGCTACTGCGCCTGTGTATTTGGTGCCCCCCTGCCCACTAGCAATGTTTGTGCTCGCGACTCCGGGGAGAAACATTGTGCATTTAAGCTCACTTAGGAAGTACAAGTGTCCGAATTTCTTTGCGGGGCACCATCCAGATATCCCATTCGTAGCATGTGGGTCCTTTCCTGGTAAGCTCTGCATTCGCAGCCAGCTTCAAGGTGTTCCTGTCGTGGATAGACTCTCGTGCAGATGCCGCTGGAGACAGCCTCTGCTTCTATGCTCTTTGACAAGGCTGCTTTGAGGAAGCTCTTACCGTAGCCTCTGCCAAGTACAGCCTTCTGCCTCTCTCAAATACTCACTTACCTGTGAGAGTTTGTCGTTCCTTGGAGAGACAGAAAACCCTTTTCCAGAAGGGAAAATGTCGCTGGTCTGACCTTCTTTTGCACACAGGGAAATCCCTTCACGGCTGCTGTGCTGCCTTAACCAACTCGAGGGAGGGCAGTTTCCCATTTACTTTGGAGGTGGCACTCCTGCAGCGCTGTGGGCCATAACGGTGCTTCAAAGACAGTAATCTACCCTTCCATTGGAAGAGGGCACGCACGGAATGTGAAATCTCTGTTCTCTGGGAGACGTTGATCGTGCTACTGCGCCTGTGTATTTGGTGCCCCCCTGCCCACTAGCAATGTTTCTGCTCGCCACTGGAGGGAGAAACGTTGTGCAGCTAAGCTCACTTAGGAAGTTGAAGTGTCAGAATTCCTTTGCGGGGCACCATCCAGATATCACATTCGTAGCATGCGGGTCCTTTCCTCCTAAGCTCTGCATTCGCAGCCATCTTCAAGGTGTTCCTTTTGTGCATAGACTCTCGTGCAGATACCCCTGGAGACGGCCTCTGCTTCTATGCTCTTTGACAAGGCTGCTTTTAGGAAGCTCTTACCATTGCCTCTGCCATGTACAGCCTTCTGCCTCTCTCAAATACTCAATTACCTGTGAGACCTTGTCTTTCCTTTGGAGAGACAGAGAGCCCTTATCCCGTAGGGAAAATGTCGCAGCTCTGACCTTCTTTTGCACACAAGGAAATGCTTGACGGCTGGTGTGCAGCCTTTACCCACTCGAGGGAGGGCAGCTTCCCATTTACTTTGGAGGTGGCACTCCTGTAGCGCTGTGGGCCATGACTGTGCTTCAAAGACAGTAATCTACCCTTTCCATTGGAAGAGGGCACGCACGGAATGGGAAATCTCTGTTCTCTGGGAGAGGTTGGTGGTGCTACTGCGCCTTTTTATTTGGTGCCCCCCTGCCCACTAGCAATGTTTCTGCTCGCCACTGCGGGGAGAAACATTGTGCAGCTAAGCTCACTTAGGAAGTACAAGTGTCAGAATTCCTTTTCGGGGCACCATCCAGATATCACATTCGTAGCATGCGGGTCCTTTCCTCCTAAGCTCTGCATTCGCAGCCAGCTTCAAGGTGTTCCTGTTGTGTATAGACTCTCGTACAGATGCCGCAGGAGACGGCCTCTGCTTCTCTGTTCTTTGACAAGGCTGCTTTGAGGGAGCTCTTACCATAGCCTCTGCGAAGTACAGCCTTCTGCCTATCTCATATACTCACTTACCTGTGAGACCTTGTCTTTCCTTTGGAGAGACAGAGAGCCCTTTTCCTGTAGGGAAAATGTCGCTGGTCTGACCTTCTTTTGCACACAGGGAAATGCCTTGACGGCTGGTGTGCATCCTTTACCCACTCGCGGGAGGGCAGCTTCCCATTTACTTTGGAGGTGGCACTCCTGCAGCGCTGTGGGCCATGACTGTGCTTCAAAGACAGGAATCTACCCTTTCCATTGGAAGAGGGCACGCACGGAATGGGAAATATCTGTTCTCTAGGAGAGGTTGGTGGTGCTACTGCGCCTGTGTATTTGGTGCCCCCCTGCCCACTAGCAATGTTTCTGCTCGCGACTCCGGGGAGAAACATTGTGCAGCTAAGCTCACTTAGGAAATACAAGTGTCAGAATTTCTTTGCGGGGCACCATCCAGATATCACATTCGTAGCATGCGGGTCCTTTCCTGCTAAGCTCTGCATTCGCAGCCAGCTTCAAGGTGTTCCTGTTGTGGATTGACTCTCGTGCAGATGCCGCTGGAGATGGCCTCTGCTTCTATGCTCTTTGACAAGGCTGCTTTGCGTAAGCTCTTACCGTAGCCTCTGCCAATTACAGCCTTCTGCCTCTCTCAAATACTCACTTACCTGTGAGAGTTTGTCGTTCTTTGGAGACACAGAAAACCCTTTTCCAGAAGGGAAAATGTCGCTGGTCTGACCTTCTTTTGCACACAGGGAAATGCCTTCACGGGTGCTGTGCTGTCTTTACCCACTCGAGGGAGGGCAGTTTCCTATTTACATTGGAGGTGGCATTCCTGCAGCACTGTGGGCCATAACTGTGCTTCAAAGACAGTAATCTACCCTTTCCATTGGAAGAGGGCACGCACGGAATGGGAAATCTCTGTTCTCTGGGAGACGTTGGTGGTGCTACTGCGCCTGTGTATTTGGTGGCCCCCTGCCCCCTAGCAATATTTCTGCTCGCCACTGCTGGGAGAAACATTGTGCAGCTAAGCTCACTTAGGAAGTACAAGGGTCAGAATTCCTTTTCGGGGCACCATGCAGATGTCACATTCGTAGCATACGGGTCCTTTCCTCCTAAGCTCTGCATTCGCAGCCAGCTTCACAGTGTTCCTGTTGTGGATAGACTCTTGTGCAGATGCCGCTGGAGACGGCCTCTGCTTCTATGGTCTTTGACAAGGCTGCTTTGAGGAAGCTCTTACCGTAGCCTCTGCCAAGTACAGCCTTCTGCCTCTCTCAAATACTCACTTACCTGTGAGAGCTTGTCTTTCCTTTGGAGAGACAGAGAGCCCTTTTCCTGAAGGGAAACTGTCCATGCTCCGTTCTTCTTTTGCACACAAGGAAATGCCTTCACGGCCTGTGTGCGGCCTTTCCCCACTCGAGGGAGGCTAGCTTCCCATTCACTTTGGAGATGGCACTGCTGCAGTCCTGTGGGTTATGACTGTGCTTCAAAGATAGTAATCTACCCTTTCCATTGGAAGAGGGCACGCACAGAAGGGGAAATCTCTGTTCTCTGGGAGAGGTTGGTGGTGCTACTGCGCCTGTGTATTTGGTGCCACCCTGCGCTCTAGCAATGTTTCTGCTCGCCACTGCGGGGAGAAACATTGTGCAGCTAAGCTCACTTAGGGAGTACAAGTGTCAGAATTCCTTTGCGGGGCAACATCCAGATATCACGTTCGTAGCATGCTTGTCCTTTCCTCCTAAGCTCTACATTCGCAGCCAGCTTCAAGGTGTTCCTGTTGTGGATAGACTCTCGTGCAGATGCCGCTGGAGACGGCCTCTGCTTCTATGCTCTTTGACAAGGCAGCTTTGAGGAAGCTCTTACCCTAGCCTCTGCCAAATACAGCTTTCTGCCGCTCTCATATACTCACTTAACTGTGAGAGCTTGTCTTTCCTTGGGAGAGACAGAGAGCCCTTTTCCTGAAGGGAAACTGTCCGTGCTCTGTTCTTCTTTTGCACACAAGGAAATGCCTTCACGCCTGGTGTGTGGCCTTTACCCACTCGAGGGAGGGCAACATCCCATTCCCTTTGGAGATGGCACTCCTGCAGCGCTGTGGGCCATGACGGTGCTTCCAAGACTGTAAATTACCCTTAAAATTGGAAAAGGGCACGCACGGAATGGGAAATCTCTGTTCTCTGGGAGAAGATGGTGGTGCTACAGCGCCTGTGTATTTGGTGGCGCCCTGCCCACTAGCAATATTTCTGCCCGCCACTGCAGGGAGAAACGTTGTGCAGCTAAAATCACTTTGGAAGAACAAGTGCCAGAATTCCTTTGCGGGGCACCATCCAGATATCATATTCGTAGCTTGCGAGTCCTTTCCTCCTAAGCTCTGCATTCGCAGCCAGCTTCAAGGTGTTCCTGTTTTGGATAGACTCTCGTGCAGATGCCGCTGGAGACGGCCTCTGCTTCTATGCCCTTTGACAAGACTGCTTTGAGGAAGCGCTTACCGTAGCCTCTGCCAAGTAGAGCCTTCTTCGTCTCTCAAATACTCACTTACCTGTGAGAATTTGTCGTTCCTTGGAGAGACAGAAAACCCTTTTCCAGAAGGGAAAATGTCGGTGGTCTGACCATCTTTTGCACACAGGGAAATGACTTCAAGGCTGGTGTGCGGCCTTTACCCACTCGAGGGAGGGCAGGTTCCCATTCACTTTGGAGGTGGCACTCCTGCAGCGCTGTGGGCCATGACTGTGCTTCAAAGACAGTAATCTACCCTTTCCATTGGAGGACAGCACGCACGGAATAGGAAATCTTTGTTCTTGGGAGAGGTTAGTGGTGCTACTGTGCCTGTGTATTTGGTGCCCCTCTGCCCACTAGCAATTTTTCTACTCGCCACTGGGGGGAGAAACGTTGTGCAGCTAAGCTCACTTAGGAAGTACAAGTGTCAGAATTCCTTTGCGGGGCACCATCCAGATATCACATTCGTAGCATGCGGGTCCTTTCCTGCTAAGCTCTGCATTCGCAGCCAGCTTCAAGGTGTTCCTGTTGTGGATAGACTCTCGTGCAGATGCCGCTGGAGACGGCCTCTGCTTCTATGCTCTTTGACAAGACTGCTTTGAGGAAGCGCTTACCGTAGCCTCTGCCAAGTAGAGCCTTCTTCGTCTCTCAAATACTCACTTACCTGTGAGAATTTGTCGTTCCTTGGAGAGACAGAAAACCCTTTTCCTGAAGGGAAAATGTCGCTGGTCTGACCTGCTTTTGCACACAGGGAAATGCCTTCACGGCTGGTGTGCGGCCTTTACCCACTCGAGAGAGGGCAGCTTCCCATTCACTTTGGAGGTGGCACCCCTGCAGCGCTGCGGGCCATAACTGTGCTTCAAAGACAGTAATCTACCCTTTCCATTGGAAGACAGCACGCACGGAATGGGAAATCTTTGTTCTCTGGGAGAGGTTAGTATGCTACTGCGCCTGTGTATTTGGTGCCCCCCTGCCCACTAGCAATGTTTCTGCTCGCCACTGGGGGGAGAAACGTTGTGCGGCTAAGCTCACTTAGGAAGCACAAGTGTCAGAATTCCTTTGCGGAGCACCATCCACATATCACATTCGTAGCATGCGGGTCCTTTCCTCCTAAGCTCTGCATTCGCAGCCAGCTTCAAGGTGTTCCTGTTGTGGATAGACTCTCGTGCAGATGCCGCTGGAGACGGCCTCTGCTTCTATGCTCTTTGAAAAGGCTGCTTTGAAGAAGCTCTTACCGTAGCCTCTGCCAAGTACAGCCTTCTGCCTCTCTCAAATACTCAATTACCTGTGAGAGCTTGTCTTTCCTTTGGAGAGACAGAGAGCCCTTTTCCTGAAGGGAAACTCTCCGTGCTCTGTTCTTCTTTTTGCACACAGGGAAAGGCCTTCACGGCTGGTGTGCGGCCTTTACCCACTCGAGGGAGGGCAGCTTCCCATTCACTTTGGAGATGGCACTCCTGTAGCGCTCTGTGCCATGACTCTGCTTCAAAGACAGTAATCTACCCTTTCCATTGGAAGAGGGCACGCACGGAATGGGAAATCGCTGTTCTCTGGGAGATGTTGCTGGTGCTACTGCGCCTGTGTATTTGGTGCCCCCCTGCCCACTAGCAATGTTTCTGCTCTCCACTGCGGGGAGAAACATTGTGCAAGTAAGCTCACTTAGGAAGTACAAGTGTCAGAATTCCTTTGCGGGGCACCATCCAGATATCACATTCGTAGCATGCGGGTCCTTTCCTCCTAAGCACTGCATTCGCAGCCAGCTTCAATGTTTTCCTGTTGTGGATAGACTCTCGTGCAGATGCCGCTGGAGACGGCCTCTGCTTCTATGCTCTTTGAAAAGGCTGCTTTGAGGAAGCTCTTACCGTAGCCTCTGTCAAGTACAGCCTTCTGCCTCTCTCAAATACTCACTTACCTGTGAGAGCTTGTCTTTCCTTGGCAGAGACAGAGAGCCCTTTTGCTGAAGGGAAAATGTCCGTGCTCTGTTCTTCTTTTGCACACAGGGTAATGCCTTCACGGCTGGTGTGCGGCCTTTACCCACTCGATGGAGGGCAGCTTCCCATTCACATTGGAGGTAGCACTCCTGCAGCGCTGTGGGCCATGACTGTTTTTCAAAGACAGTAATGTACCCTTTCCATTCGAGGAGCGCACGCACAGAATGGGAAATCTCTGTTCTCTGGGAGAGGTTGGTGGTGCTACTGCGCCTGTGTATTTGGTGCCCCCCTGCCCACTAGCAATGTTTCTGCTCGCCACTGCGGGGAGAAACGTTATGCAGCTAAGCTCAGTTGGGAAGAACAAGTGCCAGAATTCCTTTGTGGGGCACCATCCAGATATCACATTAGTAGCATGCGGGTCCTTTCCTGCTAACCTCTGCATTCGCACCCAGCTTCAAGGTGTTTCTGTTGTGGATAGACTCTCGTGCAGATGCCGCTGGAGACGGCCTCTGCTTCTATGCTCTTTGAGAAGGCTGCTTTGAGGAAGCGCTTACCGTTGCCTCTGCCAAGTACAGCCTTCTGCCTCTCTCAAATACTCACTTACCTGTGAGAGTTTGTCGTTCCTTGCAGAGACAAAAAACCCTTTTCCAGAAGGGAAAATTTCGCTGGTCTGACTTTTTTTTGCACACAGGGAAGTGCCTTAACGGCTGCTGTGCTGCCTTTACCCACTCGATGGAGGGCAACTTCGCATTTACTTTGGAGGTGGCACTGTGCAGCGCTGTGGGCCATAACTGTGCTTCAAAACAGTAATCTACCCTTTCCATCGGAAGAGGGCATGCACGGAATGGGAAATCTCTGTTCTCTGGGATAGGTTTGTGGTGCTACTGCGCCTGTGTATTTCGTGCCCCCCTGCCCACTAGCAAAGTTTCTGCTCGCCACTGCTGGGAGAAACATTGTGCAGCTAAGTTCAATTAGGAAGTACAAGTGTCAGAATTCCTTTGCGGGGCACCATCCAGATATCACATTCGTAGCATGCGGCTCCTTTCCTCCTAAGCTCTGCATTCGCAGCCAGCTTCAAGGTGTTCCTGTTGTGGAGAGACTGTCGTGCAGATGCCGCTGAAGACGGCCTCTGTTTCTATGCTCTTTGACAAGGCTGCTTTGAGGAAGCTCTTACCGTAGCCTCTGCCAAGTACAGCCTTCTGCCTCTCTCAAATACTCACTTACCTGTGAGACCTTGTCTTTCCTTTGAAGAGACAGAGAGCTCTTTTCCTGAAGGGAAAGTGGCCATGCTCTGTTCTTCTTTTGCACACAGGGAAATGCCTTCACGGCTGGTGTGCGGCCTTTACCCACTCGAGGGAGGGCAGCTTCCAATTCACATTGGAGGTAGCACTCCTGCAGCGCTGTGGACCATGACTGTTTTTCAAAGACAGTAATCTACCCTTTCCATTCGAGGAGCGCACGCACAGAATGGGAAATCTCTGTTCTCTGGGAGAGGTTTGTGGTGCTACTGCGCCTGTGTATTTGGTGACCCCTGCCCACTAGCAAAGTTTCTGCTCGCCACTGCTGGGAGAAACATTGTGCAGCTAAGTTCAATTAGGAAGTACAAGTGTCAGAATTCCTTTGCGGGCACCATCCAGATATCACATTCGTAGCATGCGGGTCCTTTCCTCCTAAGCTCTGCATTCGCAGCCAGCTTCAAGGTGTTCCTGTTGTGGATAGACTCTCGTGCAGATGCCGCTGGAGACAGCCTCTACTTCTATGCTCTTTGAAAAGGCTGCTTTGAGGAAGCTCTTACCGTAGCCTCTGCCAAGTACAGCCTTCTGCCTCTCTCAAATACTCAATTACCTGTGAGAGCTTGTCTTTCCTTTGGAGAGACAGAGAGCCCTTTTCCTGAAGGGAAACTCTCCGTGCTCTGTTCTTCTTTTTGCACACAGGGAAAGGCCTTCACGGCTGGTGTGCGGCCTTTACCCACTCGAGGGAGGGCAGCTTCCCATTCACTTTGGAGATGGCACTCCTGCAGCGCTCTGTGCCATGACTCTGCTTCAAAGACAGTAATCTACCCTTTCCATTGGAAGAGGGCACGCACGGAATGGGAAATCGCTGTTCTCTGGGAGATGTTGCTGGTGCTACTGCGCCTGTGTATTTGGTGCCCCCCTGCCCACTAGCAATGTTTCTGCTCTCCACTGCGGGGAGAAACATTGTGCAAGTAAGCTCACTTAGGAAGTACAAGTGTCAGAATTCCTTTGCGGGGCACCATCCAGATATCACATTCGTAGCATGCGGGTCCTTTCCTCCTAAGCACTGCATTCGCAGCCAGCTTCAAGGTTTTCCTGTTGTGGATAGACTCTCGTGCAGATGCCGCTGGAGACGGCCTCTGCTTCTATGCTCTTTGAAAAGACTGCTTTGAGGAAGCTCTTACCGTAGCCTCTGTCAAGTACAGCCTTCTGCCTCTCTCAAATACTCACTTACCTGTGAGAGCTTGTCTTTCCTTGGCAGAGACAGAGAGCCCTTTTGCTGAAGGGAAAATGTCCGTGCTCTGTTCTTCTTTTGCACACAGGAAATGCCTTCACGGCTGGTGTGCGGCCTTTACCCACTCGATGGAGGGCAACTTCCCATTTACTTTGGAGGTGGCACTCCTGCAGCGCTGTGGGCCATGACTGTGCTTCAAAGACAGTAATCTACCCTTTCCATTGGAAGAGGGCACGCACGGAATGGGAAATCTCTGTTCGCTGGGAGAGGTTGGTGGTGCTACTGCGCCTGTGTATTTGGTGCCCCCCTGCGCACTAGCAATGTTTCTGCTCGCCACTGCGGGGAGAAACATTGTGCAGCTAAGCTCACTTAGGAAGTACAAGTGTCAGAATTCCTTTGTGGGGCACCATCCAGATATCACATACGTAGCATGCGGGTCCTTTCCTGCTAAGCTCTGCATTCGCAGCCAGCTTCAAGGTGTTCCTGTTGTGGATAGACTCTCGTGCAGATGCCGCTGGTGACGGCCTCTGATTCTATGCTGTTTTACAAGGCTGCTTTGAAGAAGCTCTTACCGTAGCCTCTGCCAAATGCAGCCTTCTGCCTCTCTCAAATACTCAATTACCTGTGAGAGCTTGTCTTTCCTTTGGAGAGACAGAGAGCCCTTTTCCTGAACGGAAACTGTCTGTGATCCGTTCTTCTTTTGCACACAGGGAAATGCCTTCACGGCTGGTGTGCGGTCTTTACCCACTCGAGGGAGGGCAGCTTCCCATTCACATTAGAGGTAGCACTCCTGCAGCGCTGTGGGCCATTACTGTGCTTCGAAGACTGTAAATTACCCTTTCCATTGGAAAAGGGCACGCACGGAATGGGAAATCACTGTTCTCTGGGAGAAGTTGGTGCTGCTACAGCGCCTGTGTATTTGGTGGCGCCCTGCCCACTAGCAATATTTCTGCCCGCCACTGCAGGGAGAAACGTGGTGCAGCTAAAATCACTTTGGAAAAACAAGTGCCAGAATTCCTTTGCGGGGCACCATCCAGATATCACATTCGTAGCATGCGAGTCCTTTCCTCCTAAGCTCTGCATTCGCAGCCAGCTTCAAGGTGTTCCTGTTTTGGATAGACTCTCGTGCAGATGCCGCTGGAGACGGCCTCTGCTTCTGTGCTCTTTGACAAGACTGCTTTGAGGAAACTCTTACCGTAGCCTCTGCCAAGTAGAGCCTTCTTCGTCTCTCAAATACTCACTTACCTGTGACAGTTTGTCGTTCCTTGGAGAGACAGAAAACCCTTTTCCTGAAGGGAAAATGTCGCTGGTCTGACCTGCTTTTGAACACAGGGAAATGCCTTCACGGCTGGTGTGCGGCCTTTACCCACTCGAGAGAGGGCAGCTTCCCATTCACTTTGGAGGTGGCACCCCTGCAGCGCTGTGGGCCATAACTGTGCTTCAAAGACAGTAATCTACCCTTTCCATTGGAAGACAGCACGCACGGAATGGGAAATCTTTGTTCTCTGGGAGAGGTTAGTGGTGCTACTGCGCCTGTGTATTTGGTGCCCCCCTGCCCACTAGCAATGTTTCTGCTCTCCACTGGGGGGAGAAACGTTGTGCGGCTAAGCTCACTTAGGAAGCACAAGTGTCAGAATTCCTTTGCGGGGCACCATCCAGATATCACATTCGTAGCATGCGGGTCCTTTCCTCCTAAGCTCTGCATTCGCAGCCAGCTTCAAGGTGTTCCTGTTGTGGATAGACTCTCGTGCAGATGCCGCTGGAGACGGCCTCTGCTTCTATGCTCTTTGAAAAGACTGCTTTGAGGAAGCTCTTACCGTAGCGTCTGCCAACTACAGCCTACTGCCTCTCTCAAATACTCACTTACCTGTGAAACCTTGTCTTTCCTATGGAGAGACAGTGAGCCCTTTTCCTGAAGGGAAACTGTCCGTGCTCTGGTCTTCTTTTGCACAGAGGGAAATGCCTTCACGGCTGGTGGGCGGCCTTTACCCACTCGAGGGAGGGCAACATCCCATTCACTTTGGAGATGGCACTCCTGCAGCGCTGTGGGTCATGACTGTGCTTCGAAGATAGTAAATTACCCCTTTCATTGGAAAAGGGCACGCACGGAATGGGAAATCTCTGTTCTCTGGGAGAGGTTGGTTGTGCTACAGCGCCTGTGTATTTGGTGCCCCCCTGCCCACAAGCAATGTTTCTGCTCGCCACTGCGGGGAGAAACATTGTGCAGCTAAGCTCACTTAGGATGTACAAGTGTCAGAATCCCTTTGCAGGGCACCATCCAGATATCACATTCGTAGCATGCGGGTCCTTTCCTGCTAAGCTCTGCATTCGCAGCCAGCTTCAAGGTGTTCCTGTTGTGGATAGACTCTCGTGCAGATGCCGCTGGAGACGGCCTCTGCTTGTATGCTCTTTGACAAGAGTGCTTTGCGGAAGCGCTTACTGTAGCCTCTGCCAAGTACAGCCTTCTGCGTCTCTCAAATACTCACTTAACTGTGAGAGTTTGTCGTTCCTTGGAGAGACAGAAAACCCTTTTCCAGAAGGGAAAATGTCGCTGGTCTGACCATCTTTTGCACACAGGGAAATGCCTTGACGGCTGGTGTGCGACCTTTATCCACTCGAGGGAGGGCAACTTCCCATTTACTTTGGAAGTAGCACTCCTGCAGCGCTGTGGGCCATGAGTCTGCTTCAAAGACAGTAATCTACCCAGTCCATTGGAAGAGGGCACGCACGGAATGGGAAATCTCTGTTCTCTGGGAGAGGTTGGTGGTGCTACAGCGCCTGTGTATTAGGTGCCCCCCTGCCCACTAGCAATTTTTCTGCTCGCCACTGCGGGTAGAAACATTGTGCCGCGAAGCTCACTTAGGAAGTACAAGTGTCAGAATTCCTTTTCGGGGCACCATCCAGATATCACATTCGTAGAATGCGGGTCCTTACCTGCTAAGCTCTGCATTCGCAGCCAGCTTCAAGGTGTTCCTGTTGTGGATAGACTCTCGTGCAGATGCCGCTGGAGACGGCCTTTGCTTCTATGCTATTTGACAAGGCTGCTTTGAGGAAGCTCTTACCGGAGCCTCTGCCAAGTACAGCCTTCTGCCTCTCTCAAATACTCAATTACCTGTGAGAGCTTGTATTTCCTTTGGAGAGACAGAGAGCCCTTTTGCTGAAGGGAAACTGTCCGTGCTCTGTTCTTCTTTTGCACACAGAGAAATGCCTTCACGGCTGTTGTGCGGCCTTTACCCACTTGAGGGAGGGCAGCATCCCATTCACTTTGGAGATGGCACTCCTGAAGCGCTGTGGGGCATGACTGGGCTTCGAAGACAGTAAATTACCCTTTCCATTGGAAAAGCGCACGCACGGAATGGGAAATCTGTGTTCTCTGGGAGAAGTTGCTGCTGCTACTGCGCCTGTGTATTTGTTGGCCCCTGCCCACTAGCAATGTTTCTGCTCGCCACTGCGGGGAGAAACGTTGTGCAGCTAAGCTCATTTGGGAAGAACAAGTGCCAGAATTCCTTTGTGGGGCACCATCCAGATATCACATTCGTAGAATGCGGGTCCTTTCCTGCTAAGCTCTGCATTCGCAGCCAGCTTCAAGGTGTTCCTGTTGTGGATAGACTGTCGTGCAGATGCCGCTGGAGACGGCCTCTGCTTCTATGCTCTTTGACAAGACTGCTTTGAGGAAGCACTTACCGTTGCCTCTTCCAAGTACAGCCTTCTGCATCTCTCAAATACTCACTTACCTGTGAGTGTTTGTCGTTCCTTGCAGAGACAGAAAACCCTTTTCCAGAAGGGAAAATGTCGCTGGTCTGACCTTCTTTGGAAACACAGGGAAATGCCTTCACGGCTGCTGTGCTGCCTTTACCCACTCGAGGGAGGGCAGTTTCCCATTTACTTTGGAGGTGGCACTCCTGCAGCGCTGTGGGCCATAACTGTGCTTCAAAACAGTAATCTACCTTTTCCAATGGAAGAGGGCATGCACGGAATGGGAAATCTCTGTTCTCTGGGAGAGGTTGGTGGTGCTACTGCGCCTGTGTATTTGGTGCCCCCCTGCCCACTAGCAAAGTTTCTTCTCGCCACTGCTGGGAGAAACATTGTGCAGCTAAGTTCAATTAGGAAGTACAAGTGTCAGAATTCCTTTGCGTGGCACCATCCAGATATCACATTCGTAGCATGCGGGTCCTTTCCTCCTAAGCTCTGCATTCGCAGCCAGCTTCAAGGTGTTCCAGTTGTGGATAGACTGTCGTGCAGATGCCGCTGGAGACGGTCTCTGCTTCTATGCTCTTTGACAAGGCTGCTTTGAGGAAGCTCTTACCGTAGCCTCTGCGAAGTACAGCCTTCTGCCTCTCTCAAATACTCACTTACCTGTGAGACCTTGTCTTTCCTTTGAAGAGACAGAGAGCTCTTTTCCTGAAGGGAAAGTGTCCGCGCTCTGCTCTTCTTTTGCACACAGGGAAATGCCTTCACGGCTGGTGTGCCGCCTTTACCCACTCGATGGAGGGCAGCATCCCATTCACTTTGAAGATGGCACTCCTGCAGCGCTGTGGGCCATGACTGTGCTTCGAAGACAGTAAATTACCCTTTCCATTGGAAAAGGGCACGCACGGAATGGGAAATCTCTGTTCTCTGGGAGAAGTTGCTGCTGCTTCTGCGCCTGTATATTTGTTGGCCCCCTGCCCACTAGCAATGTTTCTGCTCGCCACTGCGGGTAGAAACGTTGTGCATCTAATCTCACATGGGAAGAACAAGTGTCAGAATTCCTTTGTTGGGCACCATCCAGATATCACATTCGTAGAATGCGGGTCCTTTCCTGCTAAGCTCTACATTCGCAGCCAGCTTCAAGGTGTTCCTGTTGTGGATAGACTCTCGTGCAGATGCCGCTGGAGACGGTCTCTGCTTCTATGCTCTTTGACAAGGCTGCTTTGAGGAAGCTCTTACCGTAGCCTCTGCCAAGTACAGCCTTCCGCCTCTCTCAAATACGCACTTACCTGTGAGAGTTCGTCGTTCCATGCAGAGACAGAAAACCCTTTTCCAGAAGGGAAAATGTCCATGCTCTGTTCTTCTTTTTGCACACAGGGAAAGGCCTTCACGGCTGGTGTGCGGCCTTTACCCACTCGAGGGAGGGCAGCTTCCCATTCACTTTGGAGATGGCATTCCTGCAGCGCTGTGGGCCATGACTGTGCTTCGAAGACAGAAAATTACGCTTTCCATTGGAAAAGGGCACGCACGGAATGGGAAATCTCTGTTCTCTTGGAGAAGTTGCTGCTGCTACTGCGCCTGTGAAGTTGTTGGCCCCCTGCCCACTAGCAATGTTTCTGCTCGACACTGCGGGGAGAAACGTTATACAGCTAAGCTCACTTGGGAAGAACAAGTGTCAGAATTCCTTTGTGGGGCACCATCCAGATATCACATTCGTAGCATGCGGGTCCTTTCCTGCTAAGCTCTGCATTCGCAGCCAGCTTCAAGGTGTTCCTGTTGTGGATAGACTCTCGTGCAGATGCCGCTGGAGACGGCCTCTGCTTCTATGCTCCTTGACAAGACTGCTTTGAGGAAGCTCTTACCGTAGCCTCTGCCAAGTACAGCCTTCTGACTCTCTCAAATACTCAATTACCTATGAGAGCTTATCTTTCCGTTGGAGAGACAGAGAGCCCGTTTCCAGAAGGGGAAATGTCCGTGCTCTTTTCTTCTTTTGCACACAAAGAAATGCCTTCACGGCTGGTGTGCGGCCTTTACCCACTCGAGGGAGGGTAGCATCCCATTCACTTTGGAGATGGCATTCCTGCAGCGCTGTGGGCCATGACTGTGCTTCAAAGACAGTAATTTACCCTTTCCATTGGAAAAGGGCACGCACGGAATGGGAAATCTCTGTTCTCTGGGAGAAGTTGGTGCTGTTACGGCGCCTGTGTATTTGGTGGCTCCCTGCCCACTAGCAATGTTTCTGCTCGCCACTGCGGGGAGAAACGTTGTGCAGCTAAGCTCACTTGGGAGAACAAGTGCCAGAATTCCTTTGCGGGGCACTATCCAGATATCACATTCATAGCATGCGGGTCCTTTCCTCCTAAGCTCTGCATTCGCAGCCAGCTTCAAGGCGTTCCTGTTGTGGATAGACTCTCGTGCAGATGCCGCTGGAGACGGCCTCTGTTTCTATGCTCTTTGACAAGACTGCTTTGAGGAAGCGCTTACCGTAGCCTCTGCCAAGTACAGCCTTTTGCGTCTCTCAAATACTCACTTTCCTGTGAGAGTTTGTCGTTCCTTGGAGAGACAGAAAACCCTTTTCCAGAAGGGAAAATGTCGCTGGTCTGACCTTCTTTTGCACACAGGGAAATGCCTTCACGTATGGTGTGCGTCTTTACCCACTCGAGGGAGGGCAGTTTCCCATTTACTTTGGACGTGGCACTCCTGCAGCGCTGTGGGCCATAACTGTGCTTCAAAGACAGTAATCTACCCTTTCCATTGGAAGAGGGGATGCACGGAATGGGAAATCTCTGTTCTGTGGGAGAGGTTGGTTGTGCTACAGCGCGTGTGTATTTGTGGTCCCCCTGCCACTAGCAATGTTTCTGCTCGCCACTGCGGGGAGAAACCTTGTGCAGCTAAGCTCACTTAGGAAGTACAAGTGTCAGAATTCCTTTGCGGGGCACCATCCAGATATCACATTGGTAGCATGCGGGTCCTTTCCTCCTAAGCTCTGCATTCGCAGCCAGCTTCAAGGTGTTCCTGTTGTGGATAGACTCTCGTGCAGATGCCGCTGGAGACGGGCTCTGCTTCTATGCTTTTTGACAAGGCTGCTTTGAGGAATCTCTTACCGTAGCCTCTGCCAAGTACAGCCTTCTGCCTCTCTCAAATACTCAATTACCTGTGAGACCTTGTCTTTCCTTTGGAGAGACAGAGAGCCCTTTTGCTGAAGGGAAGATGTCCGTGCTCTGTTCTTCTTTTGCACACACGAAATACCTTCACGGCGGGTGTTCGACCTTTACCCACTCTAGGGAGAGCAGCATCCAATTCACATTGGAGATGGCACTCCTGCAGCGCTGTGGGCCATTACTGTGCCTCGAATACCGTAAATTACACTTTCCATTGGAAAAGGGCACGCACGGAATGGAAAATCTCTGTTCTCTGGGAGAAGTTGGTGCTGCTACTGCGCCTGTGTATTTGGTGGCCCCCTGGCCCCTAGCAATGTTTCTGCTCGCCACTGGGAAGAGAAACGTTGTGCAGCTAAGCTCACTTGGGAGGAACAAGTGCCAGAATTCCTTTGTGAGGTAGCATCCAGATATCACATTCGTAGCCTGCGGGTCCTTTCCTCCTAAGCTCTGAATTCGCAGCCAGCTTCAAGGTGTTCCTGTTGTGGATAGACTCTCGTGCAGATGCCACTGGAGACGGCCTCTGCTTCTATGCTCTTTGACAAGACTGCTTTAAGGAAGCGCTTACCGTTGCCTCTGCCAAGTACAGCCTTCTGCCTCTCTCCAATACTCACTTACCTTTGAGAGTTTGTCGTTCCTTGGAGAGACAGAAAACCCTTTTCCAGAAGGGAAAATGTCGCTGGTATGACCTTCTTTGGCACAGAGGGAAATGCCTTCACGGCTGGTGTGTGGCCTTTACCCACTCGAGGGAGGGCAGCTTCCCATTTACTTTGGAGGTGGCACTCCTGCAGCGCTGTGGGCCATGACTGTGCTTCAAAGACAGTAATCTACCCTTTCCATTGAAAGAGGGCACGCACGGAATGGGAAGTCTCTGTTCTCTGGGAGAGGTTGGTTGTGCTACTGCGCCTGTGTATTTCGTGCCCCCTGCCCACTAGCAATGTTTCTGATGGCCACTGCGGGGAGAAACATTGTGCAGCTAAGCTCACTTAGGAAGTACAAGTGTCAGAATTCCTTTGCGGGGCACCATCCAGATATCACATTCGTAGCATGCGGGTCATTTCCTGCTAAGCTCTGCATTCGCAGCCAGCTTCAAGGTGTTCCTGTTGTGGATAGACTCTCGTGCAGATGCCGCAGGAGACGGCCTCTGCTTCTATGCTCTTTGACAAGGCTGCTTTGAGGCAGCTCTTACCGTAGCCTCTGCCAAGTACAGCCTTCTGCCTCTCTCAAGTACTCATTTACCTGTGAGACCTTGTCTTTCCGTTGGAGAGACAGAGAGCCCTTTTGCTGAAGGGAAGATGTCCGTGCTCTGTTCTTCTTTTGCACACACGAAATACCTTCACGGCGGGTGTGCGGCCTTTACCCACTCTAGGGAGGGCAGCATCCAATTCACTTTGGAGATGGCACTCCTGCAGCGCTGTGGGCCATGACTGTGCCTCGAATACCGTAAATTACCCTTTCCATTGGAAAAGGGCACGCACGGAATGGGAAATCTCTGTTCTCTGGGAGAAGTTGGTGCTGCTACTGCGCCTGTGTATTTGGTGGCCCCCTGCCCACTAGCAATGTTTCAGCTCGCCACTGCGGGGAGAAACGTTGTGCAGCTAAGCTCACTTGGGAAGAACAAGTGCCAGAATTCCTTTGTGGGGCACCATCCCGATATCCCATTCGTAGCATCCGGGTCCTTTCCTCCTAAGCTCTGCATTCGCAGACAGCTTCAACGTGTTCCTGTTGTGGATAGACTCTCGTGCAGATGCCGCTGGAGACGGCCTCTGCTTCTATGCTCTTTGACAAGGCTGCTTTGAGGAAGCTCTTACCGTAGCCTCTGCCAAGTACAGCCTTCTGCCTCTCTCAAATACTCACTTACTTGTGAGACCTTGTCTTTCCTTTGGAGAGACAGAGAGCCCTTTTGCTGAAGGGAAAATGTCCGTGCTCTGTTCTTCTTTTGCACACACGAAATACCTTCACGGCGGGTGTGCGGCCATTACCCACTCTAGGGAGGGCAGCATCCAATTCACTTTGGAGATGGCACTCCTGCAGCGCTGTGGGCCATGACTGTGCATCAAAGACAGTAATCTACCCTTTCCATTGGAAAAGGGCACGCACGGAATGGGAAATCTCTGTTCTCTGGGAGAAGTTGGTGCTGCTACTGCGCCTGTGTATTTGGTGGCCCCCTGCCCACTAGCAATGTTTCTGCTCGCCACTAGGGGGAGAAACGTTGTGCAGCTAACCTCACTTGGGAAGAACAAGTGACAGAATTCCTTTGTGGGGCACCATCCAGATGTCACATTCGTAGCATGCGGGTCCTTTCCTCCTAAGCTCTGCATTCGCAGACAGCTTCAACGTGTTCCTGTTGTGGATAGACTCTCGTGCAGATGCCACTGGAGACGGCCTCTTCTTCTATGCTCTTTGACAAGACTGCTTTAAGGAAGCGCTTACCGTTGCCTCTGCCAAGTACAGCCTTCTGCCTCTCTCCAATACTCATTTACCTTTGAGAGTTTGTCGTTCCTTGGAGAGACAGAAAACCCTTTTCCAGAAGGGAAAATGTCGCTGGTCTGACCTTCTTTTGCACACAGGGAAATGCCTTCATGGCTGGTGTGCGGCCTTTACCCACTCGAGGGAGGGCAGCTTCCCATTTACTTTGGAGGTGGCACTCCTGCAGCGCTGTGGGCCATGACTGTGCTTCAAAGACAGTAATCTACCCTTTCCATTGAAAGAGGGCAAGCACGGAATGGGAAGTCTCTGTTCTCTGGGAGAGGTTGGTTGTGCTACTGCGCCTGTGTATTTCGTGCCCCCTGCCCACTAGCAATGTTTCTGATGGCCACTGCGGGGAGAAACATTGTGCAGCTAAGCTCACTTAGGAAGTACAAGTGTCAGAATTCCTTTGCGGGGCACCATCCAGATATCACATTCGTAGCATGCGGGTCATTTTCTGCTAAGATCTGCATTCGCAGCCAGCTTCAAGGTGTTCCTGTTGTGGATAGACTCTCGTGCAGATGCCGCAGGAGACGGCCTCTGCTTCTATGCTCTTTGACAAGGCTGCTTTGAGGAAGCTCTTACCGTAGCCTATGCCAAGTACAGCCTTCTGCCTCTCTCAAATACTCACTTACCTGTGAGACCTTGTCTTTCCGTTGGAGAGACAGAGAGCCCTTTTGCTGAAGGGAAGATGTCCGTGCTCTGTTCTTCTTTTGCACTCACGAAATACCTTCACGGCGGGTGTGCGGCCTTTACCCACTCTAGGGAGGGCAGCATCCAATTCTCTTTGGAGATGGCACTCCTGCAGCGCTGTGGGCCATGACTGTGCCTCGAATACCGTAAATTACCCTTTCCATTGGAAAAGGGCACGCACGGAATGGGAAATCTCTGTTCTCTGGGAGAAGTTGGTGCTGCTACTGCGCCTGTGTATTTGGTGGCCCCCTGCCCACTAGCAATGTTTCAGCTCGCCACTGCGGGGAGAAACGTTGTGCAGCTAAGCTCACTTGGGAAGAACAAGTGCCAGAATTCCTTTGTGGGGCACCATCCCGATATCCCATTCGTAGCATGCGGGTCCTTTCCTCCTAAGCTCTGCATTCGCAGCCAGCTTCAAGGTGTTCCTGTTGTGGATAGACTCTCGTGCAGATGCCGCTGGAGACGGCCTCTGCTTCTGTGCTCTTTGACAAGGCTGCTTTGAGGAAGCTCTTACCGTAGCCTCTGCCAAGTACAGCCTTCTGCCTTTCTCAAATACTCACTTACTTGTGAGACCTTGTCTTTCCTTTGGAGAGACAGAGAGCCCTTTTCCTGAAGGGAATATGTCCGTGCTCTGTTCTTCTTTTGCACACAGGGAAATGCCTTCACAGCTGGTGTGCGGCCTTTACCCACTCTAGGGAGGGCAGCATCCCATTCTCTTTGGAGATGGCACTCCTGCAGCGCTGTGGGCCATGACTGTGCCTCGAATACCGTAAATTACCCTTTCCATTGGAAAAGGGCACGCACGGAATGGGAAATCTCTGTTCTCTGGGAGAAGTTGGTGCTGCTACTGCGCCTGTGTATTTGGTGGCCCCCTGCCCCCTAGAAATGTTTCTGCTCGCCACTGGGAGGAGAAACGTTGTGCAGCTAAGCTCACTTTTGAGGAACAAGTGCCAGAATTCCTTTGTGAGGTAGCATCCAGATATCACATTCGTAGCCTGCGGGTCCTTTCCTCCTAAGCTCTGAATTCGCAGCCAGCTTCAAGGTGTTCCTGTTGTGGATAGACTCTCGTGCAGATGCCGCTGGAGACGGCCTCTGCTTCTATCCTCTTTGACAAGGCTGCTTTGAGGAAGCTCTTACCGTAGCCTCTGCCAAGTACAGCCTTCTGCCTCTCTCAAATACTCACTTACTTGTGAGACCTTGTCTTTCCTTTGGAGAGACAGAGAGCCCTTTTGCTGAAGGGAAAATGTCCGTGCTCTGTTCTTCTTTTGCACACACGAAATACCTTCACGGCGGGTGTGCGGCCATTACCCACTCTAGGGAGGGCAGCATCCAATTCACTTTGGAGATGGCACTCCTGCAGCGCTGTGGGCCATGACTGTGCTTCGAAGACAGTAAATTACCCTTTCCATTGGAAAAGGGCACGCACGGAATGGGAAATCTCTGTTCTCTGGGAGAAGTTGGTGCTGCTACTGCGCCTGTGTATTTGGTGGCCCCCTGCCCACTAGCAATGTTTCTGCTCGCCACTACGGGGAGAAACGTTGTGCAGCTAACCTCACTTGGGAAGAACAAGTGTCAGAATTCCTTTGTGGGGCACCATCCAGATATCACATTCGTAGCATGCGGGTCCTTTCCTCCTAAGCTCTGCATTCGCAGTCAGCTTCAACGTGTTCCTGTTGTGGATAGACTCTCGTGCAGATGCCACTGGAGACGGCCTCTCCTTCTATGCTCTTTGACAAGACTGCTTTAAGGAAGCGCTTACCGTTGCCTCTGCCAAGTACAGCCTTCTGCCTCTCTCCAATACTCACTTACCTTTGAGATTTTGTCGTTCCTTGGAGAGACAGAAAACCCTTTTCCAGAAGGGAAAATGTCGCTGGTCTGACCTTCTTTTGCACACAGGGAAATGCCTTCACGGCTGGTGTGCGGCCTTTACCCACTCGAGGGAGGGCAGCTTCCCATTTACTTTGGAGGTGGCACTCCTGCAGCGCTGTGGGCCATGACTGTGCTTCAAAGACAGTAATCTACCCTTTCCATTGAAAGAGGGCACGCACGGAATGGGAAATCTCTGTTCTCTGGGAGAGGTTGGTGGTGCAACTGCGCCTGTGTATTTGGTGCCCCCCTGCCCACTAGCAATGTTTCTTCTCGCCACTGCGGGGAGAAACATTGTGCAGCTAAGCTCACTTAGGAAGTACAAGTGTCAGAATTCCTTTGCGGGGCACCATCCAGATATCACGTTCGTAGCATGCGGGTCTTTCCTCCTAAGCTCTGCATTCTCAGCCAGCTTCAAGGTGTTCCTGTTGTGGATAGACTCTCGTGCAAATGCCGCTGGAGAAGGCCTCTGCTTCTATGCTCTTTGACAAGGCTGCTTTGCGGAAGCTCTTACCATAGCCTCTGCCAAGTACAGCCTTCTGCCTCTCTCAAATACTCAATTACCTGTGAGACCTTGTCTTTCCTTTGGAGAGACAGAGAGCCCTTTTGCTGAAGGGAAAATGTCCGTGCTCTGTTCTTCTTTTGCACACAGGGAAATGCCTTCACGGCTGGTGTGCGGCCTTTACCCACTCGAGGGAGGGCAGCATCCCATTCACGTTGGAGATGGCACTCCTGCAGCGCTGTGGGCCATGACTGGGCTTCGAAGACAGTAAATTACCCTTTCCATTGGTAAAGGGCACGCACGGAATGGGAAATCTCTGTTCTCTGGGAGAGGTTGGTTGTGCTACTGCGCCTGTGTATTTCGTGCCCCCTGCCCACTAGCAATGTTTCTGATGGCCACTGCGGGGAGTAACATTGTGCAGCTAAGCTCACTTAGGAAGTACAAGTGTCAGAATTCCTTTGCGGGGCACCATCCAGATATCACATTCGTAGCATGCGGGTCATTTTCTGCTAAGATCTGCATTCGCAGCCAGCTTCAAGGTGTTCCTGTTGTGGATAGACTCTCGTGCAGATGCCGCAGGAGACGGCCTCTGCTTCTATGCTCTTTGACAAGGCTGCTTTGAGGAAGCTCTTACCGTAGCCTATGCCAAGTACAGCCTTCTGCCTCTCTCAAATACTCACTTACCTGTGAGACCTTGTCTTTCCGTTGGAGAGACAGAGAGCCCTTTTGCTGAAGGGAAGATGTCCGTGCTCTGTTCTTCTTTTGCACTCACGAAATACCTTCACGGCGGGTGTGCGGCCTTTACCCACTCTAGGGAGGGCAGCATCCAATTCTCTTTGGAGATGGCACTCCTGCAGCGCTGTGGGCCATGACTGTGCCTCGAATACCGTAAATTACCCTTTCCATTGGAAAAGGGCACGCACGGAATGGGAAATCTCTGTTCTCTGGGAGAAGTTGGTGCTGCTACTGCGCCTGTGTATTTGGTGGCCCCCTGCCCACTAGCAATGTTTCAGCTCGCCACTGCGGGGAGAAACGTTGTGCAGCTAAGCTCACTTGGGAAGAACAAGTGCCAGAATTCCTTTGTGGGGCACCATCCCGATATCCCATTCGTAGCATGCGGGTCCTTTCCTCCTAAGCTCTGCATTCGCAGCCAGCTTCAAGGTGTTCCTGTTGTGGATAGACTCTCGTGCAGATGCCGCTGGAGACGGCCTCTGCTTCTGTGCTCTTTGACAAGGCTGCTTTGAGGAAGCTCTTACCGTAGCCTCTGCCAAGTACAGCCTTCTGCCTTTCTCAAATACTCACTTACTTGTGAGACCTTGTCTTTCCTTTGGAGAGACAGAGAGCCCTTTTCCTGAAGGGAATATGTCCGTGCTCTGTTCTTCTTTTGCACACAGGGAAATGCCTTCACGGCTGGTGTGCGGCCTTTACCCACTCTAGGGAGGGCAGCATCCAATTCTCTTTGGAGATGGCACCCCTGCAGCGCTGTGGGCCATGACTGTGCCTCGAATACCGTAAATTACCCTTTCCATTGGAAAAGGGCACGCACGGAATGGGAAATCTCTGTTCTCTGGGAGAAGTTGGTGCTGCTACTGCGCCTGTGTATTTGGTGGCCCCCTGCCCCCTAGAAATGTTTCTGCTCGCCACTGGGAGGAGAAACGTTGTGCAGCTAAGCTCACTTGGGAGGAACAAGTGCCAGAATTCCTTTGTGAGGTAGCATCCAGATATCACATTCGTAGCCTGCGGGTCCTTTCCTCCTAAGCTCTGAATTCGCAGCCAGCTTCAAGGTGTTCCTGTTGTGGATAGACTCTCGTGCAGATGCCGCTGGAGACGGCCTCTGCTTCTATGCTCTTTGACAAGGCTGCTTTGAGGAAGCTCTTACCGTAGCCTCTGCCAAGTACAGCCTTCTGCCTCTCTCAAATACTCACTTACTTGTGAGACCTTGTCTTTCCTTTGGAGAGACAGAGAGCCCTTTTGCTGAAGGGAAAATGTCCGTGCTCTGTTCTTCTTTTGCACACACGAAATACCTTCACGGCGGGTGTGCGGCCATTACCCACTCTAGGGAGGGCAGCATCCAATTCACTTTGGAGATGGCACTCCTGCAGCGCTGTGGGCCATGACTGTGCTTCGAAGACAGTAAATTACCCTTTCCATTGGAAAAGGGCACGCACGGAATGGGAAATCTCTGTTCTCTGGGAGAAGTTGGTGCTGCTACTGCGCCTGTGTATTTGGTGGCCCCCTGCCCACTAGCAATGTTTCTGCTCGCCACTACGGGGAGAAACGTTGTGCAGCTAACCTCACTTGGGAAGAACAAGTGTCAGAATTCCTTTGTGGGGCACCATCCAGATATCACATTCGTAGCATGCGGGTCCTTTCCTCCTAACCTCTGCATTCCCAGTCAGCTTCAACGTGTTCCTGTTGTGGATAGACTCTCGTGCAGATGCCACTGGAGACGGCCTCTCCTTCTATGCTCTTTGACAAGACTGCTTTAAGGAAGCGCTTACCGTTGCCTCTGCCAAGTACAGCCTTCTGCCTCTCTCCAATACTCACTTACCTTTGAGATTTTGTCGTTCCTTGGAGAGACAGAAAACCCTTTTCCAGAAGGGAAAATGTCGCTGGTCTGACCTTCTTTTGCACACAGGGAAATGCCTTCACGGCTGGTGTGCGGCCTTTACCCACTCGAGGGAGGGCAGCTTCCCATTTACTTTGGAGGTGGCACTCCTGCAGCGCTGTGGGCCATGACTGTGCTTCAAAGACAGTAATCTACCCTTTCCATTGAAAGAGGGCACGCACGGAATGGGAAATCTCTGTTCTCTGGGAGAGGTTGGTGGTGCAACTGCGCCTGTGTATTTGGTGCCCCCCTGCCCACTAGCAATGTTTCTTCTCGCCACTGCGGGGAGAAACATTGTGCAGCTAAGCTCACTTAGGAAGTACAAGTGTCAGAATTCCTTTGCGGGGCACCATCCAGATATCACGTTCGTAGCATGCGGGTCTTTCCTCCTAAGCTCTGCATTCTCAGCCAGCTTCAAGGTTTTCCTGTTGTGGATAGACTCTCGTGCAAATGCCGCTGGAGAAGGCCTCTGCTTCTATGCTCTTTGACAAGGCTGCTTTGCGGAAGCTCTTACCATAGCCTCTGCCAAGTACAGCCTTCTGCCTCTCTCAAATACTCAATTACCTGTGAGACCTTGTCTTTCCTTTGGAGAGACAGAGAGCCCTTTTGCTGAAGGGAAAATGTCCGTGCTCTGTTCTTCTTTTGCACACAGGGAAATGCCTTCACGGCTGGTGTGCGGCCTTTACCCACTCGAGGGAGGGCAGCATCCCATTCACGTTGGAGATGGCACTCCTGCAGCGCTGTGGGCCATGACTGGGCTTCGAAGACAGTAAATTACCCTTTCCATTGGTAAAGGGCACGCACGGAATGGGAAATCTCTGTTCTCTGGGAGAGGTTGGTTGTGCTACTGCGCCTGTGTATTTCGTGCCCCCTGCCCACTAGCAATGTTTCTGATGGCCACTGCGGGGAGTAACATTGTGCAGCTAAGCTCACTTAGGAAGTACAAGTGTCAGAATTCCTTTGCGGGGCACCATCCAGATATCACATTCGTAGCATGCGGGTCATTTTCTGCTAAGATCTGCATTCGCAGCCAGCTTCAAGGTGTTCCTGTTGTGGATAGACTCTCGTGCAGATGCCGCAGGAGACGGCCTCTGCTTCTATGCTCTTTGACAAGGCTGCTTTGAGGAAGCTCTTACCGTAGCCTATGCCAAGTACAGCCTTCTGCCTCTCTCAAATACTCACTTACCTGTGAGACCTTGTCTTTCCGTTGGAGAGACAGAGAGCCCTTTTGCTGAAGGGAAGATGTCCGTGCTCTGTTCTTCTTTTGCACTCACGAAATACCTTCACGGCGGGTGTGCGGCCTTTACCCACTCTAGGGAGGGCAGCATCCAATTCTCTTTGGAGATGGCACTCCTGCAGCGCTGTGGGCCATGACTGTGCCTCGAATACCGTAAATTACCCTTTCCATTGGAAAAGGGCACGCACGGAATGGGAAATCTCTGTTCTCTGGGAGAAGTTGGTGCTGCTACTGCGCCTGTGTATTTGGTGGCCCCCTGCCCACTAGCAATGTTTCAGCTCGCCACTGCGGGGAGAAACGTTGTGCAGCTAAGCTCACTTGGGAAGAACAAGTGCCAGAATTCCTTTGTGGGGCACCATCCCGATATCCCATTCGTAGCATGCGGGTCCTTTCCTCCTAAGCTCTGCATTCGCAGCCAGCTTCAAGGTGTTCCTGTTGTGGATAGACTCTCGTGCAGATGCCGCTGGAGACGGCCTCTGCTTCTGTGCTCTTTGACAAGGCTGCTTTGAGGAAGCTCTTACCGTAGCCTCTGCCAAGTACAGCCTTCTGCCTTTCTCAAATACTCACTTACTTGTGAGACCTTGTCTTTCCTTTGGAGAGACAGAGAGCCCTTTTCCTGAAGGGAATATGTCCGTGCTCTGTTCTTCTTTTGCACACAGGGAAATGCCTTCACAGCTGGTGTGCGGCCTTTACCCACTCTAGGGAGGGCAGCATCCCATTCTCTTTGGAGATGGCACTCCTGCAGCGCTGTGGGCCATGACTGTGCCTCGAATACCGTAAATTACCCTTTCCATTGGAAAAGGGCACGCACGGAATGGGAAATCTCTGTTCTCTGGGAGAAGTTGGTGCTGCTACTGCGCCTGTGTATTTGGTGGCCCCCTGCCCCCTAGAAATGTTTCTGCTCGCCACTGGGAGGAGAAACGTTGTGCAGCTAAGCTCACTTTTGAGGAACAAGTGCCAGAATTCCTTTGTGAGGTAGCATCCAGATATCACATTCGTAGCCTGCGGGTCCTTTCCTCCTAAGCTCTGAATTCGCAGCCAGCTTCAAGGTGTTCCTGTTGTGGATAGACTCTCGTGCAGATGCCGCTGGAGACGGCCTCTGCTTCTATCCTCTTTGACAAGGCTGCTTTGAGGAAGCTCTTACCGTAGCCTCTGCCAAGTACAGCCTTCTGCCTCTCTCAAATACTCACTTACTTGTGAGACCTTGTCTTTCCTTTGGAGAGACAGAGAGCCCTTTTGCTGAAGGGAAAATGTCCGTGCTCTGTTCTTCTTTTGCACACACGAAATACCTTCACGGCGGGTGTGCGGCCATTACCCACTCTAGGGAGGGCAGCATCCAATTCACTTTGGAGATGGCACTCCTGCAGCGCTGTGGGCCATGACTGTGCTTCGAAGACAGTAAATTACCCTTTCCATTGGAAAAGGGCACGCACGGAATGGGAAATCTCTGTTCTCTGGGAGAAGTTGGTGCTGCTACTGCGCCTGTGTATTTGGTGGCCCCCTGCCCACTAGCAATGTTTCTGCTCGCCACTACGGGGAGAAACGTTGTGCAGCTAACCTCACTTGGGAAGAACAAGTGTCAGAATTCCTTTGTGGGGCACCATCCAGATATCACATTCGTAGCATGCGGGTCCTTTCCTCCTAAGCTCTGCATTCGCAGTCAGCTTCAACGTGTTCCTGTTGTGGATAGACTCTCGTGCAGATGCCACTGGAGACGGCCTCTCCTTCTATGCTCTTTGACAAGACTGCTTTAAGGAAGCGCTTACCGTTGCCTCTGCCAAGTACAGCCTTCTGCCTCTCTCCAATACTCACTTACCTTTGAGATTTTGTCGTTCCTTGGAGAGACAGAAAACCCTTTTCCAGAAGGGAAAATGTCGCTGGTCTGACCTTCTTTTGCACACAGGGAAATGCCTTCACGGCTGGTGTGCGGCCTTTACCCACTCGAGGGAGGGCAGCTTCCCATTTACTTTGGAGGTGGCACTCCTGCAGCGCTGTGGGCCATGACTGTGCTTCAAAGACAGTAATCTACCCTTTCCATTGAAAGAGGGCACGCACGGAATGGGAAATCTCTGTTCTCTGGGAGAGGTTGGTGGTGCAACTGCGCCTGTGTATTTGGTGCCCCCCTGCCCACTAGCAATGTTTCTTCTCGCCACTGCGGGGAGAAACATTGTGCAGCTAAGCTCACTTAGGAAGTACAAGTGTCAGAATTCCTTTGCGGGGCACCATCCAGATATCACGTTCGTAGCATGCGGGTCTTTCCTCCTAAGCTCTGCATTCTCAGCCAGCTTCAAGGTGTTCCTGTTGTGGATAGACTCTCGTGCAAATGCCGCTGGAGAAGGCCTCTGCTTCTATGCTCTTTGACAAGGCTGCTTTGCGGAAGCTCTTACCATAGCCTCTGCCAAGTACAGCCTTCTGCCTCTCTCAAATACTCAATTACCTGTGAGACCTTGTCTTTCCTTTGGAGAGACAGAGAGCCCTTTTGCTGAAGGGAAAATGTCCGTGCTCTGTTCTTCTTTTGCACACAGGGAAATGCCTTCACGGCTGGTGTGCGGCCTTTACCCACTCGAGGGAGGGCAGCATCCCATTCACGTTGGAGATGGCACTCCTGCAGCGCTGTGGGCCATGACTGGGCTTCGAAGACAGTAAATTACCCTTTCCATTGGTAAAGGGCACGCACGGAATGGGAAATCTCTGTTCTCTGGGAGAGGTTGGTTGTGCTACTGCGCCTGTGTATTTCGTGCCCCCTGCCCACTAGCAATGTTTCTGATGGCCACTGCGGGGAGTAACATTGTGCAGCTAAGCTCACTTAGGAAGTACAAGTGTCAGAATTCCTTTGCGGGGCACCATCCAGATATCACATTCGTAGCATGCGGGTCATTTTCTGCTAAGATCTGCATTCGCAGCCAGCTTCAAGGTGTTCCTGTTGTGGATAGACTCTCGTGCAGATGCCGCAGGAGACGGCCTCTGCTTCTATGCTCTTTGACAAGGCTGCTTTGAGGAAGCTCTTACCGTAGCCTATGCCAAGTACAGCCTTCTGCCTCTCTCAAATACTCACTTACCTGTGAGACCTTGTCTTTCCGTTGGAGAGACAGAGAGCCCTTTTGCTGAAGGGAAGATGTCCGTGCTCTGTTCTTCTTTTGCACTCACGAAATACCTTCACGGCGGGTGTGCGGCCTTTACCCACTCTAGGGAGGGCAGCATCCAATTCTCTTTGGAGATGGCACTCCTGCAGCGCTGTGGGCCATGACTGTGCCTCGAATACCGTAAATTACCCTTTCCATTGGAAAAGGGCACGCACGGAATGGGAAATCTCTGTTCTCTGGGAGAAGTTGGTGCTGCTACTGCGCCTGTGTATTTGGTGGCCCCCTGCCCACTAGCAATGTTTCAGCTCGCCACTGCGGGGAGAAACGTTGTGCAGCTAAGCTCACTTGGGAAGAACAAGTGCCAGAATTCCTTTGTGGGGCACCATCCCGATATCCCATTCGTAGCATGCGGGTCCTTTCCTCCTAAGCTCTGCATTCGCAGCCAGCTTCAAGGTGTTCCTGTTGTGGATAGACTCTCGTGCAGATGCCGCTGGAGACGGCCTCTGCTTCTGTGCTCTTTGACAAGGCTGCTTTGAGGAAGCTCTTACCGTAGCCTCTGCCAAGTACAGCCTTCTGCCTTTCTCAAATACTCACTTACTTGTGAGACCTTGTCTTTCCTTTGGAGAGACAGAGAGCCCTTTTCCTGAAGGGAATATGTCCGTGCTCTGTTCTTCTTTTGCACACAGGGAAATGCCTTCACGGCTGGTGTGCGGCCTTTACCCACTCTAGGGAGGGCAGCATCCAATTCTCTTTGGAGATGGCACCCCTGCAGCGCTGTGGGCCATGACTGTGCCTCGAATACCGTAAATTACCCTTTCCATTGGAAAAGGGCACGCACGGAATGGGAAATCTCTGTTCTCTGGGAGAAGTTGGTGCTGCTACTGCGCCTGTGTATTTGGTGGCCCCCTGCCCCCTAGAAATGTTTCTGCTCGCCACTGGGAGGAGAAACGTTGTGCAGCTAAGCTCACTTGGGAGGAACAAGTGCCAGAATTCCTTTGTGAGGTAGCATCCAGATATCACATTCGTAGCCTGCGGGTCCTTTCCTCCTAAGCTCTGAATTCGCAGCCAGCTTCAAGGTGTTCCTGTTGTGGATAGACTCTCGTGCAGATGCCGCTGGAGACGGCCTCTGCTTCTATGCTCTTTGACAAGGCTGCTTTGAGGAAGCTCTTACCGTAGCCTCTGCCAAGTACAGCCTTCTGCCTCTCTCAAATACTCACTTACTTGTGAGACCTTGTCTTTCCTTTGGAGAGACAGAGAGCCCTTTTGCTGAAGGGAAAATGTCCGTGCTCTGTTCTTCTTTTGCACACACGAAATACCTTCACGGCGGGTGTGCGGCCATTACCCACTCTAGGGAGGGCAGCATCCAATTCACTTTGGAGATGGCACTCCTGCAGCGCTGTGGGCCATGACTGTGCTTCGAAGACAGTAAATTACCCTTTCCATTGGAAAAGGGCACGCACGGAATGGGAAATCTCTGTTCTCTGGGAGAAGTTGGTGCTGCTACTGCGCCTGTGTATTTGGTGGCCCCCTGCCCACTAGCAATGTTTCTGCTCGCCACTACGGGGAGAAACGTTGTGCAGCTAACCTCACTTGGGAAGAACAAGTGTCAGAATTCCTTTGTGGGGCACCATCCAGATATCACATTCGTAGCATGCGGGTCCTTTCCTCCTAAGCTCTGCATTCCCAGTCAGCTTCAACGTGTTCCTGTTGTGGATAGACTCTCGTGCAGATGCCACTGGAGACGGCCTCTCCTTCTATGCTCTTTGACAAGACTGCTTTAAGGAAGCGCTTACCGTTGCCTCTGCCAAGTACAGCCTTCTGCCTCTCTCCAATACTCACTTACCTTTGAGATTTTGTCGTTCCTTGGAGAGACAGAAAACCCTTTTCCAGAAGGGAAAATGTCGCTGGTCTGACCTTCTTTTGCACACAGGGAAATGCCTTCACGGCTGGTGTGCGGCCTTTACCCACTCGAGGGAGGGCAGCTTCCCATTTACTTTGGAGGTGGCACTCCTGCAGCGCTGTGGGCCATGACTGTGCTTCAAAGACAGTAATCTACCCTTTCCATTGAAAGAGGGCACGCACGGAATGGGAAATCTCTGTTCTCTGGGAGAGGTTGGTGGTGCAACTGCGCCTGTGTATTTGGTGCCCCCCTGCCCACTAGCAATGTTTCTTCTCGCCACTGCGGGGAGAAACATTGTGCAGCTAAGCTCACTTAGGAAGTACAAGTGTCAGAATTCCTTTGCGGGGCACCATCCAGATATCACGTTCGTAGCATGCGGGTCTTTCCTCCTAAGCTCTGCATTCTCAGCCAGCTTCAAGGTGTTCCTGTTGTGGATAGACTCTCGTGCAAATGCCGCTGGAGAAGGCCTCTGCTTCTATGCTCTTTGACAAGGCTGCTTTGCGGAAGCTCTAACCATAGCCTCTGCCAAGTACAGCCTTCTGCCTCTCTCAAATACTCAATTACCTGTGAGACCTTGTCTTTCCTTTGGAGAGACAGAGAGCCCTTTTGCTGAAGGGAAAATGTCCGTGCTCTGTTCTTCTTTTGCACACAGGGCAATGCCTTCACGGCTGGTGTGCGGCCTTTACCCACTCGAGGGAGGGCAGCATCCCATTCACGTTGGAGATGGCACTCCTGCAGCGCTGTGGGCCATGACTGGGCTTCGAAGACAGTAAATTACCCTTTCCATTGGTAAAGGGCACGCACGGAATGGGAAATCTCTGTTCTCTGGGAGAAGTTGGTGCTGCTACTGCGCCTGTGTATTTGGTGGCCCCCTGCCCACTAGCAATGTTTCTGATGGCCACTGCGGGGAGAAACATTGTGCAGCTAAGCTCACTTGGGAAGAACAAGTGCCAGAATTCCTTTGTGGGGCACCATCCCGATATCCCATTCGTAGCATGCGGGTCCTTTCCTCCTAAGCTCTGCATTCGCAGCCAGCTTCAAGGTGTTCCTGTTGTGGATAGACTCTCGTGCAGATGCCGCTGGAGACGGCCTCTGCTTCTGTGCTCTTTGACAAGGCTGCTTTGAGGAAGCTCTTACCGTAGCCTCTGCCAAGTACAGCCTTCTGCCTTTCTCAAATACTCACTTCCCTGTGAGACCTTTTCTTTCCTTTGGAGAGACAGAGAACCCTTTTCCTGAAGGGAAAATGTCCGTGCTCTGTTCTTCTTTTGCACACAGGGAAATGCCTTCACGGCGGGTGTGCGGCCTTTACCCACTCGAGGGAGGGCAGCATCCCATTCACTTTGGAGATGGCACTCCTGCAGCGCTGTGGGCCATGACTGTGCTTCGAAGACAGTAAATTACCCTTTCCATTGGAAAAGGGCACGCACGGAATGGGAAATCTCTGTTCTCTGGGAGAAGTTGGTGCTGCTACTGCGCCTGTGTATTTGGTGGCCCCCTGCCAACTAGCAATGTTTCTGCTCGCCACTAGGGGGAGAAACGTTGTGCAGCTAACCTCACTTGGGAAGAACAAGTGCCAGAATTCCTTTGTGGGGCACCATCCAGATATCACATTCGTAGCATGCGGGTCCTTTCCTCCTAAGCTCTGCATTCGCAGCCAGCTTCAAGGTGTTCCTGTTGTGGATAGACTCTCGTGCAGATGCCACTGGAGACAGCCTCTGCTTCTATGCTCTTTGACAAGACTGCTTTAAGGAAGCGCTTACCGTTGCCTCTGCCAAGTACAGCCTTCTGCCTCTCTCCAATACTCACTTACCTTTGAGAGTTTGTCGTTCCTTGGAGAGACAGAAAACCCTTTTCCAGAAGGGAAAATGTCGCTGGTCTGACCTTCTTTTGCACACAGGGAAATGCCTTCACGGCTGGTGTGCGGCCTTTACCCACTCGAGGGAGGGCAGCTTCCCATTTACTTTGGAGGTGGCACTCCTGCAGCGCTGTGGGCCATGACTGTGCTTCAAAGACAGTAATCTACCCTTTCCATTGAAAGAGGGCACGCACGGAATGGGAAATCTCTGTTCTCTGGGAGAGGTTGGTGGTGCAACTGCGCCTGTGTATTTGGTGCCCCCCTGCTCACTAGCAATGTTTCTTCTCGCCACTGCGGGGAGAAACATTGTGCAGCTAAGCTCACTTAGGAAGTACAAGTGTCAGAATTCCTTTGCGGGGCACCATCCAGATATCACGTTCGTAGCATGCGGGTCTTTCCTCCTAAGCTCTGCATTCTCAGCCAGCTTCAAGGTGTTCCTGTTGTGGATAGACTCTCGTGCAAATGCCGCTGGAGAAGGCCTCTGCTTCTATGCTCTTTGACAAGGCTGCTTTGCGGAAGCTCTTACCATAGCCTCTGCCAAGTACAGCCTTCTGCCTCTCTCAAATACTCAATTACCTGTGAGACCTTGTCTTTCCTTTGGAGAGACAGAGAGCCCTTTTGCTGAAGGGAAAATGTCCGTGCTCTGTTCTTCTTTTGCACACAGGGAAATGCCTTCATGGCTGGTGTGCGTCCTTTACCCACTCGAGGGAGGGCAGCATCCCATTCACGTTGGAGATGGCACTCCTGCAGCGCTGTGGGCCATGACTGGGCTTCGAAGACAGTAAATTACCCTTTCCATTGGTAAAGGGCACGCACGGAATGGGAAATCTCTGTTCTCTGGGAGAAGTTGGTGCTGCTACTGCGCCTGTGTATTTGGTGGCCCCCTGCCCACTAGCAATGTTTCTGATGGCCACTGCGGGGAGAAACATTGTGCAGCTAAGCTCACTTGCGAAGAACAAGTGCCAGAATTCCTTTGTGGGGCACCATCCCGATATCACATTCGTAGCATGCGGGTCCTTTCCTCCTAAGCTCTGCATTCGCAGCCAGCTTCAAGGTGTTCCTGTTGTGGATAGACTCTCGTGCAGATGCCGCTGGAGACGGCCTCTGCTTCTGTGCTCTTTGACAAGGCTGCTTTGAGGAAGCTCTTACCGTAGCCTCTGCCAAGTACAGCCTTCTGCCTTTCTCAAATACTCACTTCCCTGTGAGACCTTTTCTTTCCTTTGGAGAGACAGAGAACCCTTTTCCTGAAGGGAAAATGTCCGTGCTCTGTTCTTCTTTTGCACACAGGGAAATGCCTTCACGGCGGGTGTGCGGCCTTTACCCACTCGAGGGAGGGCAGCATCCCATTCACTTTGGAGATGGCACTCCTGCAGCGCTGTGGGCCATGACTGTGCTTCGAAGACAGTAAATTACCCTTTCCATTGGAAAAGGGCACGCACGGAATGGGAAATCTCTGTTCTCTGGGAGAAGTTGGTGCTGCTACTGCGCCTGTGTATTTGGTGGCCCCCTGCCAACTAGCAATGTTTCTGCTCGCCAATAGGGGGAGAAACGTTGTGCAGCTAACCTCACTTGGGAAGAACAAGTGCCAGAATTCCTTTGTGGGGCACCATCCAGATATCACATTCGTAGCATGCGGGTCCTTTCCTCCTAAGCTCTGCATTCGCAGTCAGCTTCAAGGTGTTCCTGTTGTGGATAGACTCTTGTGCAGATGCCGCTGGAGAGGGCCTCTGCTTCTTTGCTCTTTGACAAGGCTGCTTTGAGGAAGCTCTTACCGTAGCCTCTGCCAAGTACAGCCTTCTGCCTCTCTCAAATACTCACTTACCTGTGAGACCTTGTCTTTCCTTTGGAGAGACAGAGAGCCCTTTTCCTGAAGGAAAACTGTCCGTGCTCTGTTCTTCTTTTGCACACAGGGAAGTGCGTTCACGGCTGGTGTGCGGCCTTTTCCCACTCGAGGGAGGGCAGCTTCCCATTCACTTTGGAGATGGGACTCCTGCAGTGCTGTGGGCCTTGACTCTGGTTCAAAGACAGTAATCTACCCTTTCCATTGGAGGAGGGCACGCACGGAATGTGAAATCTCTGTTCTCTGGGAGAGGTTGGTGGTGCTACTGCGCCTGTATATTTCGTGCCCCCCTGCCCACTAGCAATGTTTCTGCTCGCCACTGCGGGGAGAAACATTGTGCAGCTAAGCTCACTTAGGAAGTACAACTGTCAGAATTCCTTTGTGGGGCCCCATCCAGATATCACATTCGTAGCATGCTGGTCCTTTCCTCCTAAGCTCTGCATTCGCAGCCAGCTTCAAGGTGTTCCTGTTGTGGATAGACTCTCGTGCATATGCCGCTGGAGACGGCCTCTGCTTCTATGCTCTTTGACAAGGCTGCTTTGCGGAAGCACTTACCTTAGCCTCTGCCAAGTACAGCCTTCTGCCTCTCTCAAATGCTGAATTACCTGGGAGACCTTGTCTTTCCTTTGGAGAGACAGAGAGCCCTTTTCCTGAAGGGAAAATGTCCGTGCTCTGTTCTTCTTTTGCACACAGGGAAATGCCTTCACGGCTGGTGTGCGGCCTTTTCCCACTAGAGGGAGGGCAGCTTCCCATTCACTTTGGCGATGGCACTCCTGCAGTGCTGTGGGCCTTGACTCTGCTTCAAAGACAGTAATCTACCCTTTCCATTGGAGGAGGGCACGCACGGAATGGGAAATCTCTGTTCTCTGGGAGAGGTTGGTGGTGCTACTGCGCCTGTGTATTTCGTGCCCCCCTGCCCACTAGCAATGTTTCTGGTCGCCACTGCAGGGAGAAACGTTGTGCAGCTAAAATTACTTGGTCGGAACAAGTGCCAGAATTCCTTTGCGGGGCACCATCCAGATATCACATTCGTAGCATGCGGGTCCTTTCCTCCTAAGCTCTGCATTCGCAGCCAGCTTCAAGGTGTTCCTGTTGTGGATAGACTCTCGTGCAGATGTCGCTGGAGACGGCCTCTGCTTCTATGCTCTTTGACAAGGCTGCTTTGAGGAAGCTCTTACCGAAGCCTCTGCCAAGTACAGCCTTCTGCCTCTCTCAAATACTCAATTACCTGTGAGAGCTTGTCTTTTCTTTGGAGAGACAGATTTCCCTTTTGCTGAAGGGAAACTGTCCGTGCTCTGTTCTTCTTTTGCACACAGGGAAATGCCTTCACGGCTGGTGTGCGGCCTTTACCCACTCGAGGGAGGGCAGCATCCCATTCACTTTGGAGATGGCACTCCTGCAGCGCTGTGGGCCGTGACTGTGCTTCGAAGACAGTAAATTACCCTTTCCATTGGAAAAGGGCACGCACGGAATGGGAAATCTCTGTCCTCTGGGAGAGTTGGTGGTGCTACTACGCCTGTGTATTTGGTGCCCCCCTGCCCACTAGCAATGTTTCTGCTCGCCACTGCGGGGAGAAACACTGTGCAGCTAAGCTCACTTAGGAAGTACAAGTGTCAGAATTCCTTTGCGGGGCACCATCCAGATGTCACATTCGTAGCATGCGGGTCCTTTCCTGCTAAGCTCTGCATTCGCAGTCAGCTTCAAGGTGTTCCTGTTGTGGATAGACTCTCGTGCAGATGCCGCTGGAGACGGCCTTTGCTTCTATGCTCTTTGATAAGACTGCTTTGAGGAAGCTCTAACCGTTGCATCTGCCAAGTACAGCCTTCTGCGTCTCTCAAATACTCACTTAACTGTGAGAGTTTGTCGTTCCTTGGAGAGACAGAAATCCCTTTTCCTGAAGGGAAAATGTCGCTGGTCTGACCTTCTTTTGCACACAGTGAAATGCTTTCATGGCTGGTGTGCGGCCTTTACCCACTCGAGGGAGGGCAGGTTCCCATTTACTTTGGAGGGCCACTCCTGCAGCGCTGTCGGCCATGACTGTCCTTCAAAGACAGTAATATACCCTTTCCATTCGAAGAGGGTACGCACGGAATGGGAAATCTCTGTTCTCTGGGAGAGATTGGTGTTGCTACTGCGCCTGTGTATTTGGTGCCCCCCTGCCCACTAGCAATGTTTCTGCTCGCCACTGCGCGGAGAAACATTGTGCAGCTAAGCTCACTTAGGAAGTACAAGTGTCAGAATTCCTTTGCGGGGCACCATCCAGATATCACATTCGTAGCATGCGGGTCCTTTCCTCCTAAGCTCTGCATTCGCCGCCAGCTTCAAGTTGTTCCTGTTGTGGATAGACTCTCGTGCACATGCCGCTGGGACGGCCTCTGCTTCTATGCTCTTTGACAAGGCTGCTTTGAGGAAGCTCTTACCGTAGCCTCTGCCAAGTACAGCCTTCTGCCTCTCTCAAATACTCACTTACCTGTGAGACCTTGTCTTTCCTTTGGAGAGACAGAGAGACCTTTTCCTGAAGGGAAATTGTCCGTGTCTGTTCTTCTTTTGCACACAGGGAAATGCCTTCACGGCTGGTGTGCAGCCTTTACTCACTCGAGGGAGGGCAGCATCCCATTCACTTTGGAGATGGCACTCCTGCAGCGCTGTGGTCCATGACTGTGCTTCGAAGACAGTAATCTACCCTTTCCATTGGAAGAGGGCACGCACGGAATGGGAAATCTCTTTTCTCTGGGAGAGGTTTGTGGTGCTACTGCGCCTGTGTGTTTGGTGCCCCCCTGCCCACTAGCAATGTTTCTGCTCGCCAGTGCGGGGAGAAACATTGTGCAGCTAAGCTCACTTAGGAAGTACAAGGTTCAGAATTCCTTTGCGGGGGACCATCCAGATATCACATTCGTAGCATGCGCGTCCTTTCCTGCTAAGCTCTGCATTCGCAGCCAGCTGCAAGGTGTTCCTGTTGTGGATAGAATCTCGTGCAGAGGCCGCTGGAGACGGCCTCTGCTTCTATGCTCTTTGACAAGACTGCTTTGAGGAAGCACTTACCGTTGCCTCTGCCAAGTACAGCCTTCTGCGTCTCTCAAATACTCACTTAACTGTGAGAGTTTGTCGTTCCTTGGAGAGACAGAAAACCCTTTTTCAGAAGGGAAAATGTCGCTGGTCTGACCTTCTTTTGCACACAGGGAAATGCCTTCACGGCTGGTGTGCGGCCATTACCCACTCGAGGGAGGGCAGCTTCCCATTCACTTTGGAGGCGGCACTCCTGCAGCGCTGTGTGCCATGACTGTGCTTCAAAGACAGTAATCTACTGTTTCCATTCGAAGAGGGTACGCACGGAATGGGAAATCTCTGTTCTTCTGGGAGAGGTTGGTGTTGCTACTGCGCCTGTGTATTTGGTGCCCCCCTGACCACTAGCAATGTTTCTGCTCGCCACTGCGGGGAGAAACATTGTGCAGCTAAGCTCACTTAGGAAGTACAAGGGTCAGATTTCCTTTGTAGGGCACCATCCAGATATCACATTCGTAGCATGCGGGTCCTTTCCTCCTAAGCTCTGCATTCGCAGCCAGCTTCAAGGTGTTCCTCTGGTGGATAGAGTCTCGTGCACATGCCGCTGGAGACTGCCTCTGCTTCTATGCTCTTTGAAAAGGCTGCTTTGAAGAAGCTCTTACTGTAGCCTCTGCAATGTACAGCCTTCTGCCTCTATGAAATACTCAATTAGCTGTGACACCTTGTCTTTCCTTTGGAGAGACAGAGAGCTCTTTTGCTGAAGGGAAAATGTCCTTGCTCTGATCTTCTTTTTCACACAAAGAAATGCCTACACGGCTGGTGTGCGGCCTTTACCCACTCGAGGGAAGGCAGCATCCCATTCACTTTGGAGATGGCACTCCTGCAGCGCTGTGGGCCATGACTGTGTTTCGAAGACAGTAAATTACCCTTTCCATTGGAAAAGGGCACGCACGGAATGGGAAATCTCTGTTCTCTGGGAGAAGTTGGTGCTGTTACTGCGCCTGTGTATTTGGTGGCCCCCTGCCCACTAGCAATGTTTCTGCTCGCCACTGCGGGAAGAAACGTTGTGCAGCTAAGCTCACTTGGGAAGAACAAGTGCCAGAATTCCTTTGCGGGGCACCATCCAGATATCACATTCGTAGCATGCGGGTCCTTTCCTCCTAAGCTCTGCATTCGCAGCCAGCTTTAAGGTGTTCGTGTTGTGGATAGACTCTCATGCAGATTCCGCTGGAGACGGCCTCTGCTTCTATGCTCTTTGACAAGGCTGATTTGAGGAAGCTCTTACCGTAGCCTGTGCCAAGTACAGCCTTCTGCCTCTCTCAAATACTCAATTACCTGTGAGAGCTTGTCTTTCCTTTGGAGAGACAAAGAGCCCTTTTGCTGAAGGGAAAATGTCCGTGCTGTGTTCTTATTTTGCACACAGGAAAATGCCTTCACGACTGGTGTGCGGCCTTTTCCCATTCGAGGGAGGACAGTTTCCCATTCACTTTGGAGATGGCACTGCTGCAGAGCTGTGGGCCATGACTGTGCCTTAAAGATAATAATCTACCCTGTCCATTGGAGGAGGGAACGCACGGAATGGGAAATCTCTGTTCTCTGGGAGAGGTTGGTGCTGCTACTGCGCCTGTGTATTTGGTGCCCCCTGCCCACTAGCAATGTTTCTGCTGGCCACTGCGGGGAGGAACATTGTGCAGCGAACATCACTTGGGAAGAACAAGTGCCAGAATTCCTTTGTGGCGCACCATCCAGATATCACATTCGTAGCATGCGGGTCCTTTCCTGCTAAGCTCTGCATTCGCAGCCAGCTTCAAGGTGTTCCTGTTGTGGATAGACTCTCGTGCAAATGCCGCTCGAGACGGCCTCTGCTTCTATGCTCTTTGACAAGGCTGCTTTGTGGAAGCTCTTACCGTAGCCTCTGCCAAGTACAGCCTTCTGCCTCTCTCAAATACTCAATTACCTGTGAGACCTTGACTTTCCTTTGGAGAGACAGAGAACCCTTTTGCTGAAGAGAAAATGTCCGTGCTGTGTTCTTCTTTTGCACACAGGAAAATGCCTTCACGGCTGGTGTGCGGCCTTTTCCCATTCGAGGGAGGACAGCTTCCCATTTACTTTGGAGGTGGCACTCCTGCAGCGCTGTGTGCCATGACTGTGCTTCAAAGACAGTAATCTACCCTTTCCATTTGGAAGAGGGCTCGCACGGAATGGGAAATCTCTGTTCTCTGGGAGAGGTTGGTGGTGCTACTCCGCCTGTGTATTTGGTGCCCCCCTTCCCACTAGCAATGTTTCGCCATTGCGGGGAGAAACATTGTGCAGCTAAGCTCACTTAGGATGGACAAGTAACAGAATTCCTTTTCGAGGCTCCATCCAGATATCACATTCGTAGCATGCGGGTCCTTTCCTCCTAAGCTCTGCATTCGCAGCCAGCTTCAAGGTGTTCCTGTTGTGGATAGACTCTGGTGCAGATGCCGCTGGAGACGGCCTCTGCTTCTATGCTCTTTGACAAGGCTGCTTTGAGGAAGCTCTTACCGTAGCCTCTGCCAAGTACAGCCTTATGCGTCTCTCAAATACTCACTTAACTGTGAGAGTTTGTCGTTCCTTGGAGACACAGAACACCCTTTTCCTGATGGGAAAATGTCGCTGGTCTGACCTTCTTTTGCACACAGGGAAATGCCTTCACGGCTGGTGTGCGGCCTTTACCCACTCGAGGGAGGGCAGCTTCCCATTCAGTTTGGAGATGGCACTGCTGCAGAACTGTGGGCCATGACTGTGCTTCAAAGACAGTAATCTACCCTTTCCATTTGGAAGAGGGCACGCAAGGAATGGGAAATCTCTGTTCTCTGGGAGAGGTTGGTGGTGCTACTTCGCCTGTGTATTTGGTGTCCCCCTACCCACTAGCAATGTTTCTGCTCGCCACTGCGCGGAGAAACATTGTGCAGCTAAGCTCACTTAGGAAGTTCAAGTGTCAGAATTCCTTTGCGGGGCACCATCCAGATATCACATTCGTAGCATGCGGGTCCTTTCCTGCTAAGCTCTGCATTCGCAGCCAGCTTCAAGGTGTTCCAGTTGTGGATAGACTCTCGTGCAGATGCCGCTGGAGACGGCGTCTGCTTGTATGCTCTTTGACAAAGCTGCTTTGAGGAAGCTCTTACCGTAGCCTCTGCCAAGTACAGCCTTCTGCCTCTCTCAAATACTCAATTACCTGTGAGAGCTTGTCTTTCCTTTGGAGAGACAGAGAGCCCTTTTGCTTACGGGAAAATGTGCGTGCTCCGTTCTTCTTTTGCACACAGGGAAATGCCTTCACGGCTGGTGTGCGGCCTTTACCCACTCGAGGGAGGGCAGCATCCCATTCTCTTTGGAGATGGCACTCCTGCAGCGCTGTGGGCCATGACTGTGCTTCGAAGACAGTAAATTACCCTTTCCATTGCAAAAGGGCACGCACGGAATGGGAAATCTCTGTTCTCTGGGAGAAGTTGGTGCTGCTACTGCGCCTGTGTATTTGGTGGCCGCCTGCCCACTAGCAATGTTTCTGCTCGCCACTGCGGGGAGAAACGTTGTGCAGCGAAGCTCACTTGGGAAGAACAAGTGTCAGAATTCCTTTGCGGGGCACCATCCAGATATCACATTCGTAGCATGCGGGTCCTTTCCTGCTAAGCTCTGCATTCGCAGCCAGCTTCAAGGTGTTCCTGTTATGGATAGACTCTCGTGAAGATAACGCTGGAGACGGCCTCTGCTTCTATGCTCTTTGACAAGGCTGCTTTGAGGAAGCTCTTACCGTAGCCTCTGCCAATTACAGCCTTCTGCGTCTCTCAAATACTCACTTAACTGTGAGAGTTTGTCGTTCCTTGGAAAGACAGAAATCCCTTTTCCTGAAGGGAAAATGTCGCTGGTCTGACCTTCTTTTGCACACAGGGAAATTCCTTCACGGCTGGTGTGCAGCCTTTAACCACTCGAGGGAGGGCACCTTCCCATTTACTTTGCAGGTGGCAATCCTGCAGCGCTGTGGGCCATGACTGTGCTTCAAAGACAGTAATCTAACCTTTCCATTGGAAGAGGGCACGCACGGAATGGGAAATCTCTGTTCTCTGGGAGAGGTTGGTGGTGCTACTGCGCCTGTGTATTTGGTGCCCCCCTGCCCACTAGCAATGTTTCTGCTCGCCATTGCGGGGAGAAACATTGTGCAGCTAAGCTCACTTAGGATGCACAAGTGTCAGAATTCCTTTGCGGGGCACCATGCAGATATCACATTCGTAGCATGGGGGTCCTTTCCTCCTAAGTTCTGCATTCGCAGCCAGCTTCAAGGTGTTCCTGTTGTGGATAGACTCTCGTGCAGATGCCGCTGGAGACGGCGTATGCTTCTATGCTCTTTGACAAAGCTGCTTTGAGGAAGCTCTTACCGTAGCCTCTGCCAAGTACAGCCGTCTGCCTCTCTCAAATACTCAATTACCTGTGAGAGCTTGTCTCTCATTTGGAGAGACAGAGAGCCCTTTTGCTGAAGGGAAAATGTCCGTGCTCTGTTCTTCTTTTGTACACAGGCAAATGCCTTCACGGCTGGTGTGCGACCTTTACCCACTCGAGGGAGGGCAGCATCCCATTCACTTTGGAGATGGCACTCCTGCCGCGCTGTGGGCTATGACTGTGCTTCGTAGACAGTAAATTACCCTTTCCATTGGAAAAGGGCACGCACGGAATGGGAAATCTCTGTTCTCTGGGAGAAGTTGGTGCTGCTACTGCGCCTGTGTATTTGGTGGCCCCCTGCCCACTAGCAATGTTTCTGCTCGCCACTGCGGGGAGAAACGTTGTGCAGCTAAGCTCACTTAGGAAGTACAAGTGTCAGAATTCCTTTGCGGGGCACCATCCACATATCACATTTGTAGCATGCTGGTCCTTTCCTCCTAAGCTCTGCATTCGCAGCCAGTTTCAAGGGGTTCCTGTTGTGGATAGACTCTCGTGCAAATGCCGCTGGAGACGGCCTCTGCTTCTATGCTCTTTGACAAGGCTGCTTTGAGGAAGCTCTTACCGTAGAATCTGCCACGTACAGCCTTCTGCCTCTCTCAAATACTCAATTAGCTGTGATAGCTTGTCTTTCCTTTGGAAAGACAGAGAGCCCTTTTCCTGAAGTGAAAATGTCCGTGCTCTGTTCTTCTTTTGCACACAGGGAAATGCCTTTACGGCGGGTGTGCGCCCTTTTCCCACTCGAGGGAGCGCAGCTTCCCATTCACTTTGGAGGTGGCACTCCTGCAGCACTGTGGGCCATGGCTGTGCTTCGAAGACAGTGAATTACCCTTTCCATTGGAAAACGGCACGCACGGAATTGGAAATCTCTGTTCTCTGGGAGAGGTTGGTGGTGCTACTGCGCCTGTGTATTTGGTGCCCCCCTTCCCACTAGCAATGTTTCTGCTGGCCACTGCTGGGAGAAATATTGTGCAGCTAGGCTCACTTAGGAAGTACAAGTGTCAGAATTCCTTTGCGGGGCACCATCCAGATATCACATTCGTAGCATGCGGGTCCTTTCCTCCTAAGCTCTGCATTCGCAGCCAGCTTCAAGGTGTTCCTGTTGTGGATAGACTCTCGTGCATATGCCGCTGGAGAGGGCCTCTGCTTCTATGCTCTTTGACAAGGCTGCTTTGAGGAAGCTCTTACCGTAGCCTCTGCCAAGTACAGCCTTATGCGTCTCTCAAATACTCACTTAACTGTGAGAGTTTATCGTTCCTTGGAGACACAGAACACCCTTTTCCTGACGGGAAAATGTCGCTGGTCTGACCTTCTTTTGCACACAGGGAAATTCCTTCACGGCTGGTGTGCAGGGTTTACCCACTCGAGGGAGGGCACCTTCCCATTTACTTTGGAGGTGGCACTCCTGCAGCGCTGGGGGCCATGACTGCTTCAAAGACAGTAATCTAACCTTTCCATTGGAAGAGGGCACGCACGGAATGGGAAATCTCTGTTCTCTGGGAGAGGTTGGTGGTGCTACTGCGCCTGTGTATTTGGTGCCCCCCTGCCCACTAGCAATGTTTCTGCTCGCCATTGCGGGGAGTAACATTGTGCAGCTAAGCTCACTTAGGATGTACAAGTGTCAGAATTCCTTTGCGGGGCACCATGCAGATATCACATTCGTAGCATGCGGGTCCTTTCCTCCTAAGCTCTACATTCGCAGCCAGCTTCAAGGTGTTCCTGTTGTGGATAGACTCTCGTGCAGATGCCGCTGGAGACGGCCTCTGCTTCTATGCTCTTTGACAAGGCTGCTTTGAGGAAGCTCTTACCGTAGACTCTGCCAAGTACAGCCTTATGCCTCTCTCAAATACTCAATTACCTGTGAGAGCTTGTCTTTCCTTTGGAGAGACAGAGAGCCCTTTTGCTGACGGGAAAATGTGCGTGCTCCGTTCTTCTTTTGCACACAGGGAAATGCCTTCACGGCTGGTGTGCGGCCCTTACCCACTCGAGGGAGGGCAGCATCCCATTCTCTTTGGAGATGGCACTCCTGCAGCGCTGTGGGCCATGACTGTGCTTCGATGACAGTAAATTACCCTTTCCATTGCAAAAGGGCACGCACGGAATGGGAAATCTCTGTTCTCTGGGAGAAGTTGGTGCTGCTACTCCGCCTGTGTATTTGGTTGCCCCCTGCCCACTAGCAATGTTTCTGCTCGCCACTGCGGGGAGAAACGTTGTGCAGCGAAGCTCACTTGGGAAGAACAAGTGTCAGAATTCCTTTGCGGGGCACCATCCAGATATCACATTCGTAGCATGCGGGTCCTTTCCTCCTAAGCTCTGCATTCGCAGCCAGCTTCAAGGTGTTCCTGTTGTGGATAGACTCTCGTGCAGATGCCGCTGGAGACGGCCTCTGCTTCTATGCTCTTTGACAAGGCTGCTTTGAGGAAGCTCTTACCGTAGCCTCTGCCAATTACAGCCTTCTGCATCTCTCAAATACTCACTTAACTGTGAGAGTTTGTCGTTCCTTGGAAAGGCAGAAAACCCTTTTCCTGAAGGGAAAATGTCGCTGGTCTGACCTTCTTTTGCACACAGGGAAATTCCTTCACGGCTGGTGTGCAGCCTTTACCCACTCGAGGGAGGGCACCTTCCCATTTACTTTGGAGGTGGCAATCCTGAAGCGCTGTGGGCCATGACTGTGCTTCAAAGACAGTAATCTAACCTTTCCATTGGAAGAGGGCACACACGGAATGGGAAATCTCTGTTCTCTGGGAGAGGTTGGTGGTGCTACTGCGCCTGTGTATTTGGTGCCCCCCTGCCCACTAGCAATGTTTCTGCTCCCCATTGCGGGGAGAAACATTGTGCAGCTAAACTCACTTAGGATGCACAAGTGCCAGAATTCCTTTGCGGGGCACCATCCAGATATCACATTCGTAGCATGCGGGTCCTTTCCTCCTAAGCTCTGCATTCGCAGCCAGCTTCAAGGTGTTCCTGTTGTGGCTAGACTCTCGTGCAGTTGCCGCTGGAGACGGCCTCTGCTTCTATGCTCTTTGACAAAGCTGCTTTGAGGAAGCTCTTACCGTAACCTCTGCCAAGTACAGCCGTCTGCCTCTCTCAAATACTCAATTACCTGTGAGAGCTTGTCTCTCATTTGGAGAGACAGAGAGCCCTTTTGCTGAAGGGAAAATGTCCGTGCTCTGTTCTTCTTTTGCACACAGGGAAATACCTTCACGGCTGGTGTGCGGCATTTCCCTACTCGAGGGATTGCAGCTTCCCATTCACTTTGGAGGTGGCATTCCTGCAGCGCTGTGGGCCATGACTGTGCTTCAAAGACAGTAATCTACCCTTTCCATTGGAAGAGGGCACGCACGGAATTGGAAATCTCTGTTCTCTGGGAGAGGTTGGTGGTGCTACTTCGCCTGTGTATTTGGTGACCCCTGCCCACTAGCAATGTTCCTGCTCGCCTCAGCGGGGAGAAACATTGTGCAGCTAAGCTCACTTAGGAAGTACAAGTGTCAGAATTCCTTTGCGGGGCACCATCCAGATATCGCATTCGTGGCATGCGGGTCCTTTCCTCCTAAGCTCTGCATTCGCAGCCAGCTTCAAGGTTTTCCTGCTGTGGATAGACTCTCGTGCAGATGCCGCTGGAGCCGGCCTCTGCTTCTATGCTCTTTGCCAAGACTGATTTGAGCAAGCGCTTACCGTAGCTTCTGCCAAGTACAGCCTTCTGCGTCTCTCAAATACTCACTTACCTGTGAGAGTTTGTCGTTCCTTGGAGAGACAGAAAACACTTTACCAAAAGGGAAAATGTCGCTGGTCTGACCTTCTTTTGCACACAGGGAAATGCCTTCACGGCTGGTGTGCGGTCTTTAACCACTCGAGGGAGGGCAGCTTCTCGTTTACTTTGGAGGTGGCACTCCTGCAGCGCTGTGGGCCATGACTGCTTCAAAGACAGTAATCTAACCTTTCCATTGGAAGAGGGCACGCACGGAATGGGAAATCTCTGCTCTCTGGGAGAGGGTGGTGGTACTACTGCGCCTGTGTGTTTGGTGCCCCCTGCCCACTAGCAATGTTTCTGCTCGCCACTGCGGGGAGAAACTTTGTGCAGCTAAGCTCACTTAGGATGTACAAGTGTCAGAATTCCTTTTTGGGGCACCATCCAGATATCACATTCGTAGCATGCGGGTCATTTCCTGCTAAGCTCTGCATTCGCAGCCAGCTTCAAGGTGTTCCTGTTGTGGATAGACTCTCGTGCAGATGCCCCTGGAGACGGCCTCTGCTTCTATGCTCTTTGACAAGGCTGCTTTGAGGAAGCTCTTACCGTAGCCTCTGCCAAGTACAGCCTTCTGCCTCTCTCAAATACTCACTTACCTGTGAGACCTTGTCTTACCTTTGGAGAGACAGAGAGCCCTTTTGCTGAAGGGAAAATGTCCGTGCTCTGTTCTTCTTTTGCACACAGTCAAATGCCTTCACGGCTGGTGTGCGACCTTTACCCACTCGAGGGAGGGCAGCATCCCATTCACTTTGGAGATGGCACTCCTGCCGCGCTGTGGGCTACGACTGTGCTTCGTAGACAGTAAATTACCCTTTCCATTGGAAAAGGGCACGCACGGAATGGGAAATCTCTGTTCTCTGGGAGAAGTTGGTGCTGCTACTGCGCCTGTGTATTTGGTGGCCCCCTGCCCACTAGCAATGTTTCTGCTCGCCACTGCGGGGAGAAACGTTGTGCAGCTAAGCTCACTTAGGAAGTACAAGTGTCAGAATTCCTTTGCGGGGCACCATCCACATATCACATTCGTAGCATGCTGGTCCTTTCCTCCTAAGCTCTGCATTCGCAGCCAGTTTCAAGGTGTTCCTGTTGTGGATAGACTCTCGTGCAAATGCCGCTGGAGACGGCCTCTGCTTCTATGCTCTTTGACAAGGCTGCTTTGAGGAAGCTCTTACCGTAGAATCTGCCACGTACAGCCTTCTGCCTCTTTCAAATACTCAATTAGCTGTGATAGCTTGTCTTTCCTTTGGAAAGACAGAGAGCCCTTTTCCTGAAGTGAAAATATCCGTGCTCTGTTCTTCTTTTGCACACAGGGAAATGCCTTCACGGCTGGGGTGCGCCCTTTTCCCACTCGAGGGAGCGCAGCTTCCCATTCACTTTGGAGGTGGCACTCCTGCAGCACTGTGTGCCATGGCTGTGCTTCGAGGACAGAGAATTACCCTTTCCATTGGAAAAGGGCACGCACGGAATAGGAAATCTCTGTTCTCTGGGAGAGGTTGGTGGTGCTACTGCGCCTGTGTATTTGCTGGCCCGCTGCCCACTAGCACTGTTTCTGCTCGCCACTTCGGGGAGAAAGATTGTGTAGCTAAGCTCCCTTAAGAAGCACAAGTGTCAGAATTCCTTTGCAGGGCACCATCCAGATATCACATTCGTAGCATTCGGGTCCTTTCCTCCTAAGCTCTGCATTAGCAGCCACCTTCAAGGTGTTCCTGTTGTGGATAAACTCTCGTGCAGATGCCGCTGGAGACGGCCTCTACTTCTATGCTCTTTGAGAAGACTGCTTTGAGGAAGCTCTTACTATTGCCTCTGCCAAGTACAGCCTTCTGCGTCTCTCAAATACTCACTTAACTGTGAGAATTTGTTGTTCCTTGGAGAGACAGGAATCCCTTTTCCTGAAGGGAAAATGTCGCTGGTCTGACCTTCTTTTGCACACAGGTAAATGCCTTCACGGCTGGTGTGCGGCCTTTACCCACTCGAGGGAGGGCAGCTTCCCATTCACTTTGGAAGTGGCACTCCTGCAGCGCTGTGGGCCATGACGGTGCTTCAAAGACAGTAATCTACCCTTTCCATTGGAAGAGGGCACGCACAGAATGGGAAATCTCTGTTCTCTGGGAGAAGTTGGTGGTGCTACTGCGCCTGTGTATTTGGTGGCCCCCTGCCCACTAGCAATGTTTTGCTCGCCACTGCAGGGAGAAACGTTGTGCAGCTAAGCTCACTTAGGAAGTACAAGTGTCAGAATTCCTTTGCGGGGCACCATCCAGATATCACATTCGTAGCATGCGGGTCCTTTCCTCCTAAGCTCTGCATTCGCAGCCAGCTTCAAGGTGTTCCTGTTGTGGATAGACTCTCGTGCAGATGCCGCTGGAGACGGCCTCTGCTTCTTTGCTCTTTGACAAGGCTGCTTTGAGGAAGTTCTTACCGTAGGCGCTGCCAAATATAGCCTTCTGCCTCTCTCAAATACTCAATTACCTGTGAGAGCTTTTCTTTCCTTTGGAGAGACAGAGAGCCCATTTCCTGAAGGGAAAATGTCCGTGCTCTGTTCTTCTTTTGCACACAGGGAAATGTCTTCACGGCGGGTGTGCGGCCTTTACCCACTCGAGGGATGGCAGCATCCAATTCACTTTGGAGATGGCACTCCTGCAGCGCTGTGGGCCATGACTGTGCTTCGAAGACAGTAAATTACACTTTCCATTGGAAAAGGGCACGCACGGAATGGGAAATCTCTGTTCTCTGGGAGAAGTTGTTGGTGCTACTGCGCCTGTGTATTTGGTGGCCCCCTGCCCACTAGCAATGTTTCTGCTCGCCAATGCGGGGAGAAACGTTGTGCAGCTAAGCTCACTTGGGAAAAACAAGTGCCAGAATTCCTTTGTGGGGCACCATCCAGATATCACATTCGTAGCATGTGGGTCCTTTCCTCCTAAGCTCTGCATTCGCAGCCAGCTTCAAGGTGTTCCTGTTGTGGATAGACTCTCGTGCAGATGCCGCTGGAGACAGCCTCTGCTTCTATGCTCTTTGACAAGACTGATTTGAGCAAGCGCTTACCGTAGCTTCTGCCAAGTACAGCCTTCTGCGTCTCTCAAATACTCACTTACATGTGAGAATTGGTCGTTCCTTGGAGAGACAGAAAACACTTTACCAGAAGGGAAAATGTCGCTGGTCTGACCTTCTTTTGCACACAGGGAAATGCCTTCACGGCTGGTGTGCGGCCTTTACCCACTCGAGGGAGGGCAGCTTCCCATTCACTTTGGAGGTGACACTCCTGCAGCGCTGTGGGACATAACTGTGCTTCAAAGACAGTAATCTACCCTTTCCATTTGGAAGAGGGCACGCACGGAATGGGAAATCTCTGTTCTCTGGGAGAAGTTGGTGCTGCTATTGCGCCTGTGTATTTGGTGGCCCCCTGCCCACTAGCAATGTTTCTGCTCGCCAATGCGGGGAGAAACGTTGTGCAGCTAAGCTCAGTTGGGAGGAACAAGTGCCAGAATTCCTTTGCGGGGCACCATCCAGATATCACATTGTAGCATGCGGGTCCTTTCCTGCTAAGCTCTGCATTCGCAGCCAGCTTCAAGGTGTTCCTGTTGTGGATAGACTCTCGTGCAGATGCCGCTGGGACGGCCTCTGCTTCTATGCTCTTTGACAAGGCTGCTTTGAGGAAGCTCTTACCGTAGCCTCTGCCAAGTACAGCCTTCTGCCTCTCTCAAATACTCACTTACCTGTGAGACCTTGTCTTTCCTTTGGAGAGACAGAGAGCCCTTTGGCTGAAGGGAAAATGTCCGTGCTCTGTTCTTCTTTTGCACACAGGGAAATGCCTTCACGGCTGGTGTGCGGCCTTTACCCACTCGAGGGACCGCAGCTTCCCATTTACTTTGGAGGTAGCACTCCTGCAGCGCTGTGGGCCGTGACTGTGCTTCGAAGACAGTGAATTACCCTTTCCATTGGAAAAGGGCACGCACGGAATAGGAAATCTCTGTTCTCTGGGAGAGGTTGGTGGTGCTGCTGCGCCTGTGTATTTGGTGGCCCACTGCCCACTAGCAATGTTTCTGCTCGCCACTGTGGGGAGAATTATTCTGCAGCTAAACTCACTTAGGAAGAACAAGTGCAGAATTCCTTTGCCGGGCACCATCCAGGTGTCACATTTGTAGCATGCGGGTCCTTTCCTCCTAAGCTCTGCATTCGCAGCCAACTTCAAGGTGTTCCTGTTGTGGATAGACTCTCGTTCAGATGCCGCTGGAAACGGCCTCTGCTTCCATGCTCTTTGACAAGGCTGCTTTGAGGAAGATCTTACCGTAGTCTCTGCCAAGTACAGCGTTCTGCGTCTCTCAAATACTCACGTACCGGTGAGAGGTTATCTTTCCTTTGGAGAGACAGAGAGCCCTTTTCCTGAAGGGAAAATGTCCGTGCTCTGTTCTTCTTTTGAACACAGGGAAATGCCTTCACGGCTGGTGTGCGGCCTTTACCCACTGGAGGGAGAGCAGCTTCCCATTCACTTTGGAGATGGCACTCCTGCAGCGATCTGGCCCATGACTGCGTCGAAGACAGTAAACTACCCTTGCCATGCGAAGAGGGCACGCACGGAATGGGAAGTCTCTGTTTTCTGGGAGAAGTGGGGGCTACTAATGCGCCTGTGTATTTGCTGACCCACTGCCCACTGGCAACGTTTCTGCTCGCCAATTTGGGGAGAAACCTTTTTCAGGTAAGCTCCATTAGAAGTACAAGAGCCAGAATTCCTTTGGGGGGCACCATCCAGATATCACTTTCGTAGAATGTGGGTCCTTTCCTCCTAAGCTCTGCATTCGCAGCCAGCTTCAAGGTGTTCCTGTTGTGGATAGACTCTCGTGCACATGCCGCTGGAGTCGGCCTCTCCTTCTATGCTCTTTGACAAGGCTGCTTTGAGGAACCTCCTACCGTATCCTCTGGCAAGTACAGACTTCTGCCTCTCTGAAATACTGACTTACCTGTGAGAGCTTGTCTTTCCTTCGGAGAGACAGAGAGCCCTTTTACTGAAGGAAAATGTCAGTGCTCTATTCTTGTTCTGCACACAGGGAAAGGACTTCACGGCTGGTGTGCGGCCCTTACCCACTTGAGGGCTGGCAGCTTCCCATTCACATTGGAGTTGGCACTCCTGCAGCTCTGTGGGCCACTACTGTGCTTCGAAGACCCTAAACTACCCTTGCCATTCGAATAGGTCACGCAAGTAATGGGAAGTATCTGTTTTCTGGGAGAAGTAGGGGGTGCTACTGCGCCTGTGTATTTGGTGGCCCACTGCCCACTAGCAATGTTTCTGCTCTCCACTGTCTGGAGAAACGTTGTGCAGCTAAGCTCACGTCGGAAGTAAAAGTGCAGAATTCCTTTGCAGGGACCATTCAGATGTCACATTCGTAGCATGCGGGTACTTTCCTCCTAAGCTCTGCATTCGCAGCCAGCTTCAAGTTTTTCCTGTTGTGGATAGACTCTCGTGCAGATGCCGCTTGAGACGGCCTCTGCTTCCATGCTCTTTGACAAGGCTGCTTTGAGGAAGCTCTTACCATAGCGTCTGCCAAGTACAGCCTTCTGCCTCTCTCAAATACTCAGTTACCTGTGAGAGGTAATCTTTCCTTTGGAGAGACAGAGAGCCCTTTTCCTGAAGGGAAACTGTCCGTGCTCTGTTCTTCTTTTGCACACAGGGAAATGCCTCACGGCTGGTGTGCGGCCTTTACCAACTCGAGGGAGGGCAGTTTCCCATTCACTTTGGAGATGGCACTCCTGCAGCGCTCTGGGCCATGACTGTGCTTCGAAGACAGTAAACTACCCTTGCCATTCGAAGAGGGCACGCACGGAATGGGAAGTCTGTTCTCTGGGAGAAGTGGGGGTGCTAGTGCGCCTGTGTATTTGGTGGCCCACTGCCCACTAGCAACGTTTCTGCACGCCACTATGGGGAGAAACGTTGTGCAGCTAAGCTCACGTCGGAAGTTCAAGTGCAGAATTCCTTTGCGGGGAACCATTCAGATGTCACATTCGTAGCATGCGGGTCCTTTCCTCCTAAGCTCTGCTTTCGCAGCCAGCTTCAAGGTATTCCTGTTGTGGATAGACTCTCGTGCAGATGCCGCTGGTGACGGCCTCTGCTTCTGTGCTCCTTCAGGAGGCTGCTTTGAGGAAGCTCTTACCGTAGCCTCTGCCAAGTAAAGCCTTCTGCCTCTCTCAAATACTCACTTACCTGTTAGAGCTTGTCTTTCCTTTGGAGAGACAGATAGCCCTTTTCCTGAAGGGAAAATGTCCGTTCTCTGTTCTTTTGCACACAGGGAAATGCCTTCACGGCTGGTGTGCGGCCTTTACCCACTCGAGGGAGGGCAGCTTCCCATTCACGTTGGAGATGGCACTCCTGCAGCCCTCTGGGCCATGACTGTGCTTCAAAGACAGTAAACTACCGTTTCCTTTCGAAGAGGGCACGCACGGAATGGGAAGTCTCTTTACTCTGGGAGAAGCGGGGGGTGCTACTGCACCTGTGTATTTGGTGACCCATTGCCCAATAACAATGTTTCTGCTCGCCACGGTGGGGCAAACGTTGTGCAGCTAAGCTCACTTTGGAAGTACACGTGCCAGAATTACTTTCTGGGGCACCATCCAGATATCACATTCTTAGCATGTGGGTACTTTCCCCTTAAGCTCTGCATTCGCAGCCAGCTTCAAGGTGTTCCCTTCGTGGATAGACTCGCGTGGAGATGCCGCTGGAAATGGCCTCTGCTTCTATGCTCTTTGAGAAGGCTGCTTTGAGGAACCTCATACCGTAGCCTCTGCCAAGTACAGCCTTCTGCCTCTCTCAAATACTCACTTACCTCTGAGAGCTTGTCTTTCCTTTGGAGAAAGAGAGAGCCCTTTTCCTGAAGGGAAAACTTCCGTTCTCTGTTCTTCTTTTGCTCACAGGGAAATGCCACAATGGCTGGTGTTCGGCCTTTACCCACTCGAGGGAGGGCAGCTTCCCATTCACTTTAGAGTTGGCACTCGATCAGCGCTCTGGGCCATGACTGTGCTTCGAAGACAGTAAACTAGCCTTTCCATTCGAAGAGGGCACACACGGAAAGGGAAGTCTCTGTTCTCTGGGAGACGTGGGTTGTACGGCTTCGCCTGTGTATTTGGTGCCTCACTGCCCCCTAGCAATGTTTCTGCTCGCCACTGTGGGGCAAAGGTTGTGCAGCTAAGCTGACTTTGGAAGTACACGTGCCAGAATTCCTTTCCGGGGCACCATCCAGATATCACATTCTTTAGCATGCAGGTAGTATCCTCCTAAGCTGTGCATTCGCAGCCAGCTTCAAGGTGTGCCTTTTGTTGATAGACTCTCGTGGAGTTTCCGCTGGAGACGGCCTTAGCTTCTATGCTCTCTGAGGAGGCTGCTTTGTGGATCCTCTTCCCGAAGCCTCTGCCAAGTACAGCCTTCTGCCTCTCTCAAATACTTACTTACCTGCCCTCGTCCCCTGTGCACAGTGCCAAACCACAATTGCACGCTCTGAGCCCGATGTCCACACGTCCCTATTCCAAAGCCTACACAGGTCCTGCAGGCTTACTGCTTCCACTTCCCCACGTGAACTCCGTGTGCTTCTGGGCTGGGGGTTGCAGATCTCCAAAGGGTTTGTAGGCGGAACTCCTACCGCTCTCCTGACATAGAGAGTCCAATGTAGCATATCATGTAACGTGTGCAGAGAGCACTGTGTGTGGCACATCTCTTGGTTCTTCCTTCAGCTTTCCCTGAACTTTGTCAGCTGAGGGAGCAGGCTTCTGCTGCATCGGACGAGGCCTGCTTACTGTTTGGCATACGCCACAGAGAAATGAGTGCAGCTAAAGAGGACTAGCCAAAAGAGCTCCACGACGTCTCAGTACAGCGGCTGTCTAGCCACAGACTTCGAAGAAATCTTCCAGCCAGAAACGAATGCGTAGCTTAGGAGCTGTTTTCAAGCATGAGCAGTGAAAAGTGGCATGCCATCTGTCTAGCTCGTGCTAACCGTTGCAATCTCAGAGCCTATTCCCTCCACTCTCCTTGCTTCTATTTTGTGGAGGCAAGTTCACTTGAGACTTTCCCGAGGATCTCACTGAGGGACTCTATTCGCTATGCCCAACACCGGTAAGAAGCAACCTGTGGGTAGCACAGTAAAGAGTGCATTGAGAGCCTCCTGAGAGTATGGGCTGTGGGTGAAGGCCCTTGTTGCCTTCCAAGTCACTAGCTTGATTTGCAGAAAGGCTCACCGCCGCTGGGGAGAACGTTATTTTCAGCGCGCACTCTGTGGACATCGCCTGGCTGCGCCCTTCCTTTCTGCTACATACCAGAAGCCCTCAAGTAACGGGGGCCTTTCTACGTTCAAACCCCTTCCTGGTGACAAGGCATACTTGTGGAGTGATGCAGCCTAGGCAGGCTGCTCACAGCGAGTTCATGCTCCTTTGGCTTCTGCACCAAATGCTTCCAGGCAGCTCTCCTGGAAGCCTCTAAGATCTTTGGCGGGACATGCTACAACTTTGCAAGGCACAGCGCCTCATGGTATTGAGTCTCAGACACTGAAAGGGCCGTACTTGTGTCAGCTTGTATTTGCTTTTGAGAAACATAGAGCCCTTTTCCTTAAGGGAAAACGTCCGTTTACTGTTCTTGTTTTACACACAGGGAAATGCCTTCACGGCTGGTGTTCGGCCTTTACCCACTCGACGGAGGGCAGCTTCCCATTCACTTTGGAGATGGCATTCCTGCAGCGCTGTGGGCCATGACTGTGCTTCGAAGACAGCAAACTACCCTTTGCATTCGAAGAGGGCACGCACGGAATGGGAAGTCTCTGTTCTCTGGGAGAAGTGGGTGGTACTCCTGCGCCTGTGTATTTGGTGGCTCACTGCCCACTAGCAATGTTTCTGCTCGCCACTGTGGGGATAACGTTGTGCAGCTAAGCTCACTTTAGAAATACAAGTGCCCGAATTCCTTTCCGGGGCACCATCAAGGGATCACATTCGTAGCATGCGGGTAGTATCCTCCTAAGCTGTGCATTCGCGGCCAGCTTCAAGGTGTGCCTTTTAGGGATAGACTCTCGTGGAGATGCCGCTGGAGACGGCCTCTGCTTCTATGCTCTTTGAGAGTGCTGCTTTGAGCATCCTCTTACCGAAGCCTCTGCCAAGTACAGCCTTCTGCCTCTCTCAAATACTTACTTACCTGCCCTCGTCCCCTGTGCACAGTGCCAAACCACAATTGCACGCTCTGAGCCCGATGTCCACACGTCCCTATTCCAAAGCCTACACAGGTCCCGCAGGCTTACAGCTTCCACTTCCCCACGTGAACGCAGTGTGCTTCTGGGCTGGGGCTTGTAGCTCTCCAAAGAGTTTGTAGGCGGAACTCCTACCGCTCTCCTGACATAGAGAGTCCAACGCAGCATATCCTGTAACGTGTGCAGAGAGCACTGTGTGTGGCACATCTCTTGGTTGTTCCCTCCGCTTTCCCTGAACGTTCTCAGCTGTGGGAGCAAGCTTCTGCTGCATCGGACGAGGCCTGCTTACTGTTTGGCATACGCCACAGAGAAATGAGTGCAGCCAAAGAGGACTAGCCAAAAGAGCTCCACGACGTCTCAGTACAGCGGCTGTCTTGCCAGAGACTTCGAAGAAATCTTCCAGCCAGGAAAGAATGCGCTGCTTAGGAGCTGTTTTCAAGCATAAGCAGTGAAAAGTGGCATGCCGTCTGTCTAGCTCGTGCTGACCGTTGCAATCTCAAAGCCTATTCCCACCACTCTCCTTGCTTCTATTTTGTGGAGGCAAGTTCACTTGAGACTTTCCCGAGGATCTCACTGAGGGACTCTATTCGCTATGCCCAACACCGGTAAGAAGCAACCTGTGGGTAGCACAGTAAGCAGTGCATTGAGAGCCTCCTGAGAGTATGGGCTGTGGGTGAAGGCCCTTGTTGCCTTCCAAGTCACTAGCTTGATTTGCAGAAAGGCTCACCGCCACTGGGGAGAACTTTATTTTCAGCACGCACTCTTTGGACTTCGCCTGGCTGCACACTTCCTTTCTGGTACATTCTAGAAGCCTGAAAATAAAGGGGGCCTTTCTACGTTCAAACCCCTTCCTGGTGACAAGGCATACTTGTGGAGCGCGGCAGCCTAGGCAGGCTGCTCGCAGCGAGTTCATGCTCCTTTGGCTTCTGCACCAAATGCTTCCAGGCAGCTCTCCTGGAAACCTCTAAGATCTTGGGCGGGACATGCTACAACTTTGCAAGGCACCGCGCCTCATGGTATTGAGTCTCATACACTGCAAGGGCCGTACTTGTGACAGCTTGTCTTTGCTTTTGAGAAACATAGAGCCCTTTTCCTTAAGGGAAAATGTCCGTTTTCTGTTCTTCTTTTGCACACAGGGAAATGCCTTCACGGCTGTTGTGCGGCATTTTCGCACTGGAGGGAGGGCATCTTCCCATTCACTTTGGACATGGCACTCCTGCAGCGCTGTGGGCCATGACTGAGCTTTAAAAACAGCAAACTACCCTTTGCATAAGAAGAGGGCACGCACGGAATGCGAAGTCTTTGTTCTCTGGGAGAATTGGGTGATACTACTGCGACAGTGTATTTGGTGGCTCACTGCCCACTAGCAATGTTTCTGCTCGCCACTGTGGGGCAAACGTTGTGCAGCTAAGCTCACGTAGGAAGTACAAGTGCCCGAATTCCTTTCCGGGGCACCATCAAGGGATCACATTCGTAGCATGCGGGTAGTATCCTCCTAAGCTGTGCATTCGCAGCCAGCTTCAAGGTGTGCATTTTGTGGATAGACTCTCGTGGAGATGCCGCTGGAGACGGCCTCTGCTTCTATGCTCTTTGAGAAGGCTGTTTTGAGGATCCTCTTACCGAAGCCTCTGCCAAGTACAGCCTTCTGCCTCTCTCAAATACTTACTTACCTGCCCTCGTCCCCTGTGCACAGTGCCAAACCACAATTGCACGCTCTGAGCCCGATGTCCACACGTCCCTATTCCAAAGCCTACACAGGTCCTGCAGGCTTACTGCTTCCACTTTCCCACGTGAACACAGTGTGCTTCTGGGCTCGGGCTTGCAGCTCTCCAAAGGGATTGTAGGCTGAACTCCTGCCGCTCTCCTGACATAGAGATTCCAACGCAGGATATCCTGTAACATGTGCAGAGAGCACTGCGTGTGGCACATCTCTTGATTCTTCCCTCCGCTTTCCCTGAACTTTGTCAGCTGTGGGAGCAAGCTTCTGCTGCATCGGACGAGGCCTGCTTACTGTTTGGCATACGCCACAGAGAAATGAGTGCAGCTAAAGAGGACTAGCCAAAAGAGCTCCACGACGTCTCAGTACAGCGGCTGTCTAGCCACAGACTTCGAAGAAATCTTCCAGCCAGAAACGAATGCGTAGCTTAGGAGCTGTTTTCAAGCATGAGCAGTGAAAAGTGGCATGCCGTCTGTCTAGCTCATGCTAACCGTTGCAATCTCAGAGCCTATTCCCTCCACTCTCCTTGCTTCTATTTTGTGGAGGCAAGTTCACTTGAGACTTTCCCAAGGATCTCACTGAGGGTCTCTATTCGCTATGCCCAACACCGGTAAGAAGCAACCTGTGGGTAGCACAGTAAAGAGTGCATTGAGAGCCTCCTGAGAGTATGGGCTGTGGGTGAAGGCCCTTGTTGCCTTCCAAGTCACTAGCTTGATTTGCAGAAAGGCTCACCGCCGCTGGGGAGAACTTTATTTTCAGCGCGCACTCTGTGGACATCACCTGGCTGCGCCCTTCCTTTCTGCTACATTCCAGAAGCCCGCAAGTAACGGGGGCCTTTCTACGTTCAAACCCCTTCCAGGTGAGAAGGCATACTTGTGGAGCGAGGCAGCCTAGGCAGGCTGCTCGCAGCGAGTTCATGTTCATTTGGCTTCTGCACCGAAGGCTTCCAGGCAGCTCTCCTGAAAACCTCTAAGATCTTTGGTGGGACATGCAACAACTATGCAAGGCATAGCGCCTCATGGTATTGAGTCTGAGACACTGCAAGGGCCGTACTTGTGACAGCTTGTCTTTGCTTTTGAGAAACATAGAGCCCTTTTGCTTAAGGGAAAATGTCCATTTTCTGTTCTTCTTTTGCACACAGGGAAATGCCTTCACGGCTGGTGTTCGGCCTTTACCCACTCGACGGAGGGCAGCTTCCCATTCACTTTGGAGATGGCACTCCTGCAGCGCTGTGGGCCATGACTGTGCTTCGAAAACAGCAAACTACCCTTTGCATTCAAAGAGGGCACGCACGGAATGGGAAGTCTTTGTTCTCTGGGAGAAGTGGGTGGTACTACTGTGCCAGTGTATTTGGTGGCTCACTGCCCACTAGCAATGTTTCTGCTCGCCACTTTGGGGCAAACGTTGTGCAGCTAAGCTCACCTTGGAAATACAAGTGCCCGAATTCCTTTCCGGGGCACCATCAAGGGATCACATTGGTAGCATGCGGGTAGTAACGTCCTAAGCTGTGCATTCGCAGCCAGCTTCAAGGTGTGCCTTTTGTGGATAGACTCTCGTGGAGATGCTGCTGGAGATGGCCTCTGTTTTTCTATGCTCTTTGAGAAGGCTACTTTGAGGATGCTCTTACCGAAGCCTCTGCCAAGTACAGCCTTCTGCCTCTCTCAAATACTTACTTACCTGCCCTCATCCCCTGTGCACAGTGCCAAACCACAATTGCACACCCTGAGCCCGATGTCCACACGTCCCTATTCCAATGCCTACACAGGTCCCGCAGGCTTACTGCTTCCACTTCCCCACGTGAACGCAGTGTGCTTCTGGGCTGGGCGTTGCAGCTCTCCAAGGGTTTGTAGGCGGAACTCCTACCGCTCTCCTAACATAGAGAGTCCAACGCAGGATATTCTGTAACGTGTGCAGAGAGCACTGCGTGTGGCACATCTCTTGGTTGTTCCCTCCGCTTTCCCTGAACGTTCTCAGCTGTGGGAGCAGGCTTGTGCTGCATCGGACGAGGCCTGCTTACTGTTTGGCATACGCCACACAGAAATGAGTGCAGCTAAAGAGGACTAGCCAAAAGAGCTCCACGACGTCTCAGTACAGTGGCTGTCTTGCCACAGTCTTCGAAGAAATCTTCCAGCCAGGAAAGAATGCGCTGCTTAGGACCTGTTTTCAAGCATAAGCAGTGAAAAGTGGCATGCCGTCTGTCTAGCTCGTGCTGACCGTTGCAATCTCAAAGCCTATTCCCACCACTCTCCTTGCTTCTATTTTGTGGAGGCAAGTTCACTTGAGACTTTCCCGAGGATCTCACTGAGGGACTCTATTCGCTATGCCCAATACTGGTAAGAAGCAACCTGTGGGTAGCACAGTAAGGAGTGCATTGAGAGCCTCCTGAGAGTATGGGCTGTGGGTGAAGGCCCTTGTTGCCTTCCAAGTCACTAGCTTGATTTGCAGAAAGGCTCACCGCCGCTGGGGAGAACGTTATTTTCAGCGCGCACTCTGTGGACATCACCTGGCTGCGCCCTTCCTTTCTGCTACATTCCAGAAGCCCGCACGTAACGGGGGCCTTTCTACGTTCAAACCCCTTCCTGGTGACAAGGCATACTTGTGGAGCGCGGCAGCCTAGGCAGTTGCTCGCAGCGAGTTCATGCTCCTTTGGCTTCTGCACCGATGGCTTCCAGGCAGCTCTCCTGGAAACCTCTAAGATCTTTGGCGGGACATGCAACAAATTTGCAAGGCACCGCGCCTCATGGTATTGAGTCTCAGACACTGAAAGGGCCGTACTTGTGACAGCTTGTCTTTGCTTTTGAGAAACATAGAGCCCTTTTCCTTAAGGGAAAATGTCCGTTTTCTGTTCTTCTTTTGCACACAGGGAAATGCCTTCACGGCTGGTGTTCGGCCTTTACCCACTCGAGGGAGGGCAGCTTCCCATTCACTTTGGAGATGGCACTCCTGCAGCGCTGTGGGCCATAACTGTGCTCCGAAGACAGCAAACTACCCTTTGCATTCGAAGAGGGCACGCACGGAATGGGAAGTCTTTGTTCTCTGGGAGAAGTGGGTGGTACTACTGCGCCTGTGTATTTGGTGGCTCACTGCCCACTAGCAATGTTTCTGCTCGCCACTGTGGGGCAAACGTTGTGCAGCTATGCTCACTTAAGAAGTACAAGTGCCAGAATTCCTTTCCGCGGCACCATCAAGAGATCACATACGGGAGGAGCGAGAAGATGGAGGAAGAGTAAGACGCGGAGATCACTCTTCCTCCTCACAGATACATCAGAAATACATCTACGCGTGGAACTTCTCCTGTGGAACACCCACCGAACGCTGGCAGAAGACCTCAGACCTCCCAAAAGGCAAGAAACTCCCCACGTACCTGGGTAGGGCAAAAGAAAAAAGAATAAACAGAGACAAAAGAATAGGGACGGGACCTGCACCAGTGGGAGGGAGCCGTAAAGGAGGAAAGGTTCCCACACACTAGAAGCCCCTTCGCAGGCGAAGACTGCGGGTGGCGGAGGGGGAAGCTTCAGAGCCACGGAGGAGAGCGCAGCAACAGGGTGCGGAGGGCAAAGCGGAGACATTCCCGCACGGAGGATCGGTGCCGATCAGCACTCACCAGCCCTAGAGGCTTGTCTGCTCACCCGCCGCGGCCGGCGGGGCTGGGAACTGAGCCTCGGGTGGATCCCAGGGAAAGGTCTGGAGTTGGCAGAGTGAAAACAGCCTGAAGGTGTTAGCGCACCACGGCTGGCCGCTGGCCGGGAGGGAGTTCGGGAGAAGTCTGGAGCTGCCGAAGAGGCAAGAGACCTTTTCTTCCCTCTTTACCTCCTGCTGCGCGAGGAGAGGGGTTTAAGCGCGCTGCTTAAAGGACTTCCCGAAACGGGCGCGGAGCTGCCGTAGAGACAAGAGACATTTTCTTTCCTCTTCGCTTCCTGGGGCGCGAGGAAAGGGAATTAAGGGCACCACATAAAGGAGCTCCAGAAACGGGCGCGAGCTGCAGCTGTCGGCAGGGACAACAGAGATGGGTGTGGGACGCTAGGGTTGCTACTGCCGCCACCAAGAGGCCTGTGTGCGAGCACAGGTCACTCTCCACACCGCCCCTCCTGGAAGCCTGTGCAGCCCGCCAGTGCCGGGGTCCCGGGATCCTGGGACTGTTTCCCCGGGAAAATGCGCGGCACGCCTCGGGACGGTGCAGTGTCACGCCGGCCTCTGCCGCCGCGGTCTCGCCCCACATCCGTGCCCCCAACCCCACCCCGCCTGAGTGAGCCAGAGACCACGAATCAGCTGCTCCATTAACGCTGCTCCTTTGACCCCGCCCTCTCTGAGCGAAGGGCAGACGCCCTCGGAAGACCTGCGCGCAGAGGCGGGGCCAGGTCCAGGGCTGAGCCCCAGGAGCTGTGCGAACAAAGAGAGGGGGAAGTCCCTCCCAGCAGCCTCAGAAACAGCGGGTTAAAATTCCACAGTCAACTTGAAGTGGCCTGCATCTGTGGAAAACCTGAATAGACAGCAAAATATCCCAGGTTGAGGAAGTGGACTTTGGGAGCAAGATATACTATTATTTTCCCCTTTTTTCTTTTTGTGAGTGTGTATGTGGGTGCTGCTGTGTGAGATTTTGTCTGTGTAGCTTTGTTTTCACCATTTGTCCTGGGGTTAGATGGACCTTTTTTTTTTTTCTTTTTCTTTAATAGAAATTTTTCTTCTTAATAATAATTTTTTTATTTTAATAACTGTATTTTACCCTACTTTATTTTGTCTTCTCCCCTTTCTTTCTTCCTTTCTTCCCTCCTTTCTTTCCTATTTCCCTCCTTCCTTCCTTCCTCCCTTCCTTCCTTTATTCCCTCCTTCCTTCCTCCCGTCCTTTCTTCCTCCCTCCCTTCCTTTCTTTATTCCCTCCTTCCTTCCTCCCTTCCTTTCTTCCTCCCTCTCTTCCTTTCTTTATCCCCTCCTTCCTTCCTCCCTTCCTTTCTTCCTCCCTCCCTTCCTTTCTTTATTCCCTCCTTCCTTCCTCCCTCCCTTCCTTTATTTATTCCCTCCTTCCTTCCTCCCTTCCTTTCTTCCTCCCTCCCTTCCTTTCTTTATTCCCTCCTTCCTTCCTCCCTTCCTTTCTTCCTCCCTCCCTTCCTTTCTTCCTCCCTCCCTTCCTTTCTTTATTCCCTCCTTCCTTCCTCCCTTCCTTTCTTCCTCCCTCCCTTCCTTTCTTCCTCCCTCCCTTCCTTTCTTTATTCCCTCCTTCCTTCCTCCCTTCCTTTCTTCCTCCCTCCCTTCCTTTCTTTATCCCCTCCTTCCTTCCTCCCTTCCTTTCTTCCTCCCTCCCTTCCTTTCTTTATTCCCTCCTTCCTTCCTCCCTTCCTTTCTTCCACCCTCCCTTCCTTTATTTATTCCCTCCTTCCTTCCTCCCTTCCTTTCTTCCTCCCTCCCTTCCTTTCTTTATTCCCTCCTTCCTTCCTCCCTTCCTTTCTTCCTCCCTCCCTTCCTTTCTTCCTCCCTCCCTTCCTTTCTTTATTCCCTCCTTCCTTCCTCCCTTCCTTTCTTCCTCCCTCCCTTCCTTTATTTATTCCCTCCTTCCTTCCTCCCTTCCTTTCTTCCTCCCTCCCTTCCTTTCTTTATTCCCTCCTTCCTTCCTCCCTTCCTTTCTTCCTCCCTCCCTTCCTTTCTTCCTCCCTCCCTTCCTTTCTTTATTCCCTCCTTCTTTCCTCACTTCCTTTCTTCCTCCCTCCCTTCCTTTCTTCCTTCCTTCCCTCCGTTCCTCCTTTCTTCCTTCCTTTCTTGACTTTCTATTTTTTTCTCCCTTTTGTTTTGAGCCGTGTGGATTAAAGGCTCTTGGCACTCCAGCCAGGTGTCAAGCCTGTGTCTCTGAGGTGGGAGAACTAACCTCAGGACACTGGTCCACAAGAGACCTCTCAGCTCCACATAATATCAAATGGCGAAAATCTCCCAGAGATCTCCATCTCAACACCAAGACCCAGATTCACTCAAGGACCAGCAACGAACAGTGCTGGACACCCTATACCCAACAAAGAGCGAGACAGGTCTACAGCCCCATCCATTAGCAGAGAGACTGCCTAGAATCACAGTAAGGCTACCGACATCCCCATACACTCCCCCAGACGTGGACCTGCCCACCAGGGAGACGGGATCCAGCCTCTTCCACCAGAACAGGGGAACTGGTCCCCCCAACCAGGAAACCTGCTCAACCCACTGAACCAACCTCAGCCACTGGAGAAAGCCACCAAAAATAGATAGAAATACGAACCGGCAGCCTGCAAAAGGGAGACCCCAAACACAGTAAGATAAGCAAAATGAGAAGACAGAAAAACACACAGCAGATGAAGGAACAAGATAAAAACACACCAGACCTAACAGATGAAGAGGTAATAGCCAATCTACCTGAAAGAGAATTTAGAATAATGATGGTGAAGATGATGCAAAATCTTGGAAATAGAATAGACAAATTTCAAGAAACAGTTAACAATGACCTAGAAGAAATAAAGAGGAAGCAAGTAACAATGAGCAACACAATAAATGAAATGAAAAATACTCTAGACGGGATCAGTAGCAGAATAACTGAGGCAGAAGGATGGATAAGTGACCTGGAAGATAAAATAGTGGAAATAACTACTGCAGAGCAGAAGAAAGAAAAAAGAATGAAAAGAACTGAGGACAGTCTCAGAGATCTCTGGGACAACATTAAACGCACCAACATTCGAATCATAGGGGTCCCAGAAGAAGAAGAGAAAAAGAAAGGGACTGAGAAAATATTTGAAGAGATTATAGTTGAAAACTTCCCTAATATAGGAAAGGAAATAGTCAACCAAGTCCAGGAAGCACAGAGAGTCCCATACAGGATAAACCCAAGGATAAACACGCCGAGACACATAATAATCAAACTGTCAAAAATTAAATACAAAGAAAACATATTAAAAGCAGCAAGGGAAAAACAACAAATAACACACAAGGGAATCCCCATAAGGCTAACATCTGATCTTTCAGCAGAAACTCTACAAGCCAGAAGGGAGTGGCAGGACATATTTAAAGTGATGAAGGAGAAAAACCTACAACCAAGATTACTCTACCCAGCAAGGATCTCATTCAGATTTGATGCAGAAATTAAAACCCTTAGAGACAAGCAAAAGCTGAGAGAGTTCAGCACCACCAAACCAGCTTTACAACAAATGATAAAGGAACTTCTCTAAGCAAGAAACATAAGAGAAGGAAAAGACCTACAAGAACCACCCGAAACAATTAAGTAAATGGTAATAGGAACGCACATATCAATAATTACCTTAAATGTAAATGGATTAACTGCTCCCACCAAAAGACACAGACTGGCTGAATGGATACAAAAATAGGACCCATATATATGCTGTCTACAAGAGACCCACTTCAGACCTAGGGACACTTACAGGCTGAAAGTGAGGGGATGGAAAAAGATATTCCATGCAAATGGAAATCAGAAGAAAGCTGGAGTAGCAATTCTCGTATCAGACAAAGTAGACTTTAAAATAAAAACTATTACAAGAGACAAAGAAGGACACTATATAATGATCAAGGGATCGATCCATGAAGAAGATATAACAACTGTAAATATTTATGCACCCAACATAGGCGCACCTCAATACATAAGGCAAGTACTAACAGCCATAAAAGGGGAAATCGACAGTAACACAATCATAGTAGGGGACTTTAACACCCCACTGTCACCAATGGACAGATCATCCAAAATGAAAATAAATAAGGAAACACAAGCTTTAAATGATACATTATACAAGATAGATTTACTTGATATTTATAGGACATTCCATCCAAAAGCAACAGAATACACATTTTTCTCAAGTGCCCATGGAACATTCTCCAGGATAGATCATATCTTGGGTCACAAATCTAGCCTTGGGAAATTTAAGAAAATTGAAATCGTATCAAGTATCTTTTCAGACCACAATGCTATGAGACTAGATATCAATTACAGGAAAAGATCTGTAAAAAACACAAACACATGGAGGCTAAACAATACACTACTTAATAACGAAGTGATCACTGAAGAAATCAAAGAGGAAATCAAAAAGTACTTAGAAACAAATGACAATGGAGACACGACAACCCAAAACCTATGGGATACAGCAAAAGCAGTTCTAAGAGGGAAGTTTATAGCAATACATTCATACCTTAAGAAACAGGAAGCATCTCGAGTAAACAACTTAACTTTGCACCTAAAGCAATTAGAGAAGGAAGAACAAAAAAACCCCAAATTTAGCAGAAGGAAAGAAATCATAAAGATCAGATCAGAAATAAATGAAAAAGAAATGAAGGAAACAATAGCAAAGATCAAAAAAAGTAAAAGCTGGTTCTTTGAGAAGATAAATCAAATTGATAAACCATTAGCCAGACTCATCAAGAAAAAAAGGGAGAAGACTCAAATCAATAGAATTAGAAATGAAAAAGGAGATGTAACAACTGACTCTGCAGAAATACAAAAGATTATTAGAGATTACTACAAGCAACTCTATGCCAATAAAATGGACAACCTGGAAGAAATGGCCAAATTCTTAGAAATGCACAACCTGCCGAGACTGAACCAGGAACAAATAGAAAATATGAACAGACCAATCACAAGCACTGAAATTGAAACTGTGATTATAAATCTTGCAAAAAACAAAAGCCCAGGACCAGATGGCTTCACAGGCGAATTCTATCAAACATTTAGAGAAGAGCTAACACCTATCCTTCTCAAACTCTTCCAAAAGATAGCAGAGGGAGGAACACTCCCAAACTCATTCTATGAGGCCACCATCACCCTGATACCAAAACCAGACAAAGACGTCACAAAGAAACAAAACTATAGGCCAATATCACTGATGAACATAGATGCAAAAATCCTCAACGAAATACAAGCAAACAAAATCCAACAGCACATTAAAAGGATCATACACCATGATCAAGTGGGGTTTATTCCAGGAATGCAAGGATTCTTCAATATACGCAAATCAATCAACATGATACACCATATCAACAAACAGAAGGAGAAAAACCATATGATCATCTCAATAGATGCAGAGAAAGCTTTTGACAAAATTCAACACCCATTCATGATAAAAACCCTGCAGAAAGTAGGCATAGAAGGAACTTTCCTCAATATAATAAAGGCAATATATGACAAACCCACAGCCAGCATTGTTCCCAATGGTGAAAAACTGAAACCATTTCCACTAAGATCAGGAACAAGACAAGGTTGCCCACTCTCACCACTCTTATTCAACCTAGTTTTGGAAGTTCTAGCCACAGCAATTAGAGAAAATAAAGAAATACAAGGAATCCAAATAGGAAAAGAAGAAGTAAAGCTGTCACTGTTTGCAGATGACATGATACTATACATAGAGCATACTAAGGATGCTACCAGAAAACTACTAGAACTAATCAATGAATTTGGTAAAGTAGCAGGATACAAAGTTAATGCACAGAAATCTCTGGCATTCTTATATACTAATGATGAAAAATCTGAGAATGAAATTAAGAAAACACTCCCATTTACCATTGCAACAAAAAGAATAAAATATCTAGGAATAAACCTACCTAAGGAGACAAAAGACTTGTATGCAGAAAACTATAAGACACTGATGAAAGAAATTAAAGATGATACAAATAGGTGGAGAAATATACCATGTTCTTGGATTGGAAGAATCAACATAGTGAAAATGACTGTATTACCCAAAGCAATCTACAGATTCAATGCAATCCCTATCAAATTACCACTGGCATTTTTTACAGAACTAGAACAAAGAATTTCACAATTTGTATGGAAACACAAAAGACCCCGAATAGCCAAAGCAATCTTGAGAACGAAAAATGGAGCTGGAGGAATCAGGCTCCCTGACTTCAGACTATACTACAAGGCCACAGTAATCAAGACAGTATGGTACTGGCACAAAAACAGAAATATAGATCAATGGAACAGGATAGAAAGCCCAGAGATAAACCCACACACATATGCTCACCTTATCTTTGATAAAGGAGGGAAGGAAACACAGTGGAGAAAAGACAGCCTCTTCAATAAGTGGTGCTGGGAAAACTGGACAGCTACCTGTAGAAGTATGAAATTAGAACACTCCCTAACACCATACACAAAAATAAACTCAAAATGGGTTAAAGACCTAAATGTAAGGCCAGACACTATCAAACTCTTAGAGGAAAACATAGGCAGAACACTCTATGACATCAATCACAGCAAGATCCTTTTTGACCCATCTCCTAGAGAAATGGAAATAAAAACAAAAATAAACAAATGGGATCTAATGAAACTTAAAAGCTTTTGCACAGCAAAGGATACCATAAACAAGACCAAAAGACAACCCTCAGAATGGGAGAAAATATTTGCAAATGAAGCAACTGACAAAGGATTAATTTCCAAAATTTATAAGCAACTCATGCAGCTCAATAACAAAAAAACAAACAACCCAATCCAAAAATGGGCAGAAGAACTAAATAGACATTTCTCCAAAGAAGATATACAGATTGCTAACAAACACATGAAAGAATGCTCAACCTCATTAATCATTAGAGAAATGCAAATCCAAACTACAATGAGATATCATCTCACACCGGTCAGATTGGCCATCATCCAAAACTCTAGAAACAATAAATGCTGGAGAGGGTGTGGAGAAAAGGGAACCCTCTTGCACTGCTGGTGGGAATGTAAATTGATACAGCCGCTATGGAGAACAGTATGGAGGTTCCTTAAAAAACTACAAATAGACCTACCATACGACCCAGCAATCCCACTACTGGGCATATACCCTGAGAAAACCATAATTCAGAAAGACTCATGTACCAAAATGTTCATTGCAGCTCTATTTACAATAGCCAAGATATGGAAGCAACCTAAGTGTCCATCAACAAATGAATGGATAAAGAAGATGTGGCACATATATACAATGGAATATTACTCAGCCATAAAAAGAAATGAAACTGAGTTATTTATAATGAGGTGGATGGACCTGGAGTCTGTCATACAGAGTGAAGTAAGTCAGAAGGAGAAAATCAAATACCGTATGCTAACACATATATATGGACTCTAAGGAAAAAAATGTTATGAAGAGATTAGTGGTAGGACGGGAATAAAACACAGACTTACTCGAGCATGGCCTTGAGGATATGGGGAGGGGGAAGGGTGGGCTGTGACGAAGTGAGAGAGTGGCAGGGACATATATACACTATCAAATGTAAATTAGATAGCTAGTGGGAAGCTGCTGCATAGCACAGGGAGATCACCTCTGTGCTTTGTGACCACCTAGAGGGGTGGGATAGGGAGGGTGGGAGAGAGGGTGATGCAAGAGGGAAGAGATATGGGAACATATGTATATGTATAACTGATTCAGTTTGTTGTAGAGGAAAAACTAACACACTATTGTAAAACAATTATACTCCAATAAAGATGTTAAAAAAAAAAAAATCTTGCAACAAACAAAAGCCCAGGACCAGATGGCTTCACAGTCGAATTCTATCAAACATTTAGAGAAGAGCTAACACCTATCCTTCTCAAACTCTTCCAAAAGATAGCAGAGGGAGGAACACTCCCACACTCATTCTATGAGGCCACCATCACCCTGATACCAAAACCAGACAAAGACGTCACAAAGAAAAAAACTATAGGCCAATATCACTGATGAACATAGATGCAAAAATCCTCAACAAAATACTAGCAAACAGAATCCAACAGCACATTGAAAGGATCATACATCATGATCAAGTGGGGTTTATTCCAGAATGCAAGGATTCTTCAATATACGCAAATCAATCAACGTGATACACCATATCAACAAACTGAAGGAGAAAATCCATATGATCATCTCAATAGATGCAGAGAAAGCTTTTGACAAAATTGAACACCCATTCATGATAAAAACCCTGCAGAAAGTAGGCATAGAGGGAACTTTCCTCAATATAATAAAGGCAATATATGACAAACCCACTTCCAGCATTGTTCTCAATGGTAAAAAACTGAAACCATTTCCACTAAGATCAGGAACAAGACAAGGTTGCCCACTCTCACCACTCTTATTCAACCTAGTTTTGGAAGTTCTAGCCACAGCAATTAGAGAAAATAAAGAAATACAAGGAATCCAAATAGGAAAAGAAGAAGTAAAGCTGTCACTGTTTGCAGATGACATGATACTATACATAGAGCATACTAAGGATGCTACCAGAAAACTACTAGAACTAATCAATGAATTTGGTAAAGTAGCAGGATACAAAGTTAATGCACAGAAATCTCTGGCATTCTTATATACTAATGATGAAAAATCTGAGAATGAAATTAAGAAAACACTCCCATTTACCATTGCAACAAAAAGAATAAAATATCTAGGAATAAACCTACCTAAGGAGACAAAAGACTTGTATGCAGAAAACTATAAGACACTGATGAAAGAAATTAAAGATGATACAAATAGGTGGAGAAATATACCATGTTCTTGGATTGGAAGAATCAACATAGTGAAAATGACTGTATTACCCAAAGCAATCTACAGATTCGATGCAATCCCTATCAAATTACCACTGGCATTTTTTACAGAACTAGAACAAAGAATTTCACAATTTGTATGGAAACACAAAAGACCCCGAATAGCCAAAGCAATCTTGAGAACGAAAAATGGAGCTGGAGGAATCAGGCTTCCTGACTTCAGACTATACTACAAGGCCACATTAATCAAGACAGTATGGTACTGGCACAAAAACAGAAAAATAGACCAATGGAACAGGATAGAAAGCCCAGAGATAAACCCACACACATATGCTCACCTTATCTTTGATAAAGGAGGGAAGGAAACACAGTGGAGAAAAGACAGCCTCTTCAATAAGTGGTGCTGGGAAAACTGGACAGCTACCTGTAGAAGTATGAAATTAGAACACTCCCTAACACCATACACAAAAATAAACTCAAAATGGGTTAAAGACCTAAATGTAAGGCCAGACACTATCAAACTCTTAGAGGAAAACATAGGCAGAACACTCTATGACAACAATCACAGCAAGATCCTTTTTGACCCATCTCCTAGAGAAATGGAAATAAAAACAAAAATAAACAAATGAGATCTAATGAAACTTAAAAGCTTTTGCACAGCAAAGGATACCATAAACAAGACCAAAAGACAACCCTCAGAATGGGAGAAAATATTTGCAAATGAAGCAACTGACCAAGGATTAATATCCAAAATTTATAAGCAACTCATGCAGCTCAATAACAAAAAAACAAACAACCCAATCCAAAAATGGGCAGAAGAACTAAATAGACATTTCTCCAGAGAAAATATACAGGTCGCCAACAAACACATGAAAGAATGCTCAACCTCATTAATCATTAGAGAAATGCAAATCAAAACTACAATGAGATATCATCTCACACCAGTCAGATTGGCCATCATCCAAAACTCTAGAAACAATAAATGCTGGAGAGGGTGTGGTGAAAAGGGTACCCTCTTGCACTGTTGGTGGGAATGTAAAATGATACAGCCACTATGGAGAACAGTATAGAGGTTCCTTAAAAAACTACAAATAGAACTACCATATGACCCAGCAATCCCACTACTGGGCATATACCCTGAGAAAACCATAATTCAAAAAGAGTCATGTACCAAAATGTTTATTGCAGCTCTATTTACAATAGCCAGGACATGGAAGCAACCTAAGTGTCCATCAACAGATGAATGGATAAGGAAAATGTGGCACATATATACAATGGAATATTACTCAGGCATAAAAAGAAACGAAACTGAGTTATTTGTAATGAGGTGGATAGACCTAGAATTTGTCATACAGAGTGAAGTAAGTAAGAAGGATAAAAACAAATACCGTATGCTAACACATATATATGGAATCTAAAAAAAAAGTCATGAAGAGATTAGTGGTAGGATGGCAATAAAACACAGACCTACTAGAGCATGGACTTGAGGATATGGGGAGGGGGAAGGTTAAGCTGTTACGATGTGAGAGAGTGGCAGGGACATATAAACACTAACAAATGTAAATTAGATAGCTAGTGGGAAGCTGCCGCATAGCACAGGGAGTTCACCTCTGTGCTTTGTGACCACCTAGAGGGGTGGGATAGGCAGGGTAGGAGGGAGGGTGACAAAAGAGGGAAGAGTTATGGGAACATATGTATATGTATAACTGATTCACTTTGTTGTAAAGGAGAAACTAACACACTATTGTAAAACAGTTATACTCAAATAAAGATGTTTTTTAAAAAAAAGGAGAGTTTATCACTTACTCTAAATTAACCTTAGTGTAAATTTATAAAATTATGAAAATAAAAATATAATTATTTTGGTAAAAAAAAAAAGAGAGATCACATTCGTAGCATGCGGGTAGTTTCCTCCTAAGCTGTGCATTCGCAGCCAGCTTCAAGGTGTGCCTTTTGTGGATAGACTCTCGTGGCGATGCCGCTGGAGACAGCCTCTGCTTCTATGCTCTTTGAGAAGGCTGCTTTGAGGATCCTCTTACCGTAGCCTCTGCCAAGTACAGCCTTCTGCCCTTTTCCTACGAAATGCATTCCAGGTCGTAAGACTGGCATCAGCACTACATATGAGGCAACTCTGTGGCTGTAGCTTTCCGTCTTTAGCGCTGGGAATTTCTACCTTTCGCATATAATGCCAGTCCGAGAGGTGACAACTGCCCAAGTACGTTGAGTTTCCAGTGAGTGAAAAGAGACAGAAGGAGCACTCTGGCAGGTCCCCGGATTACTCTTGAACCAGTGATTTGGGCAACGTGTGAACGGTCTACGGGACTTAAGGCTTTAGGTAGGTTACGACATGTGCTCGCAACGTCTCTATGCATGGTAGTGTGCAGTGGAATCTACATTTTCAAGGCTGCATGGAATGCATAGTTTCTGCCTGGTGTAGAGAGAGGTCAGGTAAGTAGGTACACCGAGAACGGAGACTAAGAATAGAGGGTTTTCCTGGCAGTTCACGCTCTGCCCTCAGAGCCACTGGCATTAGAGCTAAGACCAGCTACAGCTGTGTTCGGGTGGTCTTTCAATGTTTTGGCCATCTAGATATGGGGAGGAGAAAGCAGTGGTTTGCCTTTCACTCTGCTTTCCCAGAGGAAATCCGGAGGCCGTTGGTAGCGTAATGCTATGCAGGCAGCCAGTGTTCCTCCCTGAGGAACGGTGAGGGGACATGTGTCGTAGGAAAAGCATACTAGACTTCCAGCACTATTTCTCTCCAAGTCAATGGAAAACCTCCGAAAGCCTCGATTCGTGGAAGGATCATCTGAACGATACTTTATACCTTGTGGAAAGGCCTAGCTTTCCCGTTGGCAATGAGGGCCCTGGGATGGCCTCTGGAAGGCACAGGACCCACTCGAGTTTTCTGGGAACTCTCTATTTTCTGCACAAAGGCATTCGAACTGTGAAAAAGAGACGGGCAATACTGTTTCTCAGGAAATTTTGATGCCGCAATAATCCTGTTCCCCTCCAGGGGGAAAAGAGTGCTTTTCTCCCTATGTTACCCATATCAAATTTGGATAATGCAGATTACGTGTAGTTTCTGGCAAAGGCAAAGAGTCTCAACCAGTGATGTCCTTCCCTGTTCAAACTTTGTACCAAGGTAGTTCTGCACGTGGCGAGTGGCGTGACGTACTTACTGCCGTGAGTTAGGCCTCGCCGTCGGAACACCTAATGAAAGGCGAGTTGGTGTTCAAGGGGAAAACAGTGCCTTGGTCCCGCTGCTTCGAGACGCAACTATCTGCTTGGCATAGAAAGGCAGCAAATCAGGATTTCCAATGGAGAGTGGAAAGGAAAGGGTTCCTTCCCTGCAGCCCTGGTGCAGGCTTTGGGAGCCAATGGCCGGACACCTGAGCGGCCTACTGAAGCTGTGTGCACGTGGAAGTTAGCAAACTCGGACATCTAGCTATCCAGCAGAGAAAGCGGTGTGTCACCCTTCACTCCGCCTTAAGAGAGATGATCTGGAGGCCCCAGGACCCTGAAGGTTGTGAAGTCTCTCAGGAAGAGGTATTGGGGACGCAGTGTAAATCCACTGGTGGTGCTGAGGACACAGGCGTCCAGTAGTTCTCAAAAGCTGACTCGCGTGAAGGCACTACATGGATTAGGTTTTCATGGCGAATGCTGTACGCTTAATCTTGCGGATGCAATATATGGACCTTACTATGAGTCTGGCTGGCACTGTCGTATTCCCTTTAGGGATTGACGCCTTTGGGATGCCTCATGCAAGGAAACGGAGGCAGGTTTTTCTTCTCCAGAGAACGCCCTTTTTCCTACAAAATGCATTCCAGGACGTAACACTGGCAGCAGCACTACATATCAGGCAGCTTTGTGTCTGTAGCTGTCCTTCTTTAGCGCTGGGAAATTCTACCTTTCACATATAATGACATTCCGAGAGTTGACAAATGCCCAAGTGCGTTTAGTTTCCAGTGAATGAAAAAGAAACAGAAGGAGCACTCTGGCAGGTCCCCGGATTTCTCTTGAAACAGAGAATTGGGCAACGTGTGAACGGTCTACGGGACTTAAGGGTCTAGGTAGGTTACGACGTGTGCTCGCAACGTCTCTAAGCGAGGTAGTGTGCAGTGAAATCTATACATTTTCAAGGCTACATGGAATGCCTTGTTTCTGCGTGGCATAGAGAGAAGTCAGGTAAGTTAGTGCACCGAAAACGGAGACTAAGAAAAGAGGGTTTTCCTGGCAGTTCACGCTCTGCACTCAGAGCCACTGGCATTAGAGCTAAGACCAGCTACAGCTGTGTTCGGGTGGTCTTTGAATGTTTTGGTCATCTAGATAGGTGGAGAAGAAAGCAGTGGTTTGCCTTTCACTCTGCTTTCCCAGAGGAAATCCGGAGGCCTTTGGTAACCTAATGCTGTGCAGCCGACCAGTGTTCTTCCCTGACGCACGTTTAGGGGACAGGTGTCATAGGAAAAGCATACCAGACTTCCAGCACTATTTCTCTCCAAGTCAATGGAAAACGTCTGAAAGCCTCAATTCGTGGAAAGAACATCTGAAAGACACTTTATGTCTTGTGGAAAGGCCCAGCTTTCCCGTTGGCAATGAGGGCCCTGGGATGCCCCTTGGAAGGCACAGGACCCACTCGAGTTTCCTGGGAACTCTCTATTTTCTGCACAAAGGCATTCGAGCTGTGAAGGCGACACAGGCAACACTGTTTCTCAGGAAATTTTGATGCCGCAATAATCCTGCTCCCCTCCGGGGGTGAAAAGAGTGTCTTTCTCCTTACGTTACCCATATCAAATTTGGATAATGCAGATTACGTGTAGTTTCTGGCAAAGGCAAAGAGTCTCCAGCAGTGCTCTGTCCTTCCCTTTTCAAACTTTGTACCAAGGCAGTTCTGCACGGGGCGAGCGGCGTGACGTACTTACTGCCTTCAGTTAGGCCTCACTGTCGGAACACTTAATGAAAGGCGAGTTGGTGTTTAAGGGGAAAACTGTGCCTTTCTCCCGCTGCTTCGAGACTCAACTATCTGCTTGGCATAGAGGGGCGGCTAATCAGGGTTTCCAATGGAGAGTCGAAAGGAGAGGGGTCCTTCCATGCAGCCCTGGTGCAGGCCTTGGGAGCCAATGGCCGGACACCTGAAAGACCTGCTGAAGCTGTGTTCACGTGGAAGTTAGCAAGCTCGGACATCTAGCTATCCAGCAGAGAAACGGTGTGTCACCTTTCCCTCCGCCTTAAGAGAGATGATCCTGAGGCCCGAGGACCCTGAAGGTTGTGAAGTCTCTCAGGAAGAGGTATTGGGGACGCAGTGTAATTCCACTGCTGGTGCTGAGGACACAGGAGTCCAGTAGTTCTCAAAAGCTGACTCGCGTGAAGGCACTACATGGATTACGTTTTCATGGCGAATGCTGTACGCTTAATCTTGCGGATGCAATACATGGACCTTACTATGAGTCTGGCTGGCACTGTCGTATTCCCTTTAGGGATTGACGCCTTTGGGATGCCTCATGCAAGGAACCGGAGGCACGTCTTTGTTCTCCGGAGAACGCCTTTTTTCCTACGAACTGCATTCCAGGACATAAGACTGGCAGCAGCACTACATATCAGGCAGCTTTGTGTCTGTAGCTGTCCTTCTTTAGCGCTGGGAAGTTCTACCTTTCACATATAATGCCAATCCGAGAGTTGACAACTGCCCAAGTACGTTTATTTTCCAGTGAGTGAAAAAGAGACAGAAGGAGCCCTCTGGCACGTCCCCAGATGACTCTTGAACCAGAGAATTGGGCAACGTGTGAACGGTCTACGGGACTTAAGGCTCTAGGTAGGTTACGACGTGTGCTCGCAACGTCTCTAAGCGAGGTAGTGTGCAGTGGAATCTATACATTTTCAAGGCTGCATGGAATGCCTTGTTTCTGTGTGGCATAGAGAGAAGTCAGGTAAGTTAGTGCACCGAAAACGGAGACTAAGAAAAGAGGGTTTTCCTGGCAGTTCACGCTCTGCCCTCAGAGCCACTGGCATTAGAGCTAAGACCAGCTACAGCTGTGTTCGGGTGGTCTTTAAATGTTTTGGCCATCTAGATATGTGGAGAAGAAAGCAGTGGTTTTCCGTTAACTCTGCTTTCCCAGAGGAAATCTGGAGGCCTTTGGTAACCTAATGCTGTGCAGCCGACCAGTGTTCTTCCCTGACACACGGTGATGGGCCTGGTGTCGTAGGAAAAGCATACTAGACTTCCAGCACTATTTCTATCCAAGTCAATGGAAAACGTCTGAAAGCCTTGATTCGTGGAGGGAACATCTGAACGATACTTTATACCTTGTGGAAGGCCTAGCTTTCCCGTTGGCAATGAGGGCCCTGGGATGCCCCTTGGAAGGCACAGGACCCACTCGAGTTTCCTGGGAACTCTCTATTTTCTGCACAAAGGCATTTGAGCTGTGAAGGCGACACAGGCAACACTGTTTCTCAGGAAATTTTGATGCCGCAATAATCCTGCTCCCCTCCGGGGGTGAAAAGAGTGTCTTTCTCCTTACGTTACCCATATCAAATTTGGATAATGCAGATTACGTGTAGTTTCTACCAAAGGCAAAGAGTCTCAAGCACTGCCCTGTCCTTCTCTGTTCAAAATTTGTACCAAGGCAGTTCTGCACGGGGCGAGCGGCGTGACGTACTTACTGCCTTGAGTTAGGCCTCGCCGTCGGAACACCTAATGAAAGGCGAGTTGGTGTTCAAGGGGAAAACTGTGCCTTGGTCCCGCTGCTTCGAGACTCAACTCTCTGCTTGGCATAGAGAGGCGGCAAATCAGGGTTTCCAATGGAGAGTCGAAAGGAGAGGGTTCCTTCCCTGCAGCCCTGGGGCAGACCTTGGGAGCCAATGGCAGGACACCTGAAAGGCCCTGTGAATATGTGTTCACGTGGAAGTTAGCAAGCTCAGACATCTATTTATGCATCAGAGAAAGCGCTGTGTCACCTTTCACACCGCATTAAGAGAGATGATCCCGAGGCCCGAGGACCCTGAAGGTTGTGAAGTCTCTCAGGAAGAGATATTGGGGCGCAGTGCAATTCCACTGCTGGTGCTGAGGACACAGGAGTCCAGTAGTTCTCAAAAGCTGACTCGCGTGAAGGCACTACATGGATTAAGTTTTCATGGCGAATGCTGTACGCTCAATCTTGCGGATGCAATACATGGACCTTACTCTAAGCCTGGCTGGCGCTGTCGTATTCCCTTTAGGGCTTGACGCCTTTGGGATGCCTCATGCAAGGAACCAGAGGCACATTTTGTTCTCTGGGGAACGCCCTTATTCCTACGAAGTGCATTGCAGGACATAAGACTGGCAGCAGCACTACATATCAGGCAGCTTTGTGGCTGTAGCTGTCCTTCTTTAGCGCTGGAAAAGTCTACCTTTCACATATAATGCCAATCCGAGAGTTGACAACGGCCCAAGTACGTTTAGTTTCCAGTGAGTGAAAAAAGAAACAGAAGGAGCCCTCTGGCAGGTCCCCATATTACTCTTGAACCAGAGAATTGGGCAACGTGTGAACGGTCTACGGGACTTAAGGGTCTAGGTAGGTTACGACGTGTGCTCGCAACGTCTCTAAGCGAGGTAGTGTGCAGTGAAATCTATACATTTTCAAGGCTGCATGGAATGCCTTGTTTCTGCGTGGCATAGAGAGAGGTCAGGTAAGTAAGTGCACCCAGAACGGACACTAAGAAAAGAGGGTTTTCCTGGCAGTTCACGCTCTGCCCTCAGAGCCACTGGCATTAGAGCTAAGACCAGCTACAGCTGTGTTCGGGTGGTCTTTGAATGTTTGGGCCATCTAGATATGTGGAGAAGAAAGCAGTGGTTGCCTTTCACTCTGCTTTCCCAGAGGAAATCTGGAGGCCATTGGTAGCGTAATGCTGTGCAGCCAGCCAGTGTTCTTCCCTGACACACGGTGATGAGACTGGTGTCGTAGGAAAAGCATACTAGACTTCCAGCACTATTTCTCTCCAAGTCAATGGAAAACCTCCGAAAGCCTCGATTCGTGGAAGGATCATCTGAACGATACTTTATACCTTGTGGAAAGGCCTAGCTTTCCCGTTGGCAATGAGGGCCCTGGGATGGCCTCTGGAAGGCACAGGACCCACTTGAGTTTTCTGGGAACTCTCTATTTTCTGCACAAAGGCATTCGAGCTGTAAAGGCGAGACAGGCAACACTGTTTCTCAGGAAATTTTGATGCCGCAATAATCCTGCTCCCCTCCAGGGGCTAAAAGAGTGCTTTTCTCCCTACATTACCAATATCAAATTTGGATAATGCAGATTACGTGTAGTTTCTGGCAAAGACAAAGAGTCTCCAGCAGTGCTCTGTCCTTCCCTGTTCAAATTTTGTACCAAGGCAGTTCTGCACGGGGCGAGTGGCGTGACGTACTTACTGCCTTGAGTTAGGCCTCGCCGTCTGAAAACCTAATGAAAGGCGAGTTGGTGTTTAAGGGGAAAAACTGTGCCTTGGTCCCGCTGCTTCGAGACTCAACTATCTGCTTGGCATAGAGAGGCGGCAAATCAGGGTTTCCAATGGAGAGTCGAAAGGAGAGTGTTCATTCACTGTGGCCCTAGACTAGACATTTGAAAGGCATGCTGGGCCTTCTGCTCCTCCCGCCGCCGCCCTGAGTCACTGCCTGCGCAGCTCCGGCTGCCTGGCTCCCTGTGCTAGCCACCGATATTTGGCGTTCGTACAACATGGCAGACATTGACAGCAAAGTACAGTCTGAACTTGATCAAGATTTGGATGATGTTGAAGAAGTAGAAGAAGAAGAAACTGGTGAAGAAACAAAAATCAAAGTGCATCAGCTGACTGTTCAGATGATGCAAAATCCTCAGATTCTTGCAGCCCTTCAAGAAAGACTTGATGGTCTGGTAGAAACACCAACAGGATACATTGAAAGCTTGCCTAGGGTAGTTAAAAGACGTGTGAATGCTCTCAAAAACCTTCAAGTTAAATGTGCACAGATAGAAGCCAAGTTCTATGAGGAAGTTCATGATCTTGAAAGAAAGTATGCTGTTCTCTATCAACCTCTATTTGATAAGCGATTTGAGATCACTAATGCCATTTATGAACCTACAGAAGAATGTGAATGGAAAGCAGATGAGGAAGATGAAATTTCGGAGGAGCTAAAAGAAAAGGCCAAGATTTAAGATGAGAAAAAGGATGAAGAAAAAGAAGATCCCAAAGGAATTCCTGAATTTTGGTTGACCGTTTTTAAGAATGTTGACTTGCTCAGTGATATGGTTCAGGAACATGATGAACCTATTCTGAAGCACTTGAAAGATATTAAAGTGAAGTTCTCAGGTGCTGGTCAGCCTATGAGTTTTGTCTTGGAATTTCACTTTGAATCCAATGAATATTTCACAAATGAAGTGTTGACAAAGACATATAGGATGAGGTCAGAACCAGATGATTCTGATCCTTTTTCTTTTGATGGACCAGAAATTATGGGTTGTACAGGGTGCCAGATAGATTGGAAAAAAGGGAAGAATGTCACTTTGAAAACCATTAAGAAGAAGCAGAAACACAAGGGACGTGGGACAGTTCGTACTGTGACCAAAACAGTTTCTAATGACTCTTTCTTTAATTTATTTGCCCCTCCTGAAGTTCCTGAGAGTGGAGATCTGGATGATGATGCTGAAGTTATTCTGGCTGCGGACTTTGAAATTGGTCACTTTTTACGTGAGCTCATAATCCCAAGATCAGTGTTATACTTTACTGGAGAAGCTATTGAAGATGATGATGATGATTATGATGAAGAAGGTGAAGAAGTGGATGAGGAAGGGGAAGAAGGAGATGAGGAAAATGATCCAGACTATGACCCAAAGAAGGATCAAAACCCAGCAGAGTGCAAGCAGCAGTGAAGCAGGATGGTCTACCTTCTGCTTCCCTGGAAAGGATGAATTTACATCATTTGACAAGCCTATTTCAAGTTTTTTGTTGTTTGCTCGTTTTTGTTTTTGCAGCCTAAAATTAAAATGTCAAATATAATTTTAGTTCTCCAGAGATAATATCTTAATTTTGTACTAATTCAGGTAGAAGCAGAGGCCTAGCTTAAATTATATACCCAGTTTACTGCATGATTGAAGAAAAGGGTGCCAACTTTGGAAGAGGTACTACATCTACTAATGAGAGAGTATTTTAAAAAAAGAAAACAAAATCTTAAATGATTTAATGTTTTTAATGGAAAGATTAAAAGGGTAAATTTTATTTCCTTTGGTCAGAACTAGACAAAAGGCCCCAAGCCTCTACAGCTAATTCCAATTCTTATTCCTTAAAGTATGTGTGTCATTTACCCACGCCTTTTGTTTTACTATGTATTAAAATGGGTAGTACTGTTTACTTAACTACCTCACAGATATGTTAAGGCATATTCAGTTAAATTTTATGAAATGTTTCTCAGTCTCATCAAAAGCTCAAAAGTTTGGACCTATTTGTACCACAAGTATGTGATATTCAGCATTTTATTTATACCAAGGTCTGATAGTTAAACTGGAAAACAAAGATTAAGGACCTTTATTCTGGATCCGGTCAGGCAACCCTTGCAGATCTTTGTGTGGCTCCTATTTTAATAGAAGTGGATGGACGAGCAACAGTTTGAAAATGTCCAAGAATTTTTTTTCCAGCTGTTTTAATTATGACCATATTGTAGTAAATACTGCAGATATCATGGGACTAAAGTAGAAATAAGACCATTTTTAGAGGGGGAAATGCCATTAAATTAGAGACTGTAGAGCCACATTTAAAATACCTCAGGCTAATTACTGTTACTTTTGGGGATGAACTTTAAAGCTTTGACAGTGAGGATGGATTAATTGGGTTGTAATTATAGGAAGGCCTTAGAGTTCCTGCTATATTAATAAAATTACATTTTGTTCCTTTTTAGAGGTGATAGAGCTTCTATTTTAAAAATTTAGTATTAAGGTCTTGGAATGTAAACACATTGTGTTCTTTGTATAGTACTATCCGTTCCTCTCCTGAGATTTTAATTAACTACTGGAAATCCTTAACCAATTGCAGTAGCTTATGGGGGGAAAAGGGGGAAATGCCATGAAAACACCTGGTTTTCCTCTTTATTTTCAAAATGATTTTGGTTGTTTTGATTAGGCATTCTGTGACTTTTTTTTTCTTTTGTACCCATAGCTCACCTGAACACAGCTTTTTCTGAACTTAAAATTTTTAATCTAAAGATAGAATCCCGTTTTTAATGAAATTAAAGAAGTAGCAAAATCACTTTTTTTTCATTCCTTTAGGAGGTAGCTGTTGCCAAAGTGAAGAGGTAGATAATATTTCGTCTTGTTATATAAGAGGGAATATGGTTTGCAGAGGAATTGTTTTTTAAATAAAGTTAGAGTTTCAAGGGATATCAGTGTTCATCTATGCCATCTCTCCAGTTTCAAAAGGGTTCTATTCCATTCTAGAAATTTGACATATGTAATTTGAAATCCTTAATAAAATTGCATTTAATTTAAAAAAAAAAAAAAAGAAAAACAAAGGCATGCTGAAGCTGCGTTCACGTGGAAGTTAGCAAGCTCGGTCATCTAGCTATCCAGCAGAGAAAGCGGTGTGTCGCCTTTCATTCCGCATTAAGAGAGATGATCCGGAGGCCCAAAGACCCTGAAGGTTGTGAAGTCTCTCAGGAAGAGATATTGGGAACGCAGAGTAATTCCATGGTGGTGCTGAGGACACAGGAGTCCAGTAGTTATCAAAAGCTGACTCGCGTGAAAGCACTACCTGGATTACGTTTTCATGGCGAATGTTGTACGCTTAATCTTGTGGATGCAATAAATGGACCTTACTATGAACTTGGCTGGCAATGTCGTATTCCTTTAGGTATTGACGACTTTGGGATGCCTCATGCAAGGAACCGGAGGCACGTTTTTGTTATGCGGAGAACGCCCTTATTCCTACGAAGTGCATTGCAGGACGTAAGACTGGCAGCAGCACTACATATCAGGCAGCTTTGTGGCTGTAGCTGTCCTTCTTTAGCGCTGAGAAGTTCTACCTTTCACATATAATGCCAATCCGAGAGTTGACAACTGCCCAAGTACGTTTATTTTCCAGTGAGTGAAAAAGAGACAGAAGGAGCCCTCTGGCACGTCCCCAGATGACTCTTGAACCAGAGAATTGGGCAACGTGTGAACGGTCTACGGGACTTAAGGCTCTAGGTAGGTTACGACGTGTGCTCGCAACGTCTCTAAGCGAGGTAGTGTGCAGTGGAATCTATACGTTTTCAAGGCTGCATGGAATGCCTTGTTTCTGCGTGGCATAGAGAGAGGTCAGGTAAGTAAGTGCACCCAGAACGGAGACTAAGAATAGAGGGTTTTCCTGGCAGTTCACGCTCTGCCCTCAGAGCCACTGGCATTAGAGCTAAGACCAGCTACAGCTGTGTTCGGGTGGTCTTTGAATGTTTTGGCCATCTAGATATGTGGAGAAGAAAGCAGTGGTTTTCCGTTAACTCTGCTTTCCCAGAGGAAATCCGGAGGCCTTTGGTAGCGTAATGCTGTGCAGCCGACCAGTGTTCTTCCCTGACGCACGGTGAGGGGACAGGTGTCATAGGAAAAGCATACTAGACTTCCAGCACTATTTCTCTCCAAGTCAATGGAAAACCTCTGAAAGCCTTAATTCGTGGAAGGATCAGCTGAACGATACTTTATACCTTGTGGAAAGGCCTAGCTTTCCCGTTGGCAATGAG